>NC_083334.1:25226767-25532536 GCF_963455315.2 Globicephala melas | reverse complement strand
TGATGCTTGCAAACAGAACTACTACCCATCCAAAGGGAGACGTGCCATTTCACCACTTTAGTTGATCAATGTCTAATCCAGATTGGAAAGTTCATGCCAAAGATTTGAGATTTATTAAACTAACAAAACAAGAAGACAAATATGTCCCTTTATCTTGGTCTAAATAGACATAACTTTACCATGCAGATACGTTTACCCTAACTCAGAAAGGTGACAGGCTAAGACTAGATAATGCTATTTCCTAATATTAATCTAACCAACTAAACTTATTTCTAGGTATAGGTCAAACACAGTACCTGGCACACAAAATTCCTCAGGAGCATTTCAGAAATCTTGGATTAGAAGAGGAGGGTGATATAGTTTGGCAGAAAATGAACATCACTCTCAGTCAATGTAAGCATCCACTTCATTGAGGAAATTAATGCAACTCCTATGGTTTTTATTCTTAAGCTAAAAAAATTTGTGCAGCAAAAGCTAATGGCTAAAAGTTAGAGTGTCTTGTCACCTGATTTGGGAAATAAGTGCTGACCCTGCTAGTTCTATTAAGAATGCTGTCCATAAAATACACTTAGACTAGCTGGCACAAGGTATTTTAGGACGGGGGGAAGGACCGTGATTAATAAAAACTTCTCTTCCCCTTCTAATTAACTCACGGCATTGCCACCAGAGTGTTCTTCCTGTATCATAAATATGATTATGTCACCCCCCGCTGAAAAACTTTTGATGACTCCACATTTCCTATAAGAAAATGTGTAAATTCCTCAGCTTCGTGTGTGTTTTCTACAACCTGATCGTCACATTCACAATTCTTCTCAATTCCAAATGCAAATACACATTGCATTCTTTAATTCTTTAATTGTTCATCCATAAATGTCTGTTGATTTCCCACGGCTGTGTCCTTGACTATCTGTTTTATCTGCCTTCATGCCTTTACTTCTGGTCTCGTGGCAAACTCCTAATATCACTCTTGTTTTTCCCATTCCTAACCATCCCTCAAGGATGATGCATTGTTTTCTCATCTATGTTCACGCATAATTTATACATAGGTGTATGAATCAAACCTTAGGGCACATGGTCTGACAAGCACAAGTATAATTAAGGGAACAAATAATCAAAACGGTTCCAGAAAATTTGGGGTATGTGGTTGCTATAATTATGACATTTATCACTAGTCCTTGGGTCTGCATGAATCTGTCAATAATTTCTTGCCCATTTCTCATTTATTTATTCAATAAATATAGTTAAGGGCCTGTCTTGTGTTATACGCTGTCATAGGTGAGGGAGATATAAGAGGAAAGGAGAAATTTGTGCTTTCATAGAGTTACATTCTGTTCAAAGAGACAGTGAAGAAACAACTAACAAAATAATTTTTTTGTTTTTGGATGCACCACACAGCTTGTGGGTTCTTAGTTCCCCAACCGGAGATTGAACCTGCACTCTTAGCAGTGAAAGCACAGAGTCCTAACCACTGGGCCACCAGGGAATTCCCAAACAAAATAATTTCAAATCGTGGTAATTACTATGGAGAAAATAAGATTTTATGATATGATAGAGGGTGACCTAAGAGGTGGGAGTGGGCAACCTCATATATGGGGCAATTTCTGTAATAGAGAGATTTCCTATAGTGTGACAAGAAAAAGACCCACAATATAATAGAAAAATGTAGAGAAGGTTCAAATAAAAAAATTTTTTAAATTCACAGAAAAACAAACCCAGTGATCAACAAACATTTGAAATATCACTTTATATCCATTGAATTGGCGACATTAAAAAGAGCTGTAACAAACTTGTGGTTACCACAGGGGACAGGGTAAGGGGGAGTGGCAAATTAGGGGTATGGGATTAACAGGTACAAACTACTATATATAAAAAATAGATAAGTAACACGGATATACTGTATAACAGAGGGAATTATACCCATTATCTTGTAATAACCTATAATGGAATACAGTGTGCAAAAATAATGAATTACTGTGATGTATACCTTAAACATAATATTGTAAATAAACTATAATTCAGTTTAAAAATAGAGCTATAAAACCCATTGCTAGTGAAGATACAGAGACTAGGGTTCTCTTGTACGTTGTCCGTGGAGTTGCAAAGCTCTGCAGCTTTTCTAGAAGGCAACATAGAAACATCTATTAAAACCTAAAATACACTTCCCCTTCAACTGAGAAATCCCACTCCTGGGAATCTACCTCACAGAAACACAAGTGCACATTTGTATGGTCATGTGTCAGAGGATGTATACTGTACCATTGTTTGTAGCGGCCGAAGGAACTTCAGCCAAGTGGCCAAAGAGAAAGCTTATGGATATAGGAAGGGCTGACTAAACTACAGTACATCCACATCATGGAATACTATGTGACCAACAAAAAGAATGAAGTACTGTCCTTCCAGATGATTTGGAGGGATTCCCAAATTTTGATTTCCTTCATGATGGGTTTCATACCTTTATTAACACATTGATTGAGATAATATATAATGACTGAAAGACATTTTAGATTCCATTAGGTTTTAAACAAGTTCATATTTTATTAATCCCAACATTTTCTCTCTCTATTTGAAATACGATAGCACATGTATTTGTGAGACATACTATTTATTCAGCCTACATGCAATGCCCAGTGTATATGAGGAGCTATAGAACATGGGCTCTGTGGCTTCTTTAGAGTCAGGTCCTCATGTTTGGAATGAATGAGCTGGACCACGGGAAGGATGCATGTTATTACACAAAGAGTTGAGTGGCAGTTAATATCTTAACAGTGTTTGCATTTTAAGACGTGGCAATTTATTCATCTGATTACATCTTTGGCTTCTTTTGAGGCAATGCAGCTAACACTGCGGGGTGGGGTGAGATGAGTGAAAGAGGCTTCTCCATGATATTGTCAATCACAATACATGTAAAAGTCTATCCTGGCTTCCAGAGTGCAAAATTGTACTGATTATATTTACTGTTCCACGTCTCAAGCTTCATGTAAAAGCAAATTCAGGAGACTTCTCTAGTGACGCAGTGGTTAGGAATCCGCCTGCCAATGCAGGAGACACGGGTTCGAGCCCTGGTCCAGGAAGATCCCACATACCACGGAGCAACTAAGCCCGTGTGCCACAACTATTGTGCCTAGAGCCCATGCTCCACAGCGAGGGAAGCCACCGCAATGAGAATCCCATACACTGCAATAAAGAGTAGCCCCTGCTCGCCGCAACTAGAGAAAGCCCGCACCCAGCAATGAAGACCCAATGCAACCAAAAATAAAAATAAATAAGTAAATTAATTTTTAAAAATCACTGAAAAAAAAGCAAATTCAGGAAAACTTTATGTATGTTTTATAATAAAATATTTAAACATAAAAGAAAAATGGAGACATGTAACAAATACCTGTATACCTGGTACTGAGAACAGCAATGCTAAAATTTCTTCCTATCAGACTTGAAAAGACATAAAGTGTTACAGAAACTATTGAAGTTCTTCTCATATCTCTTCCCAGTCTCAGCTCTATTTCCATTGCTTGGATGGCATTTTAATGAATTCTAGCTGTACTTTATCTTCACATAGTGTGTAGAATCCAACACACTCTCAAAAGGACCTTAATAACAACAGCAAAGTCACCATACTTCAAAGCCAGAGTGGATTGTTACGTTGCATTTTTCTTAGTCTCTCTTACAGAGAAGAAAGGAACCTTCCCTGTCCCAAATCAAAGGACGATGGTATGCATTCTCTCCACTCACCTTGTAGTAAAGCACTAAGCAAGTCACTTCTGTGGTATAAGACATTGCAGTACTTCCATTAGCATTCTACATCTGTACCTTTTTGTTTTTATGCTGTTGGTAAATAAAGGAAAGCATAAATCAAACACCTTACTCTGAGCAGGTCCACATTCCATCAACACAGCCAGCTGAAATGCTGAATGTTTATTCAATCATCTGGTTAGCAAATTATTCAGCTGGCTTTCAAGAACACTTTATCATGGAAAATCTCAAAAGTATGCAAATGTGAGGACTAGTATAATAAACCCTCTTGTACCGTCATCCAGCTTCAACAATGATCAAATCATGGCAATAACGGAAAAACTCAGATTTTTTCTTCCTGGGTAGGAAAGAACTCTAGATCTTCCCTACTGTGTGTTTCTCCTTGACGACTCACCCAGAACACTTCACTTCTGACACTTCTGGTTGCCAAATATGTGGAGGATTTTCCCCATACCAAGCATTTCTCTGTGACAGCTGGCTGTCGTACAGTTTAACTCAATTCAAGTCCTACCTGCCTGGAGATAGTGTTAGGTCCCACAGGTTGAGGGCTCAGTCCCACAAGACTGCCCCATTCACTTCATATGCCTGTGGCAAGCCCAGCTTATCACCTATGCTTCTGCTAACCAGCTGTAGATCAGAGCTTCCAAGGCTCCTTCCTGGGGCTTGATTAATTTGCTAGAGCAGCTCACAGAACTCAAGGAAACAGTTACATTTACCAGTTTATTGAAGGGTATGATAAAGGATACAGATAAACAGCCAGATGAAGCGATATATAAGGCGAGGTCTGGGAGAGTGCTAAGCATAGGAGCTTCTGTCCCTGTGGAGTTGGGTATGTTACCCTCCAGGTGTGCGTGTGTTTGTCAACCTGGAAGCTCCCAGACCCTGTACTGTTGGGATTTTATGGAGGCTTCCTCACGTAAGTATGATCAATTATTAACTCCATTTCCAGCCCCTCTCCCCTCTCTGGAGGATTAGGGATAGGGCTGAAAACTCCAAGCTTCTGATCATGGCTTGGTCTTTCTGGTGACCAGACCTCATCCAGGAACCATTCAAGAGCTCACCCAGGGTCACCTCAGTAAAAAAAAAAAAAAAAGAGACACTCCTAGTGCTCTTATCGCTTAGAAGTTTACAAGGGATCAAGGAGCCCTGTGTCGGGATGGGGATCAAAGACAAATATTAGAACAAGAGATGCTCCTAGTATTATCACAAGGGTTTTAGGAGCTCTGTGCCAGGAGCCAGGAGCAGAGACCAATACATATATATTCTGTTGTCTTACAATGGCCAATCCTGTTTTCTCTCTAACCCTACCACTGTGTTATTATGAAGCAAATATCAAACATTGTGTAATTCTACCCATAAACATATCAGTATGAATCTTTAAAGGATAAGGATGCTTTTTAAAGAAACATAATCACCAGAAAGCATTATCACCCTTCAAATAATAGTATTTTGTTAATATTATCAAATATGAAGCAGTGTTCAAATTTCTCTGATCACATTTTTTTTCCAGGGTGTGTTTGAATTGGGATATAAATAAAGTCCATATCTTGCAATTGGCTGACATATCACTTAAAATCTCTTTCATGCTGTTCACCTCAATGAGGTTTCATGCGGTTCAGTTCACCTCAATCTCTTTCTTTTTATTCTTGCTATTTGTTTTTGTTGTTGTTTTTCCAGAAAACAGGTCTTTTGTCCTGTGAAGTCTCCCATATGTGGATTTTGTTGATCACATTTCTGTAGTTTCCTTTAACATGTTCTCCAGTCCCCTGTATTTACTTAACTTGGAAGGTGGATATAGAGGCATAATCAGATTCAGATTTAATTCATTATTTCATTTCTGGGCAAGATTTGGTTGTTTTTAAAAGCAATATTGATTAAATCGGTGTATGCAAAAGTGAAGAGAGTAGAGCGGTGAGGGAAAAGGGAGTTTTATTTGAAAACTTCCCTGGTGGTGCAGTGGTTAAGAATCTGCCTGCCAATGCAGGAGACACGGGTTCGATCCCTGGTCTGGGAAGATCCCACATGTTGCGGAGCAACTAAGCCCTTGCACCACAACTACTGAGCCTGCGCTCTAGAGCCCATGAGCCACAGCTACTGAGCCCACGTGCCACAGCTACCGAAGCCCGTGCACCTAGAGCCCATGCTCCGCAACAAGAGAAGCTACTGCAATGAGAAGCCCGTGCACTGCAACGAAGAGTAGCCCCTGCTCGTCGCAACTAGAGAAAGCCCGCATGCAGCAAAGAAGACCCGACGCAGCCAAAAATAAATAAATAAATTTATTTTAAAAATCTATTTTATTCAAAATTATGGCCTTAGAATTGTTCCTATTTAACATCTTTCAAATTGATCAGATATTTTTATATTCAAGACATGACAGGGAGGCATCATCAAGGGCACAGTTGCCTCTGTGATGGATGTGAGAAAGTGATGACCTTGGACCAGTCACAACTTCTTGTCTTTAAAGTCAAGTTCACACTGACAATTCAGTAGCACAATTTGCGGGCTCATTTGAGAAAGAAAAAGATGACTACGGAACAAGAGTTTCAATCTGAATGGCACAGCGCTCGTGGTGTGATATCCTTATCTAATGTAGAGGTAAATGTGGGATGGTCCTTTCCACCTGCAATAGGATATTGGAATGAGATGCCAGTATGATAAAATCAGGTATAAAAGAGAATGGAAGACAAACACACATATGTGGTATTTAGCAAAGCAAATTTTGAGTAGCAGTTCTTTGACAATTGTACCTTATTCACTTAGTTTGGGAATAGACAATGGTGAGGGAAGATTTTTGAAGGAGAGGACATCTGTAAAGAGTGATATGCTGTAAAGCGCATCCCTTACCTGGTGAAGAAGACTCGTGGGCAGCCATCCAAGGGCTGCAGGTGTGACACCCCACCCCATCCACCCAGCTAGTTGAGAGGCAGTGGGGTAGATCTAACTTCCAACTCAGGAAATACAGAGGCCAGAGATGAATGGCAGATTTCCCTCGTGGTAGAACCAGGAGGAAGCTGTGACTTTGGGAGGGACCACTTGCTTCCCAGAACTTGTCCAGACACCTAGAGGCACCCCTACAGAGATAGAAGCCCTCTGTGGCAAGAAGTTTGGAAGTAAATGTGGGATTCTCAGGTGCAGCAGAAAACGCTTTAAGTCACAATCTAGAACGAAAACGACTTTGTACAGGTCAAGAAAGGAACTCTGAAGAGAGATTGCCGGAAAAGCAAACTTTTGTGGAATTCAGGAAAGGGTTTACAAGAGAAACAATTAGCTTTAGGCATCTGTCATGCCCAGAGGGCATCTGAAAATCACCTGGAGAGCTGGTATGAGGGGGTTGCTTATCTCTGAAGTTGAAAATGTTAACATAAGGAAGTTTTAATGTCTTCAGTGTTCTCCTCATAGCATTCCCATTATTATTATCCTTTATACTTTTTGATGTATACACACACACACACACACACACACACACACACACACACATTCATTTCTTATAATTATCCCAGCTAGTAGTCTGGGAAGAGTGGGCATTATTTTCTCCACTTTATAAATGGGAAAAATGAGACTCAGAGGGATTAATCGCTACCCAGTGCCTTAGGGTTTTAAAGTGGTAAAAGCAGAATAGAACAGAGGTCTTCTCACTGCTGTTCTAATATTCCTTCTTCTAGATTTTGCTATCTCACTGGGTTTGATTACTTAATTACAAAATCCTCACTCCATTTAGCGTTCTGATCTCCCCTGAGCACTCCTTTCATAGAGGGTTACACTGAAGAAATATTAGAAGTTTAAAAAGCCGATTCAGACTGTGGCTCTGGATGTGCTGCCAAGTTTTTGCAAAGTGCTTTTCAGTAATTCCTAATTCCTTAAACATGGAAACCCCCTGCCTAAGTGTAGCCCGAGAAAATGTGCTCCGGTGCTTAGGAAAGCCAAAAGTGTGTGTTTAAATACATGAAACCTCCCCATCTCCTCATACAAGCACAGCCAAGGTCACCCATTTGTCTGTACAGAATGCTTTAAAATAACCCTCATTGAAATATGCAGGCACTTGTTACATCATTCTGTGGGTTGCCGTATTTGTGTTGTTTTGGGAGTTTTTGCAAGTTCAGCTCTAGGAACTTCTTTCCCTTTAGTTTGACAAGACTGTATCGAGTGCCCTGATGTCAGAACCCCTGTACAGGATGCTGGAGGGCCAAAGAAGAAGGTTAATGGTGGCCTCCAAAGAAAGACGATGGGAAAGAGTCCACGGAACTGCAAGACCGGCGCTTCCCAGCCAACAGGGAACTTGAATTCCTCAGCTGAGCTCCAAATCTGCAGAGGAGATGTGACAGTCTTGGCCAGCTTGGGCTCTGAGGGACTCTGTGTGGATGAGGACAGGGCTTTGGATGCGGGTATCAAAGTCGTAATAGATTTGGTCTCTTTAAGGTCCAGGAAGGTTTATCCCAAGATGGTGTCTTTGGACTAAGACTTGTCATTATTTCAAGTTTCTGATCCAGCAAAAGCTCACTGACTCTAACTGGAGCTGCTCTTCCCCTCTGCTTCAGAGCTTCTCTGGCCTGATTTCTGTCTGATAACCCAGCCCTGAATTGGCCTGGACCCCTGATCTTAATCCCTGTTCATGATAAATCTGAAGACCTCTTTCTCTGTTCATCCTGCAGGGACATAGTAACCGGCTGCCTTTCTACCCCTAGAAGTAATCATTCTTGCCCTATCCGCAGCATCTCTCCCACATGCTTCCTTTTATTCTGCATTCTGTTTAAGTGGTTCCTCTATACAGCAAATTCTCCTGAACCAGTTGGCCTCTTTGAGTTTCATGGACTTGTTTTTTTTCCCTTCAGTTGCTTTTGTTACAGCTTGCATTTGTTGGTTTCTTTGTTGTTTCACTTAATTTCTTTTTCCCTCCTCCCCCACCTCCAAGTGTAAACTCCATACAAGCAGGGGTCAGACCTACCTTCTCCACTGCTTGTAGTCTTTTTTTTTAAATTATATTTTAGCTCCATAGAGGTTTTTTTTTTTAAATTTATTTATTCATTCATTTTTGGCTGTGTTGGGTCCTCGCTGCTGTGTGCGGGCTCCCCCTAGTTGCGGCGAGCAGGAGCCACTCCCTGTTGCGGTGCGCGGGCTTCTCACTGCGGTAGCTTCTCTTGTCGTGGAGCATGGGCTCTAGGCACGCGGGCTTCAGTAGTTGTGGCGCACGGGCTTAGTTGCTCCGCGGCATGTGGGATCTTCCCAGACCAGGGATCGAACCCGTATCCCCTGCATTGGCGGGCGGATTCTTAACCACTGCGCCACCAGGGAAGTACCACAATCTCTTTTATTAAAGCACTTGAATTTAATAGCAGTAACCAGGTAAGCAGGTCATTCTTTTTATGAACATACGTTAGTTTTATTTGACAGAACAGCAATACAACTGAGAAGAATGGCTGAGGCAGCCTTGGGAAATATTTGAACCTAGAATAATTTCTCTGTTCACTTTCATTTACATCATGTAGCCACCTTCTTGAAGCAGATAATTTTTTAGAGACATTTTTAATAATGCAACTTTTTCCTTATAAATTAATTATAAATCATAGACGGGAATTAAAATCTCTTCCTGCCTGCTCTTTAACTTTTGGGTCTGCATAGCATCAAAGGATGTCTAGTCTGAACTTAATGTCTCCCTGTTCTGATACAAGGCATGTGTTTACTTTTATGAGCTAAGCTATTTAAAGGGAAGGCTTTTACCTGATTTTCTAGACCTCTCAGTAAGAAATGCATGTGTCATTTCTTCTGTGCCTTTGATCTAAATGTTTCAAATTCCTTGTTTTATAAATGGCACGAGAGAAAGAGAGTACCTAACACTGCATGCAAAAGCTCTGAGAGTAATACACACACAAATAAATTTCATTTATTCAACAAAGATTTATTAAGCTGGGAAACATTGTAGGTAGGCAAAGATATTGAAAAAATAGACAATAGCCTCTGATTTAAGAAAGAAACTTTTAGTCTAGTAGGAAAGACAGACATGTAAATAATTAGAATCCAGTATGATGGGTCTTAGGATAGACGAGCAAGCATGAAATGTATTGGGAAGACAGAACAAGGAGGGACTAACTGCCTGGCGGTGTCCTCTGCTGCTACATGCGCTTGTGACAGCTGTGTACAAAGACAGCACATGGAAATACACTCTGTCTTGGGAAAATGTCAGGCTGCGTTGCTTTTGTCCTCTCTGCAACACCTCCTACTGGGCTTACTCTTTTCCAGACACTCTTGGAACAGGCACCTTGGATTGACCACCAAACATAGACTTTGCTTTCTAGCTTTGACCTTCACGTCCCCTCCAGGTCACAGCGCCCTGCCCCACAGCTCCATACACTAAATGAAAGGCCAGTGGTCTTCGACCTTGCTTGCACAGCGGAATTACCTAGGGAATTGTAAAATGTACTGATGCTTGCGTCCCGACAGAGATTCTATTTTTATTGTGCTTGGCTTCTGTAGATGGTCTCTTATATTCCCACCCACTCCTGGCTTTTGATGTAGGTATACAAGCAATCCATTAGAAGCCTCATTCTAGTCTGTCAGCACGAGGCACAGGGCGTAGACGTGAGTGCCAGATCAAAACCTCTCCAACTCATAGCTCTGACCGCTCCCCCAAGAGATCTCCTACCTTCATGGATTACTCAGCACCCTGGTTTCCATTAGTGGCACCTAGTTTGATTTTAGAGGGAATCCCTTAGAGGTTTTGCATGTCTGCACCCAATCAGTCGGCTTTATCAAAATAGTGCAGATCAGCGGCCTGGCAGTAGATTTACTTGAGGGAATTGCAGACAAGTTGGGGAAGTGAGTGGAGCTGTCAGTGTGAGACATGAATTGAGCTGGAGGGCTGTGTCTTTCAGATGCACGACTACTAGTTGAGTTCTGGTGTGAACTGAACATGCCCTTCAGTGACCAGTGATGGTTGTTTTTCCAAGTCATGAACATTTTGATCCTTCCCGAGTTGACTGAATGGGGCAGAATTCCCCTTTAGTTAATCCTGTGAGAGCAATGCCAGGTGATTCAACTGTTTAGGTAGAGACAGGTTCCCCCAAACCCCTCTACACTTTAGAAATTTCATCGACACCATAGAAATCTAATCTTTCCAATTTAATAGCGTAAATGCATTTTTTTGTGAAGCACCTCGGTTTGTCACCCAAACTCCACTGGTCACCTACTTCAATACCACAATTTTTGCCTATTCCCATTCACTGCATGAACACCCCCAATCGCTTCTGTTCACGGCAGAAAGAACTTCCTTCCAGCTACTTCCCTATACCTGCTTGCCTCTCTCATGCCACAGAAGTTAGCCAAAACTGAGAAGAAAGTTATAGTGCAAGAATCTCTGGGGAAACTCTAAATTCGCAAGATTGTTATAGGATTATGTTATCCTAACGTAGATCCGGGAGGAAGGACAGAAAAAGGGCACATACCGTTTAGTTCTCCAACTCAAGCACACTGTTCAGACTGAAAACTGGAGAACCATTTCTAGGGATCTTCAAGCTCTTCCCTCAGGGTACTCACCATTTTCTCACTCTGCTATTTTTCCTTTTGGGTTTACAAGGTTTCTAACCCACCCACTTCAGCTCTTTCCTTGGTTCCTCCTTTCTGTCTGCTCCTGTGTAATGATTGCCCCGTTTTCCGCATATTTTGGTTTTGACCTCTGGATTTTCCTCTGGGACATCACCTCCTGTCGGGTGACAATGGTAAGAGGAAATCTGTCTCAGGGCTCCTGGCCCCTATGTAACCTACCAGACAGCTCTGTCTCCTGTCAGACCCCATGCCAGCAGTGTAAGGGAATTAGGGAATTGTGTAGGGTCTTAGGAAGGGTTTGCTGGAGGAAATGATGCTGAGCAGATGAACAGGAGGAAAGGCATTCCAGAAAGAAAGAACTGTAGGGATAAAGGCAAGAAAATGGGAGGTAAATAGGATGCTTGGGAATCTCAAGACATTTATTTATTTTGGATTGAAGGTAAAGAGAATATGGTAGGGTTTTAAGATATGAAGTCAGAAAGGTGGCCAAGACCAAAACACCTATATATGCATAACTACAATATCAGGCTTTCTGTAATAAAGCGTCATGTGTGTAGTGGGAATGCTCAGTGCTCCAGGAGTTTCTGGAAGCTGTTTATGACTGAGACGATTAGGAAAAACACATAAGAGTAACCGATATTTGAACTGAGCCTTAATTTAAGGATATGTAAAATTTTTATATCCGAAATGAAAGGAAAAGGATGGAAGGAAAGGAATTTGCCTTCATGGGTGAAAAGTGACCAGTATTGGGTGTAGCTGGGCACTTTGATAGGAAATGCTATTTAATATGCTAACACATTTTTTTGGCCTAAAACCAAAACGATCTATGCCTTATACTTTCTTAATCCTTGTAGGGCATCACCTTTATCTCTTTGACAGCACCTGCCATTTTCATTCTTTTTTATGTAAATCAGTGATCTCCCTGGGGCTCTAAATCCTTAAGGGTCTTGTCTCACCTTTGTGTCCCCAACAAAGGCAGTCCTGGCCACGGCATGCACACAGTAGGGGCCCAATAACTGTTGAATGTATAAATAAAGACTGAGGGTCTTGTTTTCCTGTTATTGTTTAGACAGCCCCTTTTCAACTCCATGCAAATAGAGAGTTTTGGTTGGAGGGAAAGTGTTGGACCAGGAGCCAGGAGAGCCAAGTCCCAATCCAGGCTGGCCACTAACTGAGTGGGTGATACCGAGTCTAAATCTCCCCGTCTATAAAATTAGGTCAATGGGGCTTCCCCGGTGGCGCAGTGGTTGAGAGTCCACCTGCCGATGCAGGGGACACGGGTTCGTGCCCCGGTCCGGGAGGATCCCACATGCCCTGGAGCAGCGGCTGGGCCCGTGAGCCGTGGCCGCTGAGCCTGCACGTCCGGAGCCTGTGCTCTGCAACGGGAGAGGCCGCAACAGTGAGAGGCCCACGTACCGCAAAAAAAAAAATTAGGTCAATGTTCTAGATTGTTTTTCAGCCTTTTAGCCAACATGGACTCATTTTGCATCCTTTGTTCACCCATTTAAAAATTTTTGTTTATAAAATAGTGACTCTTCATTTTTACACTAGCTATGCCTGCCAAACAGAGTCTCTGATGCAATGGAGTGACTGACACTAAGTGGATTTAAAGGTCCTGCTAAGATCATTGGGGGTGATCTAATGGCGTATAACATCTTCATTATGCTTTTTGGAAATGTTTAAAATAGCTGATAGGACTCTAGGAGTCTGCGGACCGTAATTTGGGAACCCTCAGCTGGATGGTCCCTGCTGGCGCTGGTCTGAAATTTTTCTGGAGTGATTCCCGCATCTTGAATAAGGAGACATGCATACCACTGAATGATTTCAGAATAATCTTACTTCCTCTATGTAAGACATATATTTATGTATTTTAGAGTGAATGTGACATAATCACAATCTGCTTGTAAGCATTTTCAGAAACTATACACTACTGTTTGAGAAAATCAGAGATGTTGTTAGTATAAGTTTGTGTGCCCAACACACAGTGAGACCAAACACACCAAAACGTTGGAGTTTGGAGCAGAGAAAGATTTATTGCAGGGCCCTGCAAGGAGAGGGGTGGCTCATACCCTAAGAAAGCCCCGAGCTCCCTGAAGGGTTTCAGCAAAGCATCTTTAAAAGCCAGGTGAGGGAGGCGGGGTCACAGGGTATGTGATCAACTCATGCACAGTTCTCTGATTGGCTGCTGGTGAGGTAGCAAGGTGGGGTCACAGGGTTAACGTGATCAGTCCTTAGGCCCCAGGCCTCCTGGAGCAATGTGCTTGGGTCATCCAGTAGTTAACATCTTCCATTTAGTGGGGGTTTTTCACATCTGTAGAACGACTCAGAAATGTGCATCAAACACTGTTATCTAGGTACTTCAGAGAGGAGCTAAAGCAGAGGATTTGGAGGAAGGCCTGTCCTGGGAAGGCCTCATAGGGTCCTGATTAGTCACAATGTCCCTGAATGGTTAGGAAGCCAAGGGTAAGAATCTTTGTTAAGGGCATGTTTTATTAAAGTTTCTTTTTTTGCTCTCTAAAATTTTATTTATTTATTTTTCCACACTGCATGGCAGGTTGTGGGATCTTCCCCAACCAGGGATCAAACCCGTGCCCACTGCAGTGGAAGCGTGGAGTCTTAATCACTGGACCACCAGGGAAGTCCTGCTCTCTAAAATTTTAAACAGGAATGCCAGGCTCACAATTGTTCTAGCTCGTTTAGGATTCTTTCCCAGTACTTCCCTCAGCCCTAGGCTTCTTTTCCCTGTCAGTCAATGCCCCCCATGTTCCAATAAACCTTGAGAGGAAGTTGAATGCGCTTCTCTATGCAGCACAAATTTCCACTTCTGTAGGAAGACAAATGGAGCAAATTGGGTTACGACTGAGAAGGACATTACGGTGTCAGTGGAATAAGTCCTTATTTCGTTTTATTGGCTTCCTTGGAAAGTGCAAACTTCAATAGCCATATATGTTCTCCTGGGCAACACCAAGTCTCTCTTGTGCTTTATTTTTAGTCTTGACAAGAAAGCTGTCTTTGCAATTTGCCTCAAAACAGGTGATGGATGGATGTAATATTTATCCTCAAACAAAGGCACAGCAAGAATAACAATAACCTACATTTATACAATGCTTATACATATTGTATATCATTTGATACTTGTAGCAACCAGTGCAAGACAAATTGGCATTATTTCTCCTAAATGAGAACTTGAGGGTCACAGGAGGTGTTTTTTGTTTTTTGGGTTTTTTTTTTTTGTTTGCACCACGCGGCATGCAGGATCTTAGTTCCCCGACCAGGTATCAAACCTGTGCCCCCTACAGTGGAAGCACAAAGCCTTAACCACTGGACCACCAGGGAAGTCCCAAGTTGCCTTGTTTAAGGTCACTCAGTGAATCAGTAAAGAAGCCAGGATTTGAATCCTTATCTCTCTGTCACCAGTACCCACGATTTTCCTATCCAGAATGTTGCCCTAAGCTTTGTTATTATTTACCCAGGGATAAGAAGGATTCCCCTGTGCAGTACACAGATCAGATGCCCAACATACACAATGCCTAGCATGAGCACTGGACTGAAATGAACAGAAAAAGTGGTGCTACCTGAAAAGTGTCATTATTTTTAGGAGAGGCTGACAGAGGGACAAATAAAACTATTAACTCAGCTTTTAAAGAGGCAATAAGCAGTATTAGCAAAGGTAGAATTGAGGAAAATCATTGAAGGAGTAATGTTTATTTAGCAAATTCAGATGACCCATGTGAAAATTATTCAAGCTTAATAGCTTAGAAATGCAAATATAGAAAAATGAGAAACAAATTAATCCCATCAAAATGGCAAAGATTCTTAAAAAGTCATAAGATGAAGTTTTGCGAAGAATGAAGGGAAATGAACTTCTCGTAATTGCTTGTGGGTTTTAAAATTGTTACAACTGCCACAAGGGCAATTTGGCATCTTTATAAGAAATCCTAGATGTATGCATTATCATATATCTGTCTTCCTGTGCTAGGTATTATGCTGGGTAGTAGGAGAGTGATGGATGGTAAGCGAGCTATTATTCCTGCCTTCCTGGCAGGAGAGACAACTAAATAGGCAATCACAATAATGTGATCATTTGATGAAGACTATAAAATAGATTTTCCTATTTTTGCAATAATGATATCTGTGTATGTGTGCATGTAGAATATTAAATACACTAAAAGAATATATACCAGAGTTTAATGGTGTTCGTTTCATCTTTGTATTGTAGAATTGCGGGATATTTATATTCTTTTTAAAGTTTTTCTATATTTTTCAAATCCTCCTATAATTAATAGGAATTACTAGAATAATAAAACTGTATCATGAATTCCTGCCTGTTTTACTAGCAATGAAAATCAGTCAGTTCGTGAGTCAATAAGAACCAGGCCTGGTGGCATATAAAAATCTAGAATTTTACACGCAGTACACTTTGGGGCAAGCCTCTGTGTATGCATCTGAAATCCAGATAGTTTCTTCCTCACTCACTTCTGCTTTCTTTTACTGCGTTTGTGTGTCTGAGCTGCTGGTGTTTGGACCCAATTATCATTATTGGTTTTCAATATAGTTTATCAGTGAGACCGGAGTTCAACCTTGAACTTAAGCTCTGTTGGCTAATTGAGCTTGCCCTCCCTCTTACCTCTGCCCAAGAAGGAAACTAGGTCCCCAGGACCCCAAACTTCCGGTTGAATATTCCTGGATACATCTCTAGGAATACCTGAGAAATTCTTTTTTTTTTTTTTTTTTGCGGTACGCGGGCCTCTCACTGTTGTGGCCTCTCCCGCTGCGGAGCACAGGCTCCGGACGCGCAGGCTCAGCGGCCATGGCTCACGGGCCCAGCCGCTCCGCGGCATGTGGGATCTTCCCGGACCGGGGCACGAACCTGTGTCCCCTGCATCGGCAGGCGGACTCTCAACCACTGCGCCACCAGGGAAGTCCGAGAAATTCTTTAGGGCTTAGGATCTAGAGAGTTTTTAGAGCATCCTGTTGTCATGTTCTTTCACCTCCCGCCTTAGAATCAAGTGAGTTCTTGCTTCTAGATTTAGAGATTTGGACTTATAGGTTCCCACCTGCCCTCCAGGGAAAGCAGCTAACTCACTGAATTAGTTCTTTAATTCCATCACCTGACACTCTGGATCATCGCTTCTCTTCTGCTGGCTAGTTGGAAGACCCCAGAATGCCTTGCAGATATGGTTTATTATAAACTCCCATTCCAACTTCTTTCGTTGGCCATCCACCTGTCCTGTATTTAGCCATGAGCTTTCCCTCAGCAACACCTCAAGCTTCTCAGTTAAACCTCCTGATTTTATATTCAGGCTGCACAGAAACTTGATATTTATGACGATTGGCAAACATTTTTTTTCCCAAAAGTTAAATAATTACGAGGTTGTGTGACTCTGATATTCTTTTTAGGAAGTGATGAATTATCCTCATTTAGGCCATTAAATAAAAAGTAATCAAAATATCTTGCAAGTCCTATGATTTATGTGCTGCCTGACAGTTCCAACATTTAAATAATGATTTATTTCTCCTTGGGATCCACTGACAATAACAGAACTTTAAAAGAATTTGAAGAATCAAATACCTATGGCAAATATTCTTGGGAAATATTAAAGCAAAAGGCAAAATATATCTAGTTAGCATGATAACATTAAATGAATTTGAAGGTGGCTTCTGTATTATTTAAGTATGTTCTGAGGATAGAAACACTTAGAATGTCAAAATTCCCCTTAGTTTTTCAATGGGGTACTATCTTTAGTCTCAGAAGGAGAAGACAAATTGAGACACAATATTTATTATTAAATATTAGTTATTTGACAGTGCATGGCAGTAATGATTTATCGCCATTTTGGTGAAGTTCACTTATTTCCCTAAAATAATTAAGACCAGCAACTCTTCAAGTTATTTATTTTAGAAAGATCAATGACAATATATTCATTGCTGAATACTCCAGTACTAGGGATTTGCACTAAGTGAGGTCTTATTTGTATCAGGGACCAATTGTTGACATGATTCTCATGAAACTCAATGGGACTTAGACTTCTATATTCATATTTCTATGCTATTAAGCCTGAATAATTTTTCATATGAGACATTTGTATTTGCAAAACAAACACTATCCCTTCAATGATTTCGCTTTAGTTCTACCGTTACAGATATTATTTATTGACCCTTTAAGTCTTAGCCTCTTATGTAAGCTGTTTCTTCTTCTTTTTCTCTCACATCTTAATTTCTGGCGATCTCATTTCTTACAATTTCCTGAGTAAACCTGTTACCAATTATCTAAGTAGCAAAAGAAAAAATGTTGAATTAAGTCTGACTTTCTGTGCTAGAGATCTGAAAATTATTTGTATTTATTTAAGGGTGAGAAAATAACTTTTCCTGTTCAGCATATTTGATACATATTCATTAAACACACAAACAAGTGTTTGTGTTCCCTTAAGAATCAACTGCCTCCTCAAAATATGTTTAGGAAAGAAAAGAGATTTGTTCCACATCCAGCCCTGAGTCTGTTCAACTCACATCCCTGAGTCGAGAGGGCATTGTCTACTGCTATACACTAGGCTCCTGGCATCATCGGTTACCCTGAACTCCAGGACCACTTTCGCAACAGGGCTAAGAATTTGGATCATTTGGTCTTAACAGAATGATGTGAGAAAGGCCATGCTTCCGTTTATTATTTGTTTTTGTTTTTTTTTTTTAAGAAATATTTATTTGAGGCTTAATAATTTGTTGGGTTTATTTTATTTTTTAAATACTTTTTTTTTTGATGTGGACCATTTTTAAAGTCTATTGAATTTGATACAATATTGCTTCTGTTTTGGTTTTTTGGCCGCGAGGCATGTGGGATCTTAGCTCCCCGACCAGGGATTAAACCCACACCCCCTGCATTGGAAGGTGAAGTCTTAACCACTGGACCGCCAGGGAAGTCCCTCATTTATTATTTGTAATAGACCTTTGTCATTCTTTTCGATGACTGAGCCTTGGAACCTCCTTACTGTATTTGGAGAAGCACCCACATTTTGAGGCAAAGCCTTCTTCTCACTATGAATGTATGCTAGATAATCACATTCCCATCATCTTTTGCAGCTAGAGCTGCATGATGTGCCCTAGGCATCAACCATCACATATACAAATGAATCAGGAGCTACTTCTGTGCAGAAGTTAAATACTATTCAGAAGCTCTCTGGGGATCTGTGGAGGCAGCTCCTAGAGGTAACTGTGGCAGTGGTGCGTGTCCAGCGTTTGTGGTGCCAATCTTGGAAGCGGCAGTGTTGTGTACAGTGACGGTAGTAACCTTGTCTTGGACCATCTGTGGCATTATTTGGGCTTTATGCCTGGCTGCATGGCCCCAGAGCCTGGCTCTCTAGAGATTATATAAGCAACCCAACATCCTTTATGTTAACTTTTAAATTTTGATATAATTTAAAACTGACAGAAAATTGGCAAGGATCTACAAGAAATTCCTATATACTTTTTTAGTTTAGGGTTTTGTTTTAATCTTCCTTAAAAAATTTTTTTGGGGGAAATAATCTCAGACTCACATAGAATTTGCAAAAGCAGAACATAGAGTTTCTATATATCCTTCACCCAGCTTCTCCCAATGATAATAACTTACAAAACCATAGCATAACTATCAAAACTGGGAGATTGATAACAAATTACTAGTTAAACTACAGACTTTATTTGGATTTCACCAGTTCTTATATGCACTTAAAAGAGATGTATGTAGTTCTACAAGATTTTATCCCATGTATAGATTTGTGCAACCACCATCAAGATCAGGACACAAAACTTCCATCACCCCAAATAAGCTCCCTTTGCTTCCACTTTGCAGTCACACTTTCTCCAAACCATTATCCTTGGCAACCGTGGATCCATTTCCCATCACGATTTTGTTATTTCGAGAGTATTGTATAAATGGAATCATGCAGTATGCATACTCATCTCCTAAAGATAAACAATAATTCTTGGAAGCAATTCAGCTTTACTCCAAAATAAGGAAGAGAAATACTTTCTTTTCTTTTTTCTTTGAGAAACATTTTCTAAACACATCATATTCTGTACAGATTCTTTTACCCATTGTCTCCACTCTGTAAACAGTGTTTTCTGTTATCATGCAAAATAATCTCTTCTCTGACACCAATCTCCTGTTTCCAGATGATGGCTAGATATGGGGTCTCAGAGCTCTGTTTCATTGATCTGTCAGACACATATGCACGTACTCCTGTTGCCACCTTTAGTTAGCTAAATGCCAATTTTGTTTTTTTTACTTTGGACCCTATTAAATTCCTTGGCATGGTATCCTTCTCAAATTACCATTAATTAATAAAAAGGTGGGAAAAAAGGTGACGTCAAGGTTTATTACCTTCGTCAATAGCAAACCTCAAAGGATGTGAATAGGTCTGTGTGTGTTCCTTCAGTTAAATAAAAAAACACAATGGACACTTCGTTAATATTTCTTTACAACCTAAAGTACCACCTCTCTTTTTTCATTTTGGTACCAACACATGTCTTCTTTGATAAGGGTCTGCTCTCGACTTAGTAGAAATAACAATGTCACATAATTCTCCTTGGGTTAACCCAGACACACACATTTACCACTAGTGGGTCTTCTAGTCTTTGTGGTTTTTCTTTATCTCATTTGGCCCTTTGCTGTCCACTGACTTCTACCTGGCGTTCAATGTAGAGTCTAAGCGCTGAAGGTTGCAAATACAATGCAGGTAGGGGATTCAGAGAGACAAGAGGCATATGAAAGCTGTTTCATTATTTGTCCATATGTGAGTACTGAAATGATTTTTATTAAAAAACTAGTTAGGGCTTCCCTGGTGGCGCAGTGACTGAGAGTCCGCTTGCCAATGCAGGGGACATGGGTTCGTGCCCTGGTCTGGGAAGATCCCACATGCCGCGGAGCGGCTGGGCCCGTGAGCCATGGCCGCTGAGCCTGCGCGTCCGGAGCCTGTGCTCCGCGGCGGTAGAGGCCACGGCAGTGAGAGGCCTGCGTACCGCAAAAAACAAAACAAAACAAAAAAAACAACTAGTTATCCTAATTATATGGTGATTTTATTACACACGGGGCTATCCATGTGTAAGACTAATTCCCTGTAAGCTAGTGCAGAACTTTTATATGAGTATGCTTACAGAACGCTCCAGAGAAAAACTGATAATCTGGGAATGATGGGAATAGAACTTGCTAGAGTTTTGTTGTGAGAAACTTTATAATAGTCATTCTTAATAAAGATGTGTGTTCTTCCTTCCAGAATTACTTGAATGCATTTTTGACAACGTATAACAGCTTGTAAAGACTGTAGGGATCTCACCCCTCTGGGTTGAGAGTCGTCTTTGCAATGATTCCATTTTACCATAAAGGATGTGCTGTTCATTAGTTGTGCTAAAGCTGAAACAGGAGTATGAATTACTAGGTTAGAGCTTTAATAACCTCACATGATAAGATTCAGGTAAAACTAGGGTAGAGGTCATATACTACAGATAGATAAACTTGAAACTGGCCTTTTTGTCAGGTACCTGTGATAATTGAGGAAAAATGCAGAGACCATAAGAAATTAACTTTTTTGTCCTTATGTAGGGGTCATAAGAAAAGTTTTGGTATAAATTAGCTCTGAGGGGCCTAGGAAGATGGAACTCACTCTTCAGGGTAGGAAAGGAAGCCAGGATCTGTGAAGTTGTACCAACTGTTTTTTAAACTTGGAATATCAGAAACCTCTACCTTGAACGTGACTATCTTTATTGCTTTGTTACTGTCTAGAACTAAGTTCTCTTCCTCTTTCCTTTAGTATTGAATGACCTTCTCTTGACATCATTTTCTTGTCTCTGTTAAATGAAGTATTTTTGTCCATGTTTAAGCAATTGGTGAACTTGAGAAAGTTGGGAATCAGACAAGAATCCTAGAGCAGTGCTGTCCAATGGAACATTCTCTGACGATAGAAATGTTCTATACTTATGCAGTCCAATATGGTAGCCACTAACCACTGGCTAACCACTGAGTTTTTGAAATGTGACTAGGGTGACTGAGAAACAAAATTCTAAATTGTATTAAATTTTAATTTAAATGACCACAGGTGTCTAGTGGCTAAACTGTGAAACAGCTAAGCTCAAGGAGGAAAATAAACTCAGGTGAGATATTCAGGACTTATTTCATTATAATTCCTTTCATCTAGAGATATTTCTAGAGCTCTTCACTTTTAAAACCTTCAAAATTTTATAATTTGTTTCATTGAAGGAAGCCATTCATTTATAAGCTGTCTCTGAATTATTTTGCTCAAATGCACAAAGCTGCTTTCCAACGTGTCCTTTCTTTCAAGGATGCTTATTCATTCCCTTCTTGACCTGACCACACAGCATCCTTCCCCATATTCATGAGACATACAAGGGCAAGCACATAGGAACTGTATGAAGAGGGTTGTATATATAGACACTGAACATCCTCAGCTTGCAAGAGGCTGGCTTGCAAAGGTTCATTTGTGAATTATGGTTTTGAAACTTAGGATAGATTTTCCCACTGACTCAGGTTACGTGAGCAATATACTCAACTCATTTAACCCAAAATGTACGTGAAGTTATATTTGCTTTACAAAATCCTCAAAAATGATAAAGTTGCAATTCTAATACAAATACAAAACCATAAATAAAATAAATGTGACAGGGACTTCCCTGGCAGTCCAGTGGTTAAGACGTCGCCTTCCAATGCAGGGGGTGCAGGTTCTATCCTTGGTCGGGAGCTAAGATCCCACATGCCTCGGGGCCAAAAAAACCCGAAAACATAAAACAGAAGCAATATTGTAACAAATTCAATAAAGACTTTAAAAATGGTCCACATTAAAAAAAATAAATAAATGTGACAGTTTTCTATTTAGGGTGAGAGAGGCAAGAAATAGAGGGACCCAAGATGTGCATAGTTTTCTTGAGAGGGGGGGTAAAGAAAGGATGTCAGTGAGGAAGATGTTAGATTAGAGAGTTCAGCAAACCACCTTTGAAGCAGCGCCCTCATCACTGTGCAGTGAGGACGAAGTATGGGGAGAGGGCAGCTGTCCAAGGAGAGGTGCTGAACGTTTCTGAGTTGATTGTTAAAAACTGGTTGGGGAGGGAGTGGAGTAATACCTCTACTCTCGGTAGTTTTTTATTATTTTTAAACAGGACTCTCAAAAGATACCTGAATGACATGGGACTTAATTTCTTCTCAATAAGCTCTAGGAATTAGTCTTCTCAGGCAGGCTTGGCAAGCCTATTCTCCCCATGGATTTGGGAAGAAGAGAAAAATATGTGAGAAATGTCTTTGTTGTAACTGTATCTCCAGGATATAACACAGGGTCTGACAGAGCAGTTGCTGAACACGTGACTGAGGTAATAATGACAGAGTGAATGCTATGACTCTTGCGCAGAGCTGTTTGTCCAGGAAGGAAACAAAGCAGAGGCTCTAACCTATGGACATTTTGTTTGCATTCTTCTGAGGGTTAAGGACCCTTAGCCTTCCTTAGGCTCTTCTGTAGAGATAGAAATAGTCTACATTTATGTCTTAATTACAGTTAAAGTTTATAGAAGCTTTTACTTGTATGGAATTTGGTCACTTCATTTAATTTCTTTAAATTATCCGTACACTCTCCTTTTTGTACTGCAGTCTGCTTTACACGTTTGGTAAATGAAAGATTCTAAGGGGCTTGCCATCATACTGACACCTGCAATTCATCTCTCTTGGGCCCTGTGTGAGAGAGACTTGGAAAAATGCAGCCTTCAGTCGACCATGGGGATGAGCTGTTCTTTTTCATGGTGTGACTGAAGTTCTAGTTAGCCCTTGACCGCTTCCTGGGATGCTACTATCATATTCAGATAGAAAAAATGATAGCTTAAATAAAAACTTAGAAACAGATGGTTTTCATCTAAAATTTAACCTCCTTTGAGAATTTCTACATCCACTCAGGCATCCTTTATTCCCCCCATACTTTTGAGATTTTATCTTTTCAAAACATTTTGATCAAATAGACTGGCTGACTTCTGCTTTTGGACAACATGGAGTAACAGGGACAGATTTATTCTCTTGACTGAAACAACGAAAAAGAAAAAAGGCCATATATAAGAAAACAATGATATTCAGAAACTGGACCTCAGGCAGCACAAGGCACTGGTCCCTAAGAGAGGGTAAACTGATAAGCTGAGCCCTATGATTGCTCCAGCTTACTTCCTAGAGAGAGTTTGAGGCCACTGTACAGGAAGGGGGACCCAAGTGAACTGATGATAGTCAATTCCTAGATACTGTGTAATTACGTTTGTAAATTTTCCAGCTGGACCTTTGTACTAGAGATATTTCCATGAAGGTTTATGTTCTGGCCATGTCCACAGCCGCCTTCTGGGGAAAATTGCACTCTCCCCTTCTTTCTGATTAAAGTTGCCATGGCATAGCGCGTGCAATGATCAATCAGTGACCATCCTCATCCTCTGGTTTTGACTGATGGGGCCAGGGATCAATGTTCACGCTTAGGTGGAAAATAAAGGTGTTGCTTGGCAAGAACTTTAACCCAATATCTTGCTCCGTGTTGGATAGTAATTAATTGAGCCACTCAGATCTTCTCTCTTGGAGAGCATAAATGCCAAAAAAAAAAAAAAAAAAGAGGGGGACTTCCCTGGTGGCGCAGTGGTTGAGAGTCCGCCTGCCAATGCAGGGGACACGGGTTCGTGCCCTGGTCCGGGAGGATCCCACATGCCGCGGAGCGGCTGGGCCCGTGAGCCATGGCTGCTGAGCCTGCGCGTCCAGAGCCTGTGCTCCGCAACGGGAGAGGCCACAGCAGTGAGAGGCCCGCGTACCGCAAAAAAAAAAAAAAAAAAAAAGAGGGCACCTAGAACTCAGGTTGTGTCTCAAAAGACTGAGCTATTATCTTGGTTTAACACAAAGCCTGATATATATCCCAGTCTTAAGGAAACCACAGTGCAGAGTGACTATACAGTTGCCGATATGATTTTTCTGTTTTCTTTCACAATAAATTACTATTACCAAAGGTCATATATTTGTGTTTTTTCTTACAAACTAAACTAGCTTCTTTATTCTTATCAATAATAATAGATAGCTATGGTTGAGTCCTTACTGTGAACTAAGCCCACATATTATAGCGTCTCCCCAACAGTCTTGTAGAAAAATATATTATTATTACTAATACAATTTTACAGATTATAGCCCAAGGTCAAATTATTAATATGTATCAGAGGTGGGATTCAAGCCCCAGTTCAAGTTCATCTGACCACCAATTTATACCCCTTTTCTTCCTCTGGTTACCTGCCATTGATCAATATTTCTTCCACCTAAGTTAATCAGGATACCTAAAAAAAGATGAATCTCAGGGTGTATATTGAACTCAAAACCTGTTTTCAATGTTTTTTTATTTTTGGATAATTATTACTAAAATTGGATCTGTTTTTCTTGGGTGAGTTGTCAGTTAACCACTATTAAAATTCCAGTTAGAATACTTCTGAATAACCAATTTCCAAGTAATTAAATAAGAGGCTGTCTTCTTTTTGAGAAAATGTTAGCTGACAACAAACATGTTTTTAGCTAATTGATTTCAAATTAAAGGCATTGTAAGTGGTATTTTACTGCCAGGAAGGAGAACTGAATTCTTCTCAGAAAGATTAATATTTCTAATCAAAGAAACACACATACAATTCTCACTTTCAGGTAGAGTCACTTTAGATGGAATTGTATGCTAAGGAAATAGAATTGGTTGCAATCTATGAATATAGTGTGGTTTGAAAAGGTGATTTCAAAAAGTTCAATCAGAAAAGTTCAATGCAGAAAATATAATTTCTTTTAGGAATTATTATGTATATCATCACAACTTAGATTAGCAAATTTGTGTCTTTTGAGCCTACTAAGTAGGTAAAAATCTGGCATAGTTTAGAATATAAGGAAATCTGGAATATAAACTGTTGGACTACACAACAGAAGTGGCTTGAATTCATTGGTATTTTTGGCAAAGGACTAATAATTGCTGTCAGTTTTCCAAAGAACTACAGAAGGAGACTAGGAAAGGAAATATTGTAAAAATTATTAAACCCTGTCACATTATAGCATCCATAGACTCCCAGACAGTATCCCATATTATACTTTTTCTAAGATTAAAAGGAAAAACTATATGTTAAGACTTCAGCACTTTGAAGGTGCTGAGCAGAGAATGTTTTAGAGCAATCATTGTTAAAAACAAAAACCTAAAAGACATAAAACACGACCAGTTTCCTTTGAATTGGACCCTCTTTTTGAGAGCTGTGTGTGTGAATTCAGGTGTCCCCCCGCCCTCTGTTTTGGTCGTTTTAAGGATACAAAAAACCTTATTAGTGAAGGTAACTTATCATTAGTGTCATTATTATTAAGATACTGCAGCACATAATGAAGTCAAACAATACTAAAAAGCACACAGTAATTGAGTCTCCCTTTCGACCTAGACTCAGGAAGATGATTGTCATCAACAGTTTCTCTGTGTCTTTAGTAAAAAATTTCAATTGTTCACATATATACATATGTATTTACATAATGAGAGTATTTCTATTGAATACTTACTATTCCACTATATATGTTCTGTAATATACACATATGTATTACTAAATAGAATATCTTAGTGACACCTTCATAGCAACATGTATATATATCTACTTTATTCTTTCTAACTGCTGTACACTATTCTTTTATGTAGGCGTAATGTTATTTATTTAACCAGTCCCCTATTGACAGACAATTAGAGTTCTTTGAGATCTTTGCTATTGTTATGCTGCAGTGAGTATGCCTGTATATACGTCTTTGGTAATGTTCAAATACACTTGTTAGATACATTTTTAGAAGTGGAATTGCTCAGCTAAAGGGTATCTGCATATTTAATTTTGATCATGTCAAATTACCCTCCAAAGAAATTTTTGCTAATTATACTTCTATCAAAAATGAAAAACAGTGAGTCTTCATCAACATGGTAAAACTGATCTTTGTTCATCTAGGTGAAAATAAGTTGTTGTTTTACTTTTTATTCTATTGATTTCAAATAAAACTGAAAAACTTCAAAAAATTTTAAACTATCTTTTTTCTATAAAATGCATGCTTTGCTCCTATTTCTATTAATATTTTGGTTTATTCCTCAATCGATTTGTAAGAATGCTTCATAAATTATGGAAATTACCGAAATACACTTTCTTATTAGATTTACTTGGTGAAAGCAATACATGTCTATGATTGTAGACATTTAAGGACATTACCAGTAATGACTAATACTCAAGTTTGATTAGCCTTTGATAAATATTGACACAATAACTTCATACTAATTTGTTAGAGGTCAAAAGAGAATGTTCCCTATGCATCATTTGTTTAGTCATGTGTACTTTCTGTATACTTTGCAGTAAAATTTACACAAAGTACAATATATAGGCACTAGGGATTATTCTGCTCCATTAGAGTGGCTCTTTCCTTGAACTTAAGTAGTTTCCTCATAGTTTGTGTTGATGAGTGTTCAGCTGAGGACTTGAGGAAAGCCCTCTGTTACTCTCCAAATCTCTGTCTCTGCAGCCCTCTCCTTTCTGGTACTTTGCCACGTGAACTCTAGATGCCTTACCCTCCTCAGACGCCCACTTCTCTCTCCTCAATGCAGGAAGACTCTTACTCAATCCAGAGTTATTCCAAACATTTCAGCAAAAGAGCCAGTGAATTCTTTTTCTTAAACCAGATTGCATAAGGATTTTTGTTATTTGCATTGAAACAATCCCACCTGTTTATTGAACTTTATGGAGCTATTTTTTATAACATGTTTTGACAAATATGGTAAGAATTCCAGCGAAGCACAGAGTACCTCTGCAGGGGTCCATTAAAATATAGTTTAATGGGCTTCATCTGTCTAATTCAAGAGTACTTATCGGACTACTAGAGGGAAGAATAGACTAAGTAACTTGATATAATTCTCCACAAATATTATTCTTTCAAACAATTACATATTATACAAATGGTTTATTTGCTTCATCTTATTATGAATATTATACATACTCAGTATAAAACACATACATGTACACATACATATCACCATTACCACCATTAAAAATATTATAAATTATAAAATAAAGATCATCCAAAATATTATGACCCAGTGGTAATATCCATCTCTATTGCACAAGAAAATTCTTAATTCGCAGATGTCCATAAGCAGGGTATACAAGGGCTATTCTGGATCCCGTTCTCTTCTTTCTTCACTTTATCATTCTTCGTAAGACTTAAATTTTAATACAGTTAATCCTCCATTTCTTTCCTTTTAATTGGTCCTTTTTGTGTGTCTTATCAGTGAAAACTTTCCCTCTCCAAGATTACAACTATATTCTCATATATATTCTTCTAAAATTCTTAAAGTTTCATCTTCACATTTAAGAGTTGAATCGACTTAGAATTGATTTTTGTATATGGTGTGAGGTAGAAATCTAATATATATACATATATATATTTTTTCCTATATGGATAATCAAATTTTCCAACCTGTTTTTTGAGCAGTCTGTTTTTCCCCCTTTGATTTGTATTGCTCACCTCTGCCTGGTGAGCAATACATGAGTCTGTTTCTGGGTTCTTTATTCTAATCCATTAGCCGGTTTGTCTATACTTGCCTCACAGTGCTAATTACTGAATATTTAAAGTGGTCCTAGCTGATAGGAAGTCTCCTTATCACATTCTGCCTCAAAATCAACTTGACTATTCTTGGTTCTTTGCTCTTCCATATGAACCTTAGTAGAGTTCTCTAGTTTACCACACACACACAAATCTGTTGGAGCTTTGGTCCAAACTTAACAGAGTTTACAGATTAATTTGAAGAAGTGACATCTTTTTGACACAAAATCATCCAGTCCATGAAAGTTACATAGCTATTCATTTATTTGGATCTTCTTTTAGGAGTTTTAATATTGTGTTATTATTTTCTTCATAGACATTTTTAGACTTAGTCCTTTATTTTTGTTGTTGTTACTTTGTTGGGATATCTTTCTATTTAGTTTTATGGAAATAGAACATTATATTGTATCAGGAAACAAGAGAATATTCCTTCAAAAAGAGAGTGATCAACAATTCAAACTGCTCCTGAAGGATAATGATGAAGAAATAGCTGTGGATTTGACAATTAGAAAGACACTGGTATCACTTAAGAGACTATATATTGGCTCAGATATATGTACATTTGAATTCCAGCGCCATCTGTCATTAAGCTATATGAGTTGAAGTACTCCACTGAGTAAAGTGATAAGGTCTTCACCACAGGATTATTGTGTGGGTTACGTGAGTCAAAATGTGTAAAGCATGTAATATTTCCCAGCTAATAAGCTATGAAAAGAAGAGGAAGATATGACAGCAGATTAAAAGAATATTAGAATGGAAAATAGGATTTTTCTTAGACCACCAAAGAGTTAAATCTGTGGATAGGAAAAGGGGAAAATTCTAGTTAATAAATAGACCTGGAAGATATTTAAAATAAGACTGATCAAACAAGAGTGATCAAATGGAACAGGATAGAAAGCCCAGAGATAAACCCACACACATATGGTCACTTTGTCTTTGATAAAGGAGGCAAGAATATACAATGGAGAAAAGACAGCCTCTTCAATAAGTGGTGCTGGGAAAACTGGACAGCTACATGGAAAAGAATGAAATTAGAACACTTCCTAACACCATACACAAAAATAAACTCAAAATGGATTAAAGACCTAAATATAGGCCAGACACTGTAAAACTCTTAGAGGAAAACTAGGAAGAACACTCTTTGACATTAATCACAGCAAGATCCTTTTTGACCCACCTCCTAGAGAAATGGAAATAAAAACAAAAATAAACAAATGGGACCTAATGAAACTTCAAAGCTTTTGCACAGCAAAGGGAACCATAAACAAGATGAAAAGACAACCCTCAGAATGGGAGAAAACATTTGCAAATGAAGCAACTGACAAAGGATTAATCTCCAAAATATACAAGCAGCTCACACAGCTCAATATCAAAAACCAAACAATCCAATCCAAAAATGGGCAGAAGACCTAAACAGACGTTTCTCCAAAAAAGATACACAGATTGCCAACAAACACATGAAAGGATGCCCAACATCACTAATCATTAGAGAAACACAAATCAAAACTACAATGAGGTATCACCTCACACCGGTCAGAGTGGCCATCATCAAAAAATCTAGAAACAATAAATGCTGGAGAGGGCGTGGAAAAAAGGGAACCCTCTTGCACTGTTGGTGGGAATGTAAGTTGATACAGTCACTATGGAGAACAGTATGGAGGTTCCTTAAAAAACTACAAATAGAACTACCATATGACCCATCAGTCCCACTACTGGGCATATACCCTGAGGAAAACCGTAATTCAAAGAGAGTCATGTACCACAATGTTCACTGTAGCACTATTTACAATAGCCAGGACATGGAAGCAACCTAAGTGTCCATTGACAGATGAAAGGTTAAAGAAGATGTGGCACATATATACAATGGAATATTCCTGAGCCGTAAAAAGAAATGAAATTGAGTTATTTGTAGTGAAGTGGAGGGACCTAGAGTCTGTCATATACAGTGAAGTAAATCAGAAAAAGAAAAACAAATACCATATACTAACACATATATATGGAATCTAAAAAAAAAAAAAAAGGTTCTGAATAACCTAGGGGCAGGACAGGAATAAAGATGCAGACATAGAGAATGGACTTGAGGACACAGGGAGGGGGAAGGGTAAACTGGGATGAAGTGAGAGAGTGGCATGGATATATATACACTACCAAAAGTAAAATAGATAGATAGCTAGTGGGAAGCAGCTGCACAGCACAGGGAGATCAGCTTGGTGCTTTGTGATCACCTAGAGGGGTGGGATAGGGAGGGTGGGAGGGAGACACAAGAGGGAGGAGATATGGGGATATATGTATACATACAGCTGATTCACTTTGTTATACAGCAGAAATGAACACAACATTGTAAAGCAATTATACTCCAATAAAGATGTTAAAAAAAAAAAAAAGAGTGATCAAAGCAGAGTGGATAGTCTCAAAAGTAGACAGTGTGACAGAGCAGAAAGTGGGATGAGGAATGAGACACTTGAACCAAATGGGAAAACAATATTTTGGAGCCATTTAGCATAGTGTCAAGTAGCCTTACACTTGTCCACATCCCATAAACATATATTTGATTTTCATCATGTTATGATTTTTTTTTCAAAATGATATCATTAGAAATAGTTAACATATTCTTCTTAGTAATGAAGGAATTGTGTTATAAATTTTATAGTGTGCCAAAAACGATTAAACTGAAAAGCAAATGTTAGTGTTATGGTTTGGATTAAGCTATCTAGAATATTCAATAAATCAGAATCACTCCTTGCCTGGTGATAGTATATAAAGGAACTTTTATTATAGCTTAGTGGTAAATTTATTTGGGTTGTTAAGGCCCCTCTGAAGAGTAACTGGGACTGAATGGATGACAAACTTGGAAAGATTATGAAGTTAAAAGAAAAAGGAGATAAAGCAAAAGAAATAAATCCTTAATCCTTTGTTCAGGAAATGTTTAGTCTTATTGTGTCCAATAAATCAGAGAAACACAATCAAAATGTCAAGATTCAATAAGCATCATCCTCTCTTGTAACTTCTTCTCCCATTTTCTTTCTTAACAACAGTTCTTTGTATTTCTGATTTTAACCAGACCAAGCCTTTTTGCAACTGCATGCATTTTAAGTCTCATTTATATTAGGGGATGACTCTAGGTTAAAAAATAAGGGAAGGGGCTTCCCTGGTGGCACAGTGGTTAAGAATCCAGCTGCCAATGCAGGGGACATGGGTTTAAGCCCTGGTCCAGGAATATCCCACGTACCGCGGAGCAACTAAGCCCATGCGCCACAACTACTGAGCCTGTGCTCTAGAGCCTGCGAGTCACATCTACTGAGCCCACGTGCCACAAGTACTGAAGCCCGCACACCTAGAGCCTGTGCTGCACAACAAGAGAAGCCACTGCAATGAGAAGCCCGCGCACCACAGCGAAGAGTAGTCCCCGCTCGTCGCAGCTAGAGAAAGCCCGTGCACAGCAATGAAGACCAAATGCAGCCAAAAATAAATAAATAAAATAAATAATTTTTTAAAAAAAATAAGGGAAGGAATGAAGGTGGGAAATAAGAAAGGAGGATAAGAAACAAATAAGGAAGGAAGGGAAGAATAAAAAGAAGAGAAACAAGCAACGAAGTGTCAATTGAAAACAATAGCAGAAGGATGTGCAGCAAACTAAATAGACACCTCCAGTTCTCAAACTCGATTTACCCTTTAAAAGCAATTTTTTTTGACCCAATAAGAGCACATGTTACTCTCTTACAGATTCACAATGTACATTAGCACATTAAGGACTTGGAGAGGGAATCAGTTTAACTTGTTTAACTCGACATTTCCCAAACGTATGTTCATGGTATGTACATGGCTCCTTGTGAAACAACTATTAATGCCATAGAAATTTAATTCCCATGGAGCACACTTCAGGAAAAACTGGAGCTCACAAATTCAATTGCATGTATTACTGAATTTTATTTTCTTCCTCTTAAGCACAGCTTCTCTTTTTTTTTCCAGCTTCATTGAGACATAATTGACATGTAACATTGTGTAAGTTGAAGGTATACAATCAGTTAATTCAATACACTTACATATTGCAATAATGATCACCGCCATAGCGTTAGCTAACATTTCCATTACATTACACAATTACTATTTCTTTTTTGCAATAAGAACATTTGAGATCTAGTCTCTCAGGAACTTTCAAGTATATAACGCAGTATAATTAACTATAATCATCATGCTGCATATTAGCTCCCCAGAACTTATTCATCTTATAATCAGAAGTTTGTATCTTTTGACAGATTTTCTTATCTTTGGCTGGATTATCATGCTGTATCAGTTGTGAAGCATGTCATTATACAATGCTCAATATCCACTATTCCAGGATATACTGTCCATTAGATATATGTATCACATGCTTTCTAAGCCATGGTTCTTTGGTCTTTGAAGATATGGTTTAAATAAAAGAAAAAATGAAATGGGCTGAGAGATCCCCAGGCCTCTATTTTGAAAGATAGGTAGGTAGAATCATGGCCTCTAGAAAAGGTCATGCCCTGATCCTTGGAATCTATGAATGTGACTTTACATGGCAAAAGGGACTTTACAGATGTGACTAGGAGAAGAATCTAGAGATGGAGAAGTTATTTTGGATTATTTAGGTGGCCTTAACCTGATCGATCACCTGAGTCCTTAAAAGTAGAGAATGTTTCCCTGGTGCAAGACAACCAGACAGATGGTAGCATGAGAAGGACCATTGTTAGCTTAGAAGGTGGGGGAAGGGAACCATGAGCTATAGAATGTGGCAGCCTCTAGAAGCTGGAAAAGGCCTTTGGAAAGGAATACAGCCCTGTTGATATCTCAATTTTATCCCAGTAAGACCTGTGTCAGACTTCTGACCTATAGAACTGTAAGATAATATATTTGTAAAGTTTGAGTCATCAGTTTGGGGGAATTTATAATGGCAGCAATAAAAATCGAATTCCATAAATAAGTATGCAAGAAGGTAGGATAGAAAATATTTGGATTAAACCACCTCCTCTAGTAAAAAATGATTTAACACACTTGTATTCTGGCACTGTCATAGGCAGAATTCTAAGATAGCCTCCAAGATTCCTGGTATATACACAATTTTCCCAGTTATTCAATCAAACACAGGTCTGAGTGCTGCTGCAAAAGTGCAGATTAATTGAGGTCCCATAATTGTTGACCTGAAAATAGGAGATTATCCTTTATGGACCTGACAGGTTATTACCTGACAGGTAATCAGGTGAGCCCTTAAAAAGGATGGGGTTCGGGCTTCCCTGGTGGTGCAGTGGTTGGGAGTCCGCCTGCTGATGCAGGGAACACGGGTTCCTGCCCCGGTCCGGGAAGATACCACGTGCCGCGGAGTGGCTGGGCCCGTGAGCCATGGTCGCTGAGCCGGCGCGTCCGGAGCCTGTGCTCTGCAACGGGAGTGGCCACAGCAGTGAGAGGCCCGCGTACCACAACAACAACAACAAACAAACAAACAAAAAGGATGGGGTTCTTGCTAGCGCGAGAGATTCAAAGAATGAGAGAAATTTGACACAAGGGGGATTCTCCATTGCTAGCTCGGAAGATCTCCATTGTTTGTTGTAAAATTGTGGGCAGTCTCCAAGAGTTGAGTGGGCCCCAGCTGATAGCCAGCAAAGAAATAAGGACTTCAGTCCTACAACCACAAAGAACTGTACTCTGCCAACAATGTGAATGAGCTTGAAGAGCACCCATAGTTCCAGATGAGAGCATAGTCAACATCTTGATTTCAGCTTCATAAAATCCTAGGCAGAAAGCCCAGTCTTACTGTGCCTTGACTGTTGACCTTCAGAACTATGACTTAATAAATGGTCTTGTTTTAAACTGCTAACCGTGTGGTAATCTGTTACACATCAATAGAAAACTAATTCAGGCACATAATGACATAATTTTTAAAAGTTATCTAAAACTCCATTTCAGTCAATGATAGCATTTTCATGGGGCCTGAGGGAAGCACTTTCCATCAGATCATATACCTTTGAGGAAAATTATTTATCCTCGTATGTGTCACAGAGCCCATCCCCATGCACTGTAGACTCGAACGAATAGGTTTTGATTTGAGTTAAAAAGATTCCACACCCCCATCATATTGGGGATCATTTTAAGGGATGTTCAACTTTAAACACCTCTACTCTCATGATGCCAATTTCCTATTTTCATTTGGCAAAACAAGCTTACTCTGTTTATTGAAAAGATGAAATATGCTTCTATCAAAAGACTAATAATGATCATGTCTCTCGAGTATGAGAGTAGACTTCAAGGCATTGCATCGGGGGGAATTGAATGGAGAACACCAGGTCTGCTCCAGTGCCCAGTGACTGGTAATGCTCCAGGGTGCTTGCTGATGTTACTAATAGAAGTGACCAGGATTTGGTGAGGAAATGCCCAGAGGGCACTGCATCTGAGTCAGGGGTCCGCAGGTCTTAAAAGCACAAATACTTACTGACTTCTGTCTTGATTGATTCTCTTGGCCTCCGTGCTAGAAGTTGAACGAACCATACTAAGACAAGGGACTCAAAAGGAGAGGGAGTAGGCAGACAATACTCAGGAATAAAAGAACAATGCCAATGCGGAAGTCAGGACCCAGGTCTAAGAATAATAGACCACGCCACAGTGGAAAGAACCTGGTTCTCATTTTGCTCATTTGTGAAATCAGGTTTGGCAAGGGAACGCGTTGCAATCCCATTTGATACAGACGAGCAAAATTTCTTTTTGGTGGACCTCAACCTGAATTCCAGGTTGTAGATAAACAGGGACCTGCAAAGGGAAGTATGTGGTGGAAGCAATTGGTGAAAGTCTCTCCCAACTTTCTCTATCCCAATCAGAAGTAGAACACATGTAGAAAAATATATGTTGTGTTAACATTAAACCATAGTAATAAGAAAATATTTGGGTGGATGATAAGACTTAAAACACAGTTGTCTTTTATCATGAAATTAAAACAATTTGTACCTAACAAAATGAAGAACTCTTACACCTAAGAGTTTTAAAGGAAAGCAATTCCTTGCTCATATAAATATGTCTGCTATGGCAACAGGAATTTTAAATCTGTGAGGAGCTAATATTAAGTGACAGGTTCTCTAGATCAGCTCTGTAAATGCAAGGCATTATTTGATTTAGATATAAGATTTTCATCACTTAATCATATAATTCAGTGAGATATCTTTATTCTAACCTGAACTTCTTTTCAGAAGACTTGAATCACAAAGAGAGATATTGGCAAGAGATAATGATTTGTTAAATGTATGAGACAATTATTTTAGAGATTAACATTGTGTATATAAAATCTACTGATTGGACACCTGATTTTATAGCAAGTATATTTTGAGTTAAAAAAGTGAGAAAAAATATTTTTGTATGCTTATGGCACACACTGTCTAACATTTTTTCTTTTAAGGGTGCTATGTAAAAAACATTATCACTATCAAAAAGTAAAAGTTATTAGTTATCCAGAATTTGTTCAGTGTAAAGGTTGGACCTATTGTAATCTTTTGAGTCAAAAGTGAGTTGCCTCTGTACTTTGATGGAGAAAAATCATTTTCCAGTTTGGGACAATGTTACTAAAGTGATTCTTAGAGACTGAAATGGAATAATTCTTTTGTATAGATGCATAGTAATCTATTTAGAAAACATAAAAGCACTAAAGAATATATGCCCCACATTTAACCTTAGGGAAGTCCAATGATCTCTAAAAGATGCATGGGCTCTGTGTGTACTGAGGGGGATGGAGGGATGCTCAATGTCAGGACGGGTGTCATTGTCCGTGCCCTCACTGGAGTTGTGGGCAGAACATGTATGGCAGTAATAATGCTAAGCTGTATCTAGAATAATCTGGAATCTTCCAGTTGGACAAATTTTTGATCAAATAGATCAGATTTGGATGTTCTTAGTTATAATACCAATTGAATCTTTGATATGCCTCAGTCTTCATGGATGTTATTAATTGCATTTCACTGCTGTTACTTTGCACCTATGTGATAGTGTGATGCTTGAGCAACGTCAGATAGCAGGGTTTGTGGAGTAACCAGACAGCCACACTGGAAGCACCAGTTGTGCTCCTAATCTTTCCCCTGGGTTTAGCTTTAATTTTTAATGAGTTTGCCTCTGCTGAAGAGCCAAATCTCTAATACCCGGTATGGGGAATGATGCGTGAGTTATTAAAACATATAAGAGCTTAGACAATGAGAAGGGAAAGGGCTACACCCTCAGTTGTTGAATTGGTTGTAAAACAAATTCCTGGGGATTTAATGAATAAAATTTCTGTTGGCCTCACATTTGGAATTAATGAGGTGGAAAATATGAAATAACATGTAACAGCCTTGCAACACAGAGAACCAGACCTAGGAGAGTTTATTTTGGAGAAGGAACGTTTTCTAATCTTAGGTTCCTGTTTAGACTTATGACCACTAGCTGGCATGTGAATTCTAGTTAAACTCAGAAACTGTTTATTTTTGTAATTTTTGTCTGGGACTTTTCTCAATTTTTTGACTGTCAATAAAAAGGCTGACTGGCCGAGAGCTTAAACCAGGCCCCGCTGGAGTTCACTGAAGAACTTCAGTCAACAACTATTTGTCTGACACTGGTCTCAGGCTGGGGAGAAGGTTGGGAAAAAAAACCACATTCTGGGAAACTGGAGGCCTGGGATTAGTTCTAGCTCTACCACTAGTTAGCTGCAGGTCTCAGGACAGTTATCTAACCTTCCTGGGCCTTGTCACTAGGTAAGTTCCCCAAAGTTTAACTTGAGAAACAGTAAGCTCCAGGTTGACAGATCTGGTTTTCCTAACAGTGCCTCCATCAGACTGCTGCCAAAGTTTAGGAAACAAAGAATGTTTGGTCATCTGGGACTCGGGGCAGTTTCCTAACACCTGCAGGACTCACTGCTTTGGAACATCCTTGATGGTACGTAGCAAAACACATGACGTATATAGATAATTCCAATCCAATCCAAAGCGGTGCCTGGCAAAATGTTCCAGAGCATTCGTGTGTCTTTCTGCAATGTGACAGACATTCTCATGAAATTCCTGCAGCATATCTCTTGGACAGTTATTGATGTATGACGTACATAGAGGAAAGTGCTCCAATCTGAAGGGTCCTGCTCTCCTAGTCTTCACAAACTGAACACATCTGACTAATCGGTTTCCAAATCAAGAAATAGAACGTAAGCAGGGCCACAGAACCTTGCTTGCTTCCTCTTCAGTCATTTCCTCGCCCAAGGGTAGCCACTGTTTCTAATGGCATAGAGTGGTTTTAAAATGTCCAAAAAAACCCAGATGGAAAACGGAGATTGCCAGGTCCTAATTTAGAGATCTTGACATGTCATTCAGAAATCTAATCCTTTGCCTGTGCCTGGATGAATAGGTACTACCCTTTTGGAAAACAGTTTGGTACTGTGTCTCAAGATCTCTTAACACATTTATTCTATTCCATTCTTGGATTATCCAAGGAAATCCAAGATTTCCAGATTATCCAAGGAAAATCTGCTTAAAAAAGGATGACTTCAGGGCTTCCCTGGTGGTGCAGTGGTTGAGAATCTCCTGCCAATGCAGGGGACACGGGTTCGAGCCCTGGTCTGGGAGGATCCCACATGCCGCGGAGCAACTGGGCCCATGAGCCACAATTACTGAGCCTGTGCATCTGGAGCCCGTGATCCACAACTACTGAGCACGCGTGCCACGAAGACCGTGCTCCGCACCAAGAGAGGCCGCGATAGGAAGAGGCCCGCGCACCGCGATGAAGAGCGGCCCCCGCTTGCCACACCTAGAGAAAGCCCTCGCACAGAAACGAAGACCCAACACAGCCATAAATAAATAAATTTAAAAAATTCACGACATATGTCAATATTTAGCTAGTGTTGATGAATTTATTCTATTAAAAAAAAGGATGACTTCATATTTATGAATATTTTCACTTCACAGTTATCTGTAATTATTAAACCAGAAGAGTAGCTCAGACATTCAACAATGGCTGAATCATTAATGAGTTCACAGATACAAACAATGAAACATTAAGCAGCTGTTAAAAGGGAAGACAGGGAAAGTACTTATCTTGTAATGTGTAGTAAAAAATTGAAAACAAAACAAAACAAAACAAACAAACAAACAAAAAAAAATTGAAAGTGCGAAATTACACTATCCTAGAACCATATCTTTGTAAAACTGAAATATATATGGACAAGAACTGGAAAATATTTATGGAGAGATGTTGGTTGCTTTCTATATCTGTTATGTTGTAAAATTGTTATTGTAATAAAAGTCTGATGGGGTAAAAAAAAAAAAAAAATGACCGGTAGCTGTGAACGATTTTAGTTCCATGGTCAATTAAGCCTTCACAGAAATATAAAAATTTGAGTCTAAATTAAAGTGACAGTCTGAGACCTGCCATTCTTGATATTTCCAGGTATTCAAATTCTAATGTAGAATTCACAGGAATATTTTCCATAATGGACATCCCCAGAAGCAAACATTTTCTTTTAAAGGGATCATCACAACCCTCTGAATTGTTTGTTTATGGTTCAGGAATCTTTACTGGCCTGTTGGATTGGCAGAAGTCTCCTCTAAGGACCTCAAAATTTATCCCTGCTGGCACTGCTGATTTGACCAGATTATGTCTCACCCAGTCATTGGCTGAGCCTCATATAGGCCTGTTTTCACAGTTAACTGTCAGCACTGGGCTCTTCCCAATTAATATCAGACTAATGCCACTTCCAGCAGCTTGGCAACCTGCCCCTTGAGTTTACCATCTGTCACTGCTGCTGTTTTTAACTGATAAACCCCCCATCTCAGGCTTAACCCAATAAGTGTATTTCTTGCCTGTGTCATTCTTAAACAGGTGTTCTAATTGGCAGGCAGCATCTCCTAGGCAGTGATGCTTCATAGATCGGCAACATGTGGTTTCCAAGTTGGCTGTCCTTGCTGGAAGAGGTAAGAGAATGAAGGATTCATGGCGGAGGTTTTTATGGGTCAAGCCTAGAAGTGGTACGCCTCCCCTCCACTCATATACCATTGACCCCAACTTAATCACATGGCCAGATCTAACTGCAAGAGATACTGGGAAGTACAGTCTGTCTTTGAGCCCAAGAAGAGGAGAAATGGGGTTTGATGAATAGCTAGTTTCTGACACACATACAACTGTACAACTATTTTCAGAGTATTTAAATTTTTAAAATTACTTTTCCCTTTGTTGCATTATTCGTGATTTCTCACATGTGAATGTTAAAAATTATTCCAATTTGTCTCTGAAACATCTATTATAATTATAATTTTGCTGTACATTTTTCAAGCTATATATATACATATATATATAGTACACATATATACATGTAAAATATGTGTGTGTATGCATAATGCAAGGTTACATAGTTACATAGGCCAGATCCAGAACTTGAGACCAGGATTTATAACTGTGAGTCCACTGAGTGGTTTCATTTTACTATACTTCAATATCAAATATATAGAGAAGATGACAAAAAGGTCCATGAGTCAATACTTTTGATTAATATCATCTCTACTTTAAATTCCAGTACTGAGTAGTAAATATCTAGATAACTATCTTACATTTTAGAGCCACTAGGGCATCAAATATTGGGATCTTTTTGTAATTACCTTTGCTACTTCTTCCATTCTTTTTCTCTTAGTATTAAATATTTCTTTATCAGTTTGACTCAGAGATTTATCATAATCACTCTGGCAACTGAGGAGTTAGAGCGAGGCATAGATAGGTAAATAGATATGGCAGAAGGCTGAGCTTTCTAAAAATTACAAAGGTACAGAGACCAAACTCACATCATTTGCCTACCCCCTTTCCCCATATCCAGTAAAGGGTATCCAATGGGAGGACAGCAGAAAAAAAACCATGGTCCCTTTAAAGTACAAAAACTGATATGGTGCTTGAATCAGAAATCTGACTACAAAAGCAACAAGAGGAGTGGGCTGAGCTAGGTGGGTATGACAAGCTTTGAGCCATGATGATGACACCAGTGTCTCTGTGTCACTGCCCAGGCCAGACAGCTGCTTCTCATTATCACTGCCAAGTAGGATGCCAGGAGAGAGTAGAAAATTGTGCATAAAGAAACAAACTAAAATTCAGATAAACTCAGAGAGGAATTAGCTAGTTAGTGAGAAACGCTAAAAAGCCAGAACCATCTGGTGTAGGAAAAACTACCCTAAAAGGGACTGTCAACATTACAAATAGCAAAAGAACAGATAGTCTTCCCAGGGTAGAATGAGGGGAGGTGTTTTATTGTGGTCTGATAAGGTGAGTAATATAGAAGGATTGTTTCCAGGCAGCTGCTGCCCATTAGATGAAGGTGGTGAGAGACTCCACGGAGAGCCTTTCAGACAAAGTTATGTGAAAGTATGCACACACCAGAAACTATTGAAGATATTAGATTGATCGTGCTCCAAGTTCTATTGTGGCTAGAATGTTTTCTGGGCAAAGGGAAAAAGGCCAGGTTTGGATTGACAATACGTCTTAAACACTTAATAAAAAATTATATTATATTAATTCCTTTATATCCTCTGTTATTTGTCCAAGAGACGAAATACGATTCAGATTGTCTTCACAGGACTCTACTGATTGAAAAAGACATTGCTTGGCTTTCTTTTTCTCTTTCAATTCCTTAATTTTGGTTTTTTTTTTTTTGTTTTTTTGAATTTCAACTTTAAACTCATCGAAGGTAGAACCAACATTTATTGATGGTTTACTGCTTCCCAGACCTTGTCTCAATACTTTACCTCTTGTAACCCTCCATACAACCCTGTAAAGGAAATAACTGTAAAAATCACATTTCGCAAATGAGGAAACTGCTTCGCTTAAGGATACAGTAATTGGCAGAACCAGAAAATTTATTGTATTTCTTAGTGCAAAGGTCATGCTCTTTTCCTAGAAGAGATGTGAGGATCCCCAACACTGGGTTTGAGCTTGACTGATTTTTCAGCATTTTCTCTTACAGTTAACATAGCAGCTTCTTCAATTTTCCTCTACTTTCTGCTCTTGGAGGCAACACTGGAGCCTCGGTCACTGTGTTTCTTGTAATCTTGGGCAAGTCACTTCACTTTGTCCAGTAGTAAAATGATGAGATTGGACTAGAGGAAATCACAGATCTCAACCAGCTTTGACAAATCTCCAGTCCAAGGACCAGGATGTGCCAACCTTTCAGCCACACTTCTTAACGCGATACCTATGAAGAATCTAGGAGCATTTTCCATTGCCAGGTAATGTCTCCCCTCACTTCTCCCCTCTTTGTAGGTAACTCTTTTTTAAAAGGTAAAAGTGGGGAAACTTCTCTGTTTGGCATCCACACTCAGAAAGCCTGGTGTGATGGTGAACATCAATTTGCAATTCATCAAGATGAATTCAAGCCATCAGTCATTTAACCCATCTGCAATCATCAGGAAAATACCTAAGTCACAATTGGAAGACTCATGCATTTTTCCAGAAAGTAGAAAGTGTTTGCCTCTTTTCTAGACTGGCAGCTGGCTAAAAGTGCTTACTCAAAAGACTATTGCTGAGAGGGGTGATGTCTAACCATTACGGGAAATTGGTTGCATATGTAAATTTACACCTCTCTTTATCCTTACTGACTTAGTGTTTTTGTGATACTTGTATCCTCACAGGAGCAAATGATAGGAAAGCATGGCAATTTCACTTACCCATGGAAGCAATTCACAAAAAAATAATAAAACAAGAACAGATCTCTTTCTCCACTGTGCTTGTGAACTTTTTTGGGCAGATGAAGCATATCTTTCCTTTAGTATAAAATCCCTTTACACCTCACACGAAGTGATCTATTTGCTCAGTTATTTACTCAATATCATTAAATATCTGTTTAACCCATCTAAGGGGCAAGTTACTTCTCCCATGAAACATTTTCTTACCTATAAAGTGGCCAAAAATAATATGGGCTTATAGAGTTATTACATGAAGTAATTAAGAAAATGCATGACAGTGCCTCCCTTCTCTGTGAAAAGTACTTGTCAGTCATTGTATAGAGTAAAAAAAGATGATTTTGTAAGGAAATGGATCAAGTCCTCAAGAAGTTGCAGTTTGCTAAGAAAAATAAGGTATGTTCATCGATCCCCCAAAGTTACAGAAGGAAGTGGCATGTATGAAAGAAAAATATAGAAAAAATGCCAGAGGAGTTTGGAGAAGAGAGGATACTTCTAGGATTATAAGACACAATATTTTGCACAAGGCATTTGAACTCCACTTTTAAGGATGGATAGGATTTGGACATAAACAAATGGAGGAGAGAGAATAGAGTTACTTCCTGAAGGTGCAGCGTGAGAATAGAACTAAGAAATAGTTATCATAAGAGAATAACCAATGGTCCGGTTTAGTTGGAGTATGTGGTTTATGGAGGGGGCAATGGTAAATAAGGTTGGAAATGTAAGTATGACTAGATTGAAGATGGGTTTCAGTGCTTTTATTCTGGAGGCCAAGATTGGGGGTGATAGTGAGAATAGAGAGGTTATGAGGTGGAGTGGATGTGTAATGAAAGAGAACAGAAAGTTCAGTGAGGGACATATTGGATTTGAGATGTACCAAGAGCCTTCTTGTTGGATTGCTAGGGAGAACCGAGAACTGGGACACTGGAGGAGAGGTACATGGTGGGGTACCTTGGCTGTACCTTTATAGCAAGCAACTTCCAATATAATTCAGTAGACTAGAACTGCCTCGAAAGACTTTTGTAAACACAGAGCCTCAGCAATTCCATCACTTATCTCAATCTAGCCACTGAAGGGAGTAGAGGTGACATAAGAAGTGAGAGTGAGTTTATTCAAATTTTAAAATAAAATTTGAAAAAGATCTGCTGAAGGTGTTGAGGACCAAGAAGTACCATACTGCATACATTTTGGATTCAATTTATAGTGTATTCATGATGGTCTGGGGTGAAGGAACCTTAATAAGCCCTCAAACCAATTAACTGAAATAAGTTATTGATAAGGACAAAAAAAAATGAGCAAATAATACACCTTAACTACACAAGTGCCAAGAGTGATCCCAAGATAAAAAATGACTGATGTGTAAAAGGCAATACAATCCAAAGGAAAAATGAATTGCTAACAAGTTGCTTTTTTAAATATTTTAATGTGGTAAGTTGCCATTCACATGGAAGGATTTTCTGATATGAGGATCAAAAGGAAATTTCTGGCAGCAAAAATTATTGACATAGAAAATTCAAGGGAAGCAGTGAAAATCCCATTAGCATGTCAGGGAGCCTTATCTGTAGTTTATTTTCTGCAGCTTGATTTTGTTGATGGAGACTGGCTACAAAGATTAGGAGCCATAAAGATAAGAAAAGTTGACAGACAGAAAAGGTACCTTGAAAACAGTACAGGATGCAGAATAATATCTTAACACCCTATAACTCTGAAAATATCAAATAAAAGACTCCCTGCCATAAAACCTCAGGAAAATAACTCTGTGCAGTAATATAGGGAGAATATTTATTGGAAGGACCAATTTTCTTCATGGGCTTTGGGCCTATTTAGTACTGTAATGCGTATCAGAAATCTCTGCTATGATTTCTCATAATTTTGTGTCTAACAGGAAGACTTCCTGTAAAATATAAGGGCTTAGGCAATACACGTAGAGTGAATTCTCCAGAAAGTCAGAAAATAAAGTCAACATGACTTGTTTTCTCACTATTTAGGGTCTGAAATCAGAAGACCTGGCTGACACCGATCTTTGAGTTGATCCTGTGAGTAAATAAATAGTGGGAACAGAGACTAGAAAGATCTGCAGAGACTTTGAAATTCAGGTTTAAAACTTTTGACTTATTTTAAATAAGAAACAACAGGCCCCGAATGGAGTCACTTGTGCTCAGCCCCACATCAGCAAACCAAGATTTAATACCTAACCTAATTACAGTTTCTGTATCTTCCAGGCTTGACATTTTAAACCGATTGGCCTGGAATTTCCTGATCCACACTAATGAGGTAATCTTCAGGTGACAAGGTGACCTTGCCTGAAATAATCCTTCCTTTTGTTTTTGACTTCCTTGTCTCACTCCTCTTTTGCCTTTAAAAACCTTCCATTTTGTACAGGTCCTCAGAGTGCCTTTCTACTTGCTAGCTGGGATGCTGCCCAATTCATGAATCATTGTATAAAGTTGATTCGATCTTCAAAATTTACTCATTCGAAATTTGTTTTTTCACAGATTATATCCTTCTGGAAAAAAAAAAAGAAAAAGGATAGCTATGTGAGGTCTGGGGGGGTGGGGTGGGGGGAGGGTGGTAGGCAGTAATATGACCAAATCTGTATTTTATAAAGAGTTGTCTGACAGGTGTAGAATAAGTGGAAATAAGAGATTTGAACTAGGAAGAAAGGTTAAGAAGTTTTTTGTTTGTTTGTTTTGTTCTGTTTTTTTTTGGCTGCGCTGTGAGGCTTGCGGGATCTTAGTTCCCCAACCAGGGATTGAACCCATGCCCTCGTCAGTGAAAGTGCTGAGTCCTAACCACTGGACTGCCAAGGTATTCCCAGGCTCAGAAGTTCTTATAAAGCCTGATCTAGATAGTGGCAGACAGCATGGTCCAAGAAGTGTTTCTCAAGTAGAATGATAGGGTTAGAGGAAAAAAGATCACTGTTATATCTTTTAGTGAACGTCAAAATAAAGTTTTTTAGTCTTCACCTAAGATTTTGCTCTAAATATTAAAGGATAATGTGATTGAATGTAATATTCTAGATTGACAGTTATTTTCATGCACACTTGGAACATACTACTCTACTGCCTCTGGACTTCATTGTTGATGAGATGTTTGCTGTCAGTCTATCAATAACTTTCCTTTGCTAATTTTTATGATTTTCTCTTTATTCTTTATTTTCACTATGTGACCAAGGTATGGATTTATTTTTATTGTATTTTTATTTCTTGCTTGATTCTAGAGGTAAATTTTTGATCTAAAAATTCAGTTTTTAATCAATATTCTGGAATATTCCTAGCAATTAATTCTCAAAGGTAGCCTACCACCATTCCTTCCTTTCTCTGCTTCTGCAGTTTTTATTAAACATTAGATATTAGGCGTCTCAATCTATCTTTCATGTCTCTTAACTTCTCAATATTTTTTTCCCTTTTACTTTCTAGACTGCATTCTGGGTAAGCATCTCAGTACCATTTCCAAACTCACTAATTAGCTCTTTTACAGATTTCAAGTTAGAATGTATCCCACCTACTGCAGTTTTAAAATTTCAAGGATTAATGTAAGTTTGATGTTCAAATTGTCTAATTGATTCTTGAAATCAATTGATCCACATGATTTTGTTTCATTTCTGTTTACATTGTTTCAAGACTTTATGTTCTTTTCAAGATGGCAGTTATGCCTTGGTTTATTTCCTTAAACACAATGTACTTATTTTAAAGTTTTCCCCAAACTGTTCAATGAAGAGAATTTCATATTGAGTATTTTGATTTTTGATTGCAATGGTTTTCTTAGCATTAGAATTCTTCAAGTGTTTGTAATATTGCCCTGCAGGAGGCCTCTCTCTCTCTTCTCTCTCAGATGCGCACACACACACACACACACACACACACACACACACACACACAGTCTCTTTAGAGTCTGGAGTCTCCAAAATGAATAAAAGAAAGAAGATGCATGGGAGTTACCAATTCAGGAAGACAAGTTTCTCTTACAAGGACTGACAGTTTGGTAGCAACCTTAGAAGTCTCTCACTACTGATAGTTCTGGGAAGTATGTAAAACTAATCTTTTATCAGCATCTTGTATAGCATTTACCTTGTGTATTATATTTATCAAATATGTATTAAATACATATTTTTTGAACTCATTTCTTAGTAACCATGCTAAAGAAAATTGCAAAACCACTCAAAATCATACCTACAAAAGGAAACTAAAGCCCTATAATTATATAGAGGTCTTCTAGAAGCATTGAAAAGTTATACCATTTCCAGAAGGAAAAAAAATAATAAAACGTTACTGCAACTATTAATCCAGGTCTGAAACTCCCATGTACTATATTAGGAAAGTAAGAGACCAGAGCAGATGTAGTCAGGATGTGCTCATTATCATAAAGTCTGGGAATGTGAGCCCCACAGAGAAAAGGTTGACAGCAAGAGAAGAAATGAGCAGAAAGGAAGAATTAAGGAGATGCTAAAGGGTTTAACATGAGGAGGGGTTTACAAAAGACAAGCTATGTTAATTGGAAATATAGAAGCGTTAATAAAAAATGAGACTGACTGAATGCCCATAGAAGATGTTAACCCAAGGTCTGGAGAGATTTAGGAAAGGAGGAGACATCATAATAAGAACTATAATATATTATATTTGTACAGCAAATTACTTTTTATGAAGCATTTCTACAGACTTTATCTTATGTGAACTTTACAACCACCCTATGAAGTAGAATAATTATTATTTAGGTTCACTGGTAGTAACATATATTGAGCAGCTTCTTTGTGCTAAGAAATTTCACCTGTTTATACAGTTTAACAGAGAACGTGGATTCAAATATCAGCTCTTCTATTTATAAGCTAGGAGGCCTGGGGCAAGTTACTTAATATCTCTATTCTTCCATACCCATTTTTTCAGATGACACATGTATGTGTTAAGATATGATATTTGTTTTTCTCTTTCTGACTTACTTCACTCTGTCTGACAGTCTCTAGGTCCATCCATGTCTCTGCAAATGACCCAATTTCATTCCTTTTTATGGCTGAGTAATATTCAATTGTATATATATGTACCACATCTTCTTTATCCATTCCTCTGTTGATGGACATTTAGGTTGCTTCCATGTCCTGGCTATCGTAAATAGTGCTGCAATGCAGACAGAGAGAACAAACATATGGATACCAAGGGGGCAAAGGGAGGGGTGGGATGAATTGAGAGATTGGGATTGACATATATACACTATTGATGCTATGTATAAGATAAGTAACTAATGAGAACCTACCATATAGCACAGGGAACTCTACTCAATGCTCTGTGGTGACCTAAATGAGAAGGAAATCCAAGAAAGAGGGGATATATGTATATGTATAGCTGATCCACTTTGCTGTACAGTAGAAACTAACACAATATTGTAGAGCAACTATACTCCAATAAAAAATGTATATATCTCTGGTCTTCCTTACATATAAGATGGATCTAATAAAAGTTCTTATTGAAAGCGTTGCTGTGAGGCCTCAATGACTTAAGACATTTAAAGTACTTACAACAGGGAATTCCCTGGTGGTTCTGTGGTTGGAACTCTGCGCTTTCACTGCTGAGGGCCCGGGTTCAATTCCTGATTGGGGAACTATGATCCCACGGGCTGTGCGCTGCAGCCAAAAATAAATAAATAAAGTACTTAAAACAGAGCCTGGCACATAGCAAGGGCCTTTTAAATGTTATGTATAATCATAATGATGATAATAATCATTATTTTCTTTTCTGATGAAGACATGAGGTCCTGAAAAGTCATGTTCTTGATCAAGATCACATAATTACTCATGTTAAAAACTCAAAGCTGGATTCTCACTCCAAATTCTATGCTTTTCTAGGAACATTGCGTATTGCTTCAGTTGTAGTTTGTGACGCTGTTGAGACAGAATATTAATATAAGAAATGAAAGAGTATGTGATGTATAAAAACAAGCTGGAGACAGCCATTAGGAGAAGAGTCCTCAGGTCAAGTGATTACGTCAAAGAATGTAGATGAAGAAGCTTCCAAAGAGCTGTTTTAGCTTTGTGTTCTTAGTGTTTGGTACAGTATGTGACACCCCCTAGGTGAAACTGAATTACTTTTTGGCCATCTAATAACCATTCTCCATTGAAAAGTAAGACTCCAAATGGCCTTTGGGAAACCACCTCTAACCCACTCTCAGTCATGGTATTTGGGTGAGAATGACTCCTAATCACCCCCTAGCTACAGGGGTGGATGGTAATGATTTGATTCATCTCCTCAGTATCCTATTTCCCTTGTCACAGCAAATGGTCATAAATGGGCATGTAAATCAGTCCAAGCCAAAGAAAACCAAGGAGAAATTTGCTGGAATTTGGCAGGAGGAAATTTCATTTCCCCTTGGAAATACCAGTAGGCGCACTTACACTTCTCTTAGGTGGGGCCCTGTGAGAATGTGAGGGCTGGAACTACTGCAGCCATTTTGCAATTATTAAAAGGGCATGAAAGAGAATAGAGGGGGAGGAAAAGTCTTTGGTGACATCAGCTGCTTGTTTTGTGAGCCCATGAATTGAGTCTTGTCTGAAGCCAGTCTTACTTTTGGACTTTTCAGTTATACAGCTCCCACATTTTTTTTTAAAGTATGTGTTACTTTTTTTTTTGGTCACTGGTAACACAAAAAGCCCTGATACAGTGAATGTTTAATAAATATTGTTATGAAAACATTTGCAGTTTATTTTACGTAAAATGGGTGCATAACACTAATATGTAAAAAGATATTAGAAACAGTTTAGAAAAGGCAACAACCTGACGGAAAAGCAAGTAGAGTGTAGACAGTTCACTGAAAAAGAAATAGAAATAGCTCTTAGCCATATTTAAAGAAAAAGCTTAAACTGGCTCAGTTTAAAAGATATACAAATTAAAACTACATTGAGATACAATATCTCACCTATTAGATTGACTAAAATCCAAATGTTTAACAATGCATTTGATGAGGTTCTGGGTTAATAGGCACTTTACTGCATTTCTGCTTGGAATACAAATTGTCATAACACCCATGGAGTATTTGTTGGCAATATCCAGCAAATTTACATATGAATTTTCCTTGGTCTGAGTAATCTAGGCCAAAGCTATACAGGCAAACAATTTTTTTTAATGAAAAAAAAAAGATTATATGGACAAGGCTATTTATTGTGCTGGTTGAATTTAAACAATAATACATCTACTCAAAAGAGTACTCTGCAGCTGGAGAAAAGGATGAGGAATATCTCTATATCTTAATATATCCAATATATCAATATTAAGTGAAAAGGCAAGGTAGGGAAAAATGTATATAGTAGGCAAACAATTGATTAAGAAGGAGGTTATATGAATACATAGATTGATATTTGTTTATTTGTTTTAAATGGAGACTAAAGTTTATACTTTTTGAAAAATGGTCACCTAAGGAGGAGGAAGTAGGGTGGGGACAGATATCAAAGCTAGACTTTTTGATATACCTTTGATTGAAGATCCATTAAATATTTTACATAGTTATAAATCAAAATTCAATTTAAAAGGCAGCTCCTAAAACCCAAAAGTGAGATAAAATAGTTCTTTTGGTGGCATAAAGTAACTTTTTCAAGTTACTTTAAAACACAGTCATTTGACTGTACATCCTAGGGACAAAAACAAAACACAAACTTTTTCATCAAAGGATCCAAAATCTAGGTGATGTTAGTATAATTAAAATAAGAAATTAAGACTTCCACTTCTGGAAAGATGGAGTAGATGTTCATTTCCCTATTCCTCCCACTAAGTACAGCTAAAATCCCTGAACATTATATATATACAAGCATAAGAAGACTCTGAAAGGTGAAGAGAAGAAGGCAGATTGGCCATGGACCTCAGGATCTAAGGAACAACATAGCAGTGAGTTCCCTGCGTTTTCTTTTTGCCTCATGTATCCTGGACTGAATGCCAGAAATGCTAGCCAGCATAGACATAAAAGCAGCAAGAAAAGCCTAGTCCCTCTAGCCAAGGGCTCAGCAAAGGGGCAACCTCGGAAGACAGACAACTCGCAGAAACCTCTGCTCAAGTCAAACGTCATCCCACCCCCAACAGCCAAGGCTGAGCGTGGAGCCTAGACCCCCAACCTTGCCTGCCTGCTTGTTGCAAGTCATCCCTCATGCTGCCCCTGACCAGGGTGGTAAAAGAGTTGGACAACCAGGGAGCTGAAACTTTACCGTCGGCAGTAACAAGGACTCTCCCTGCCATGTTGTCAGTGGAGGTCACTTGGGGAGTAGTAACTAGGCACTCCTATCCCCACGACGATGTCAATGGAGGCCAAGTGGAGAATGTGGACTTCAACCCCACTGGGCACTAAGCAGGTGGCATCCACCTTCTCTTGCTGGTGTGGTTTCAGAGGAGGCCTGCTAAAACAGAAGATTCAAATAAGAACCAGAGTATCATAACATAACGTCCAACAGGTCTAGGATTCAAGCAAAACTCATTCACCTTACCAAGAACCAGCAAAGTCTCAACTTGAATGAGAAAAGACAATCAGTAGATACCAACACCAAGATGACCTAGATGTTATAATTATCTGACAAAGATTTTTAAAGCAACTATGATAAAAATGCTTTAACGAGCATTTATGAACATATTTGGGAAAAAAATTCAGCAAAAAGTTGAATATAGAAAGGAAAACCAAAGCTGAAATAAAAAACTCAGTTGATGGGCTCAAAAGCAAAATGGAGAAGACAGAGAAATGTTTCAGCAAACTTGAAGATAGAAATTACCAAATCTGAATAACAGAGAGAAAATAGACTGGGGGAAAAAAAAAAAAGGAACACAGCCAAAGGGACCTGTAGGACTATAACAAATATGTAACATCCATGTCCGAGAAAGAGTGGGACTAAAATAAATAATAATGACTAAAAATTTCCCAAATTTGGCAAGAGACATAAACATACATATTCAAGAAGCTGAGAAAACCCCATACAGGATGAACCCAAAGAAATACATATCAAAACAAATCATAATCAAACTTCTGAGCACTAAAGACAAAGAAAACTTTCGAAAGCAGCCAAAGAAAAATGACACCTTACCTGTAGGAGAAAAACAGTTCATTTGACAATTCAAGTTAGATTTCTTATCAGAAAACGTGGAGGCAGAAGGGAGTGGCACAATATTTTTCAAGTGATGAGAGAAAAGAACTGTCAACCCAGAATTCTATAGCCAGTGGAAACAACCTTGAGGAATAAAGGGGAAATCAAGACACTCTCAAGAGAAGGAAAGCTAAAAGAATTTGTTGTCAGCAGATCTACCCTCAAATAATGGCTTAAGGAAGTTCTGTAAACAGAAGGGAAATGAAAAAAGAAGAAAACTTGGAACATCAGGAAGGAAAGAAGAACAAGAGAGTAAAACTATGAATTAGAATAATTTGCTTTCCTTTAGTCTTTAGTCTTCTAAATTATATTTCATGATTGTGGCAAAATTAGAACAATTTCTGATATGGTTATCAATGTATGCAGGGGAATCTTTTTAGATAATTATATTATAAATGGGAGAGGGTAAAGAGAGGTAAGATTTCATTCACACTGGCAAAATGTTTGTGGTAGACTGTGACAGGGTGCATATATAATGTAATACCTAGAGTCTTCACTAAAAAGGTTATACAATGGGATATACTTAGAAACACTATAGATAAATCAAAATGGAAAAAAAAAAGTTCAATTAACCTACATGAATGCTGGAAAAAATCAACTAAAACTGAAACAAAAAGATGAAACAAACAGAAAATAAAAACCAAAATGACAGACACAATCTCTCACCTATCAGTGATATGTCAAAGGCATTACACTGAGTGAAAAAAAAAAAAAAGCCTTTCTCCAAAGGTTGCATACTGTATAATTCATTTATATAACATTTTCAAAATGAACAATTATACTGATGGACAAGAAATGAGCAGTTGCCAGGGGTTCAGGATGGGGGGTGGGGTGGGTGGGTGTAACTACAAAAGGGTAACATGAAGGAGATCATTGTGGTGATAGAACAGTTATGTAACTTGGCTGGGTGGTGGTTTCATGAGTCTACAGATGTCATAAAACAGCATAGAACTGTAAACACACATTGTACCAATGTCAATTTCCTATAGTTTTGTAAGATATAACCACTGGGGGAAACTGGATGAAGGGTACAGGTGACTGCTCTGCACTATCTTTGCAAATTCCTGTGAATGTATAATTATTTCCAAATTAAATGTTAAAAAATTGTTATTCAGGAACAATGTTTTGAAAGTTATGAAGTAAATATGCACCTAGTGCTGTCGTAATGAGGAAACACAGGGCCTAATTCAATGTAAACAAATCAGGACAACTTGACAGAAGAGGCAACATTTGCACTGAAACTTGACAAATGTTTGTCAAGCAAAGCGCAAAGCTGACTGGAGCATTTCAGGGTTATGGAATTGTATGTGCCCAAAAGAGGAAAACATCCGGAGGAGGGCGCGCGGCTCATTATGAACAGGCTATGCGGTCCCGTGGGAGAGCGGCAGTTCTAATGAATGAACATTGACACCTCCACAGACATTCCATGGACACAAGTTTATTTGCCCATGTATATGCTGACTTATGTCTTTCCTCCCCAGTACAGACTGTATCACTATGATTTCATGAGAAAATATTGAGAAGCAAGACACGTTTTTCTTTTTTTACGTCTCATGCCACTGACCTTCAATTAATTATCCTTTTTTATCATGGATGCATGCTCAAAATTTTAATAGAAGAAAGATGAGAGAAGAAGCCAGGTAGATGCTGAGGAAAGGTGGAAGTGGATTTTAAACATTTATTAAATAATGGGTAAAGTTACCATTAAAAAAAGTACAACGACTACCAAAAACCATGGATCCTGTGGGATGGAAAATAGCTACAGTGTCCATGGGAGGCTGGATGTACACAAACGCAGGATCTTGGGCCTTGTAAGAGGTTCCATTCAGGGAGACAATACGCTACCACCAGAAAATCAATACAAATGCTAACTTTTTCTTCTAGTTCCAAGTTACATTTGAATGATTGGAAGGAATGACCTGCATCTGTAGGAAAAAAAATGAAGCTATTGTTTGTCAGTATGGGTCAAATATTTCATTAATTCATTCACCCTTTCCTTTATCCAATATTTCTTGAGTATTCATGGTGTGTGAGGCATTCTTCTAGATACAGGGGCTTTCAAAACTTAAAACCAAGGAAAGAAATTTGCCACATATGAGTTTCAGAACTTTTACATCTAAAAAATACGGAACATGATTATGATATTCAACAAACTGGGGGAAATGTTGGCCCCAAATAGGAAAGACAAATGGTTACTATCCTTAAAATACAAAGAGCTCATATAATTTTGCAATTGAAAAATTGGTATAAAACTAAAATAGTTCAGCGAAGACATATAAACTGTTTTTTTGTTTGTTTGTTTGTTTTTTTGCGGTACGCAGGCCTCTCACTGTTGTGGCCTCTCCCGTTGCGGAGCACAGGCTCCGGACGCGCAGGCTCAGCGGCCATGGCTCACGGGCCCAGCCGCTCCGCAGCATGTGGGATCTTCCCAGACCGGGGCACGAACCCGCGTCCCCTGCATCGGCAGGCGGACTCTCAACCACTGCACCACCAGGGAAGCCCAAACTGTTAATAAATATTGGAAGTGATGCTCATTCTCACTATTGAGCAAAATACTTTCCACTATTACAGGAAATAAAATATATACTGTCTGTCATACAGAGTGAAGTAAGTCAGAAAGAGAAAAACAAATACTATATGCTAACACACATATATGGAATCTAAAAAAAATGGTATTGATGAACCTAGTGGCAGGGCAAGAATAAAGACGCAGACGTAGAGAATGAACTTGAGGACATGGGTGGCAGGGCAGGGGAAGCTGGGACGATGTGAGAGAGTGTCATGGACATATATACACTACCAAATGTAAAATAGATAGCTATGGCAAGTAGCCGCATAGCACAGGGAGATCAGCTCGGTGCTTTGTGACCACCTAGAGGGGTGGGATAGGGAGGGTGGGAGGGAGACGCAAGAGGGAGGAGATAATGGGGATATATGTATATGTATAGCTGATTCACTTTGTTGTACAGCAGAAACTAACACAACATTATAAAGCAATCATACACCAGTAAAGATAAAACAAATAACGCTGTTGCCAAGGGTGAATAGATATATGCACAAATAAGTTCAAATTTTTGAAAAGTCTTTTCTCAACATGAGTTCAGAGTCTAAAAATGTTCAATAACTTTGCTCTAGAAATGGTACTCTAAGGATTTTTCATGAAGAAATAATAAAAAGGCAGACAAAGAATTATATATGTGGATATTCATTTAGATATTAGAATAATTTTTAAACAACCTAAATTCTAATGAGGCAGTGATAAAATAAAGAACACCAAATTCACAAACGGTACTATTAAGTAGACCCTGAAAATAGTATTTCGAAGACTGACATGGTAAAATACATAATCTATAAATATCAAATAAAATGTCAGGATACAGATGTATGATTGTTTTGTAAAATACTGTTAAGTATATTTTTATTTTCCTTTCTATACTTTTCTGTATTTTCTAAATTTTCTACAATAAACATATTTTACTTTTGTAATTGGTAAACCAGCTATAATTTTAATATAATTATATGATAGCTCATTAAGGAATTATGTATCAAAATTAATTTTTCTAACAATGTTTCAGTAACTGAATATAATGTTTCTTCATAGAAAATTATTAATTCCTAATTATTATGTATTTATTTGCTTCTTATCTATCTTCCTTAGTAGAATGTCAGCTTCTATCTCTGTGTTTGTACTACAATTCTATGTAACAGGACTTTCTGCCCCAAAGGAAATTTTCTATATCTGTACTGTCCAATACAGTAGCCACCAGACAAACACATGTAGTGACTGAGTACTTGAAATGTGGCCAGTGCAACTGAAGAACTGAATTTTTAATTTTATTTAATTTTGTTTAATTTAAATGTAAATTTATATAGCCAAACACTGTATTGAACAATGTAATTCTAGAGCCCAGAATAGTGCCAGGTAAAGAGTAGGTGCTAAATAAACACTTGTATAGTGTTTGGATAGATAAGTGAAATTATTTGATGATTTGGCCTTTTTTTTAAAAAAATTTTTATGGGAGTATAGTTGCTTTACAATGTTGTGTTAGTTTCTACTGTACAGCAAAGAGAATCAGCTATGCTTACACATACAACTTTGGCATCATTTGATGACATTGGGATAAGAACAGAGATAAAGTTGATATTATCCAACATATAATATTAATATTCCAGTTTGGAAGTTGTTGTCCCTAATATCAAAATGAAATGGGAAATGGTGGCTCTAATGATACTTACTAATAAATGCTTAATAGCACTATAGATACGAAATCATTTAATCCTCCCAATCTCAAAAAGTAAGTAAAATCATTTCCCCTCATTTTACACATAAGGAAACAGAGCACAGAGACGCAAGGTAACTTACTCAAGCACACACAGCTAATGGAGCCAGGGTTCAAATCCAGGTAGTCTGGGTTCACCTGTGTTCTTAGCCTCTGTAATTTAATGTTTAGATACGTTTCTAATGACTAGGGCGGTGTTTGGTGTCAAAGCTACAGGTCTAACATTACAGCGGACCAAGATGGATTTGGATGGATTTTCTAAGTTGGGCTTCCTGTATTTGAGCACAGTAACATAATGCATAGTGTCTTTGGTTTGGTTTTCAATGCATCTACACGAAGTCTTGAAATTCATCCAACAAACATGTACTACATGAAACTAAGTGCCAGATATTGTGCTAGGTTCTGGAGCTACAAATATAAAGAAGCTATGTTTTCTTCCCTCCAGGAGTTCTTACACGAGTAAAGAAAGGTTCATAAAAAGAGATTACAAAATGTGGTAAGTACAAAAATGAAAATATAAAAATAGCATTCTGGGAGCCCAGGGGAGAGAGAGAACATTTGGAAAGAATTGATATTGAGGGCTGAGGGTCCCTATTTCCACTCTACTTTCTGCTTTGCAAATTCACCCTGACCCTCATTCATGCTGTAAGACACCCAGGGTTATGGTAAGAGCTTGTAGATTTGGGTTTGACGCACATCTGTCATTTACTAGCTAGTGACTTCCGGGCAAGTTGTTTTTGGGTTCTATAATAGGTTCAAACATCCCTACCCTGTAGATCTTATGGATTTTCTAAAATGAAAGTCAAAATGAGATCTTGCCTGTTAAGTCCAGTTCAAAATACAAAGCACTATGCCAGTGTCAGGAATTACTCTGATTTGTTAATCTATACCATCTAAAGGGAGTGAAAAGGCAAGGCTTTTATCCTAAAAACTCTTGGGTGACTAAATGACAAACCCGTGCATGAATAATGAATGCAGTAGGCTCCCTGGAAGGTGTCTAGACTTCAGGGGAGTATCTGATCTAGCATCCCAAAGGATCTCATTTGCAAAACGTACTGTCAGTGACTGAGTTGGCATAAACGGGGTTGCATTACAGAAGTCTGGTTGGAAGATGAAAGATAAAGGACAGCAAATGGAGGGTGCAAGGTGGTGTCTGGCAGGCATCGCAGGTATCAGTGTAGATCTACATTTCATATTAGTGGATCACAAGAGGGAGAAAAGCAGGGGGTCCAGGAATATTTGAAAAAGAATAGAAATCTGTGAGCTGTGACTTGAAGTTCATCAATTTGGCATTTAAAAAAAAAAACACATTTGTGAAACACCATACAGCTGTAAAATATACTTGCAAAAAGATTTTCCCTTTATCCTAAAAAAGAAAAGAATAAATAAAACCCTAACACCGGACAGTTTGCGTTAAGCACTATCACCCAGATTTTGTAAGTAAAGAAAGGAAAAAACCTAGAAAGCTTAAGTTGTTTGCTCAAGGCCTCACAATATAACCAATACATAAGAAAGGATTCCTGACCTGAAGACCAGTCATTTCCCCCACAGCGTGGAAAATAGGTATAGTAAAAAGAAGTTGGCCAAGTTGGTTAATAACTGATCTCACTGGAGAATAAAGTGAAATTGCAATTTAACAGGAGAATCAGGCCTGGATAAGCTGTGTTGCCAGCACTGTGGACATCTTAGACCTGTATATGACCCCTTTAATTGGGATTAATATTTGAAATCTACTCAAGATTTTCAGTGAGTTAAACAGGGAAATAAACACAAGAGTAGAGCTTTACCTCTTTAACCTTCAACCAGATTCAAGGATGTTGGGCAAAGAAGTTATTGCTTGGCCTTTCCCCAGGCAAACTCACTTTCCTGGAGGCCTGTCTGCAATGGCTGGAGGCTATCTTCTTTGTAGCCAGAGCTCTGAGAATTTGCCTCAAAACAGAAGTGCCTCGGGCTGCCCTGGGGAACCTGGCATCTCTTGAAATCCTCTTATGAAAGACAGCTTTTGCCTAAAGCTCTAAGTAACTCATAAAAGGCAAGGGAAGATACTGGCAATTATCCAAGGGATTTCAGCAAGAGAAATGAATTTCAGGCAAAATCTCTTAGAGCAGTGCTTCTCAATTTTTATTGTGCAGAGATCTTGTTAAGATACAGACTTTAACGAGGGATCTTGTTAAAATGCAGATTCTAGTTGGTTAGGCTTGGGGTGGGGATGGAGCTTCTGCGTTTCTTACAAGCTCTCAGGTGATGCTGATGTAGCGAGCTTTTAGAGCATCTGCTTCCTGACAGAATTTGCCCCAATTCTCCACTTGCTATCTTTGGAGCAGAGGATCTCAGAATTTAGGTCACATTAGAATTACCCGAGGAACTTGGAAAAAATGCAACGTTTGATTTGGTAGGCCTGGGTGGGCTCTAGGAGTCTGCTTTTCTAACAAATACCTCAGCTGTCCCATTTTTCTAAGAAATGTTGCTTTAGGGGAAGTACAGTGGTGACCCAAGGTACCCAGAAATGCCCCAGAAATGCACAATAAAGCCAGTACACAGCCTTAGGGACCAGTAAGTCTTAGCTAGTGAGAGGTTTCTTTAATTGGGGAACAATGTAAGAGTCAATTAAAGAAGTTCAGCTCATAATTCAGCAAAATAAGGTTATTAGGGGTCTCACATGGGCTTCTTCATTGCTAGGCGGAGAAGAGGAGTCTCAAATCTCCTCTGATTACACTCCTGCTAATTTCATGCTGAAGGACCTGCTATGTGATGCAAGTAGGAGCAAGCGGAGAGTGACAGTAACTGACACCCGAAACTCCAGGAAGAGGGCATGTATAAGAGCCCCTAGAGATCCAGACACCCCAGTAAGAAGTAAGAGGACACATGTAGCTCCACAGCCAAAACTGAGTCATATTTTTTGCTTTCAGAAACTGTTTCTATGGAAACTCACTAGAAAGGTCTCTTTGTCTCTGCAAGCAGAGATCATTTTGAGAGATGTGTGGGGTTTTTTGTTTGTTTGTTTTGTTTTTTTGTGAACGTAAAGTAGCAATATAAACGTGAGTAAAATTGATGCATGATGTAAACAGAGTTGTGCTCCTCTATGATCTCCTACTTAGATAACCCCTTGGGGAGGAAGAGATGACATGGTTTCAGATGGCCATCCTGAACTACAAGAGGACACAAGGTGATGGAGAAAAACAAGGTGAGGCTGAAAGGGCAGTGAATCAGAACCCAAAAGATTAGTTGCTGCAGTACTGGCTGAACCACTAAGTGGCTGTGAGGTCTTGTACCATCACTGGACCTCACTGGATCTTGTGTTCATCATATAATGAGAATGGCATTAACCTAGATTGAAAATAAAGTCTTGTCTAGCTTGGGAAGTCTGTGTTTTCATGACTGCAGCCACTGTTTTCTTCTCACCTGTGCTATGAGGGACTGGAGGAGAACTCTTATGAACACTCACTAAAGAATGCGTAACATAGTTTGTGCATATGACGGGTGTGTATATGACTTAATTATGTACTTTCCTAATTTCACGATGGCAGAGCTCTATGGTGTGAAATGCTATATGCTCAAGAACTGTGCCTTTTGTTTTCTGTTCTTTCTGATCCAGTCATTGCCACAGATTGTATCCCTGATTCCCTAAACTGTTGAAGTCTCAGATCTAAAATAAATTGATGAAGCTTGGCTCCTTTTACAATGACCTCTCCATTAATCTGTCATAAACGTTTTTGGCTTGTTTATTGGGAATATTCAGATAATTAAAAAAAACCTTTTATTAGCAGAATGATAATTGCTGATATCTTTCAATTCTGGAGCTTGGGAGTTAGACTACAGAATAGATTTGGACCCCTTTGGAGATCTATCTATCTATCTATCTATATATATCTGAAGCTTAAATATATATATATAATATATATAAGTTTAAATGTATATATAAATATATATATATATCTGAAGCTTAAAGCTCATCTCCTTTGTGTGAGTCCCTCAGATTATAACTAATTATTCCTCCCTCTTTGATCTTATAAATCATTGCTCTTTCCTCATTTATCCTTTAGCATATTTCTAGGTGTAAGTGAGCAAACTTAGGTAATATATAAGCTAAGTTTGTACCAAACACTGAAATAATTGGGTAGATTAAAATATGTACTAAAACCATGCAGAGAACTTGGTAAGGATCTTTCTGTTGGACTGAACGAGTTTCACAGAAAAATGAAAGTCTTAGTCTGAAAAACCTTAGGTCCCTGGGAAAGGATCTGGGCAAGAGGAAAGGAAGAATGTTTTTCACACTGCAGCCCTGGGTCATGTGCATGGATGCAGAAGTCCTGTTCCAGCTCTGACATCACCAACTGAAGCCGAACCCGGCCTCTGTACCCTGACACCAAATTAAATCTCAGAGACAGAGTTTTGGGTGAAGTAGAAAAGAATAGCTTTATTGCTTTGCCAGGCCGAGGGGGCCACAGAAGGCCAATGCCCTCAAAACTGTGTGTCCCCCCTTGGAGAGGGTAGTGAGGAGTTTCATAGTAATGGTTCAAAGAGGGCATGATCAGCTCCTACGTTCTTCTGATTGGCTGGTGGTGAGCTAAGTGGGAGTCGGCATCCTCAACCTTCTGGTTCCAACCCATCTGGGGTCTCCGTGCTTGTGGGCAGCACACAGTTAACTTCTCCCACGGGGGTGGGGGGGGTGGTTTCAGTATCTGCAAAACAGCTCAAAGATATTGTTGTGTGTATCCCTTGAGGGGGAACCAGGAACCTGCCCCAAGGCTGCACTATTGTTTCTTTTGACTGTTCCTCCCTTGTCTCTGCATCCGCTCCCTTCCCTAATTAACAGGTGCTTGAATCTGCCCATTGGAACTGAGGGAAGGTCAGGGAGGCTGAACGAAGCTTATCTCCTGTAATCAAGAAATGCGGGATGCAGAAAGGCTTTTGTGCCCAGGAGCCCCACAGGGCCCTGCTTGGTATCACAACTCTGTGAACTTACAACCTCCCTGACTTCCAGTTTCCTCAACTATCAAATGGAGACAGTAATACTAAGCTCCTAGGGTGGATATGATAATTAAATGACACATATAGAATTTAACAGAGCCTGGTTCGAGGCCCTCAGTCAATATAAGCTAATGATAATGAAAATGGTGTTGAGAGTGAGTAGGGGTTGATCTACTGAAGATGGAACAAACTGTGGAGATAAATTCTAGGGCCAAATCCAAGCAAGAATAAAGCCTAACTTGGGAATTAAGGGTCGTGGGGCATTTTCTAAAGTTAACTGATTTCAAATACTTTCAATCCACCACTCTTTTAGTGCTTCACTTGTCTGAAAGCCATGAGGTTTAGGATCTGTTGTCTGATTATTACGCTTTATAACACACTCTCAACAAAGGAGATGAAAGGGAATAAATTATTTTGTAGTATTTCTTTCTCCAAGGTATCAACTGCTGATTTTGAGACACATAATTATTAAAATTATAATTGGCTATTGGCAAGTAGAACATTGGAAGCAAAGAAATGAATTATAAAAGAATGGAAACTCTGTGGATCATTTTTATTCTTCTGAGTCATTGGTGCTACTTAGCGGCCCTCAGAGAAACAAGTCAATAACTATTGTTTAGAACTTCCCTCCAGCTTCCAGTGCTTTGGGAGCCTTTTTTCTATCAGTGAGCCGTAATTTCATCAATATGGTATCATTAGCACACCACAGTTAGCAATTAACCTTTATCCAATAAGCTCCTTTATCGCTTTAGGAAAAAAACCATCAGTCCCAGGGAATATACTCAGGTTTCAGTGGTACAGCTAGTTCTATTTAGGAGAGATGAAACAGCTGTTAAAGTTAGAGTCAGAGCTAGAGTAAGCATTGATTTGTAAGAACCAATCTCCTGCTTTTAAGGCATCCCGAGGAACGGAGGGGTATCCATATCCGTCGTTTTTAATTTTGGTCAGAAGTAAAGTGCTCCCCAATAGGGGCACCGTTATACTCTGGTTTCTTGCAGGGCTCATTAACAACAGCTCCATTTTGGATACCAAAATATGTGTGAGTGTTCCAGTAGTTACGCTCCTGTATAATTACTTCAAATGATCCTCACATCAACACTGGGAGGCAGTGATAATTACGCCCATTCTTCTGATTGGAAAGTAAAGCTCACAAAGGTCAAGTAAACTGCCCTTCCTCCCACAGCTATTAAGTAGTACAAACCCTGGGTCATTCTTACTCATTTTCATGAGTACTTTTGAGCCAAAACATATTCCTGGATCCTTGCCCCAGATCTACCAGTAAATTTCTGGATGACCTTGAAAGTTGCCTCTCTGGTTTTCAGTTTCCTCAGCTGTAAAATCAGCTGTAATAACAGGGAGTTGGTTCAATGGACTCTAAGCTCATTTCTAGATGTGAGATCTATGGTTCCAGACGTCTCCAAATTAATTTTGTATCTCAGCAAGAGTACTTTAGTATTAATTTTGTGTGTGTGTGTGTGTGTGTGGTACGCGGGCCTCTCACTGTTGTGGCCTAGTATTAATTATTGGTGCAATTACATCATAATGTCCCAGTCATTGTCCTAGAGTATATTTTGTAAGAGTAATGATGTTTTTAGTAATATGAACACCCTATGCGGCCTTTGTCTTTTACATTTTTGCAGGGTGTTTGTTGGCTCTTTTCTTTAAAATAGTGTCCAGGGTTTACAGATTATACTCATAATAATATTAACCATTAATTTCTTCCTAGATCTAAAAAATTGCTTCTGACATGTATTATAAGTAACCGGAATGATTTAAGTAGTCAGAACAAAATAATTAAGAGATGGATGACAGAGGGATTCATTCCTGCTGTTTACGTTAATGTGAATTGGCTGGCATATAAAATGTCATTAGTGAAGGCAAAAAAGATTCCAGAGACAGGTCTACGAATAGTCTATGTATTAGATGAAAACATTCCAAGTAGAGAAAGAAATGTCCCACTTTAATTTGTCATAGACTATATTAAATATAGAAAGACATAAAAGCTTTTGTTAAGATTTTTTTGTTTCATGTACAGGGACAGTTGGTCTCAAAAGATTAAAATTGAATACAATCCAGTAGAGAAACAGTAACTTTTTAAATTCACAAAAACCTTTGCAGAGGGAAAAAGGAGAAAACAACCTATGAAATAAATTTAAAACCCTGGAGAACGTTCCTTGGTTTGTCTAGCTCTTGAAGGAGAATCCTGTGGACCTTGCTCCTTCATCGTGCTAGAGGTGAGCTCTAAAGGGAGTTAAATTCTCCTCAATTGCGTGTTCCACTTACAGCCATGAGGTCTGAAAAGGGTTTAACAGGAATGGAGGAGGGCTGCAACACAATGATTGCTGTGGTTGGCACACATTATTTATTTTTATGTTATTTTATTTACTTGGGGGGAGGGTGCTTTATTTTAAATGAAGGAAATTCCTTGAGTCATTTATTCAAAATTCCGTTATCACTTCTGTTGCAGGTTTTAATAATGACATACATATAGGTTAATGATGCCTTTTTTTTCTACCACTGACATGCCAACATTGTTTTTCCTTGTCTTTCACATCAAATATTATATTATACTCCTGTAGTCATCAAAGTTATTACTATTAGCAGGATTTAAAGTCCTTCTAAAAGCAAATGCAAGCAAGCTTCGTAATTTCAACAATAAATATAGAGAAAAAATAACTATCATGGAATTTAAGATATATAATGGTCCAGTATATATACATACACATACATGGATGTTTATGTATATGCAATTCTTCTTTTAATAAAAATCTATGACCTCAATACATACCACAGTTAAAAGGAGAACCACTGTGACTGAATTGGGAGTAAAGCCTTTTGAACTCCTTCTTCCCTCATTTCTGGTGGAGGTCACTGAGACACCACCCAAGTTTGAAAACAAATGATGTAGTCCATGTCCTTTCCACTTTTTATACATGAGGAAACTGAGGCCCGAACATGTTAAAATACTTGGCCCCATCACAGTCACTCACTCACCCACCTAGACTGGGACCTCACCCCGAGTTCAGCGATAGGATGATGGCAAACCCTTTCTTTCTGAATATCCAAAGTACTGCCTTGTAGTCACCACTGTGCTACTGATTTGGGTCTGTGACCTTGAACACACCCGTTGACCTCATTGGACTGATGTTTTCTTGTCCTAATACAGGAAAGATGATAGGAAATATTAAGACAGGAAAAGGAAGAGCAGATCTTCTACAGGACAGTTTTATTTCTACAAAATGACTTCAGGTGCAGTCCTCCAGACATCACCAAAGGCTTCAACTACAGAAAATGAAATGAAACAAAAGCACTAATACAAACTTCAAAGAAAGCAAACAGTAAGAGAGATCTACTGGTACACTGGGTATCTACAATGGCATATTTCTTAAATACAACATGGAACATTTGCAGTAGAACAATGTGTGTTTCACTACTGCAATCCTTTTCTAAAATTTCCATGGTAGTGCCTCTAACAGGAGAGAAATGGGAATGTATTAGCCCTTCTTTTTTTTTTACTTTATTTATTTATTTTTTATACAGCAGGTTCTTATTAGTTATCAGTTTTATACCTATTGGTGTATACATGTCAATCCCAATCTCCCAGTTCATCCCACCACCAGCACCACTGCCCCTGCCGCTTTCCCCCCTTGGTGTCCACACGTTTGTTCTCTATGTCTTGTCTCTGTTTCTGCCTTGCACACTGGTTCATCTGCAGCATTTTTCTAGACTCCACATATACGCATTAATATACGGTACTTGTCTTCCTCTGTCTGGCTTACTTCCCCCATAGGACAGTCTCTAGGTCCATCCACGTCTCTGCAAATGACCCAGTCTCATTCCTGCTTATTAGCCCTTATTACTCTAACACCAGCTGAATTTATAAGCTGACTATATTCTCATACTTTATGTATAAATATGTAATCTTTAGCATCTCATTTCTCAATTTTGCCTTTACTTTTGTAAGTAAAATTATGAATTAACTTTAATAAAAAATAATGTGTCTCTACTTAGCTATACTGCTAAGTTTTACAGCAGGACCATAGGGAGGGGAAGAGGAGGAATAAAGACACAGATAATTCTAAAATAACTTTTCATTATATGGTTAAGGATACACATGGAGCCCAGAGGATGGTACAAACATTTTCTCCATGATTCACCTTTCAGATCATGTTAATTTCACCCAAGGTGAGCATAGATGAATCCTTCTTTTCTGTTCTCCTTCGATCCCATGGATTACTATATGCTGATAGGCATTAATAAATATTTTCTGAGGAATTTTAGAATTTTAAAATTAATATCCTTTTATACGCAAATATTTTTGTCATAAAACTTTTATCATGACCTATATAGACAAATAAACATCTAGAGAAATATAGGTTAGATGCACATTAATACATGAATTCGATTTTGCAAACTATTATATGTTCTTTAAAAAGTTTTGTCTATTGTTAATAAGTAGAAAAATATACAGTGTAAATGCATACACAAAAACTTAAGTAATGATTACATATTAAGAGCAAGACTTTTGCACAAAGAAATATATTTCTACTTGGTTGAATCAGAGAGTAAAAGGAAAAAAAAGAGGCCGGTGGGGTTAAAATGTGCTGAAGGTGGCTTCTGCTAGTTCTTAAGAGTGAGTTGTACACATACCTTCACATCTCTTCCAAGCTCCTCATTCAATGACATCATGCTGGTAGTTTGAATCAGCCTAGGTGGGAGGATTTACACCGCAGCATTCAGCAAACATTCCAAATCAGGATTTGTTCAACCAATTCTGGAGCACTGATCGTTAAATAGTAATCAACACATCACTGTCTAAGACCCTGAAGAACCTAAAGAGGACCTTCACAAGCCTTCATCTGTTATCAAGACTCCTTAATTTATATCATGTACAGATTGTCTTACTTCACTACTTTTCTTTCCTTCCAGTTGTTTGGGTTTACACATTTAGATGTATTTGCAGCAAATTTAATAGCTAATATGCTGCCTTAAAAATTGTATTGTGCTATATTAAATACCAGAATGTTCCAAGAAAACTATAGTCATATTATACAGGTTAGGAGAAAGTAAATAATAAATACTTGCATAAAGATGAGAATTGAGTTGCAGTAACATCAGCAAGATGGCTGAGTAGGAAGCCCTGGACCCTCCTTTCTCCCATAAACACAATTCAGCAATAGCTTATGGACAGATTTCCTTGGTGAGAAATCAGAAAATGTAAATTGTGACAACAGTAACATAAAGTGTGTGTGTTGGGGGGAGGAGTCATTAAAGTTTAGAAGTTTTGCATGTGATTGAACTTAAGTTGTTATCAGCTTAAAATAAACTGTAATAGCTATGAGATATTTTATATAAGCCCCCCCATACACATACAAAATACCTATATAGAAGTTGCAGAAAAGAAAAAAGAATCAAAACATATCAATACAAAAAAATGACAAAACCAAAAAGAAGACAACAAGAGGAGAGACAGAAAAAAAGAACAACAAGACTAACAGAAAACAACTAACAAAATGGCAATTGTATATCCTTTCCTATCAATAACTACTTTAAAGTAAATGAGTTAAAAGTTCCATCAAAATATATAGAGTGGCTGAATGGCTAAAAAAATAAGACCCAAGAATATGCGGACTACGAGAACATCACTTTAGATTTAAGGACACACACTAACTGACAGTGAAGGCATGAAAAAAGATATTCCATGCAAATGGTAACCAAAAGAGTGTGTAGGTGGCTATACTTATATCAGACAAAGGAGACTTTAAGTTAAAAACTGTTGCAAGAGACAAAGAAGGACATTTTATAATGATAAAAGTGTCAATCCACCAGGAAGCCATAACAATTATAAATGTAAATGCATCTAACATAAGAACATCTAAATATATAAAGCAAATGCTGATGGAACTGAAGGGAGAAATAGAGAGCAATAAAATAATAATAGACTTCAATACCCCACTTTCAATAATGAACAGAACACCCAGAACAGGAAACAGAGGACTCAAATGACACTATAGACCAAATGAACCTAACAGACATGTACAGATGTACAGAACATCCCACCCAGCAGCAGGGGAGTACACATTCTTCTTAAGTGCACCTGGATCTTTCTCCAGGATAGATCACATATTAGGTCACAAAACAAGTCTTAACAAATTTAAAAAGGTTGAAATCATACTAAGTATGTTTTCTGACCATAACGGTATGAAACTAGAAATCAGTAACAGAAGGACCATTGGAAAATTCACAAATATGTAGAAATTAAACAATGCACTGTTGAACAGCCATTCGATCGAAGAAGAAATCAAAAGGAAATTAGAAAATACCTTGAGACAAACAAAAACAAAAGCACAACATACCAAAACTTGTGTGACGCAGCAAAAGCAGTACTAAGAGGGAAGTTCAAATGCCTGCATTAAAAAAGAGGAATGATCTCAAATAAACAACCTAACTTTACAACTCAAGGAACTAGGAAAAGAACAAACTAGGTCCAAAGTTAGTAAAAGGAAAGAAATAACAAAGATTAGAGCAGAAATAAATAAAATAGAAAATAGAAAAACAATAGAAAAAAAACAATGAAATTGAGTTTTAAGTAAACAAAATTGACAAACCCTGAGTTAGAATAAGAAAAAAAGAGAAGACTCAAATAAATAAAATTGGTAATAAAAGAAGAGACATTACAACCAACCCAAAAAGAAAAGGTGTAAGAGACTACTATGAACAATTGTATACCAACAAACTGGATAACCCAGAAAAAAATGGATAAATTCTTAGAAACATACAACCTACCAAGACAAAATCATAAAGAAATAGAAAGACTGAACTTACTTATAACTAGTAGGAGATTGAATCAGTAATCAAAAACCTCCCAACAAAGAAAAGCCCAGGACCAGATAGTTTCACTGGTGAATTCTACCAAACATTTAAAGAAAAACTAACACCAGTTCTTCTCAAACTCGTTCAGAAATATGAAGAAGAGGGAACACTTCCAAACTCATTTTATGAGGCTAGCATTACCCGCAAGCCAGACAAAGACACCACAAGAAAAGAGAACTACAGGTCATCCTTGATGAATAGATAGATAGATAGATAGATAGATATAGATGCAATAATCCTTAACAAAATATTAGCAAACTAAATTTAACAGCATATTAAAAAGATCATACACCATGACCAAGAGGGATTTATCCCTGGGATCCAAGGATGTTTCAACCTATGAAAGTCAATTAATATGCTATACCACATTAACAGAATAAAGCATATGATTGTGTCAATAGATGCAGAAAACACATTTGACAAAATTCAACACCCTTTTATGATAAAACTGCTCAAAAAACAACAAAGAAATTACCTCAACATAATAAAGACCATAAATGAAAAGTCCACAGCTAACATTATACTCCACAGTAAAAGACAGAAAGTTTTTTCTCTAAGATCAAGAAGGCAAGTATATCTACTCTACAGGTACCACAGCAATTAGGCAAAAAAAAAAGAAAGGAAGGAAGGAAGGGAGGGAGGGAGGGAGGGAAGGGAAGGAATCCAAATTGGAAAGGAAGAAGTAAAATTGTTCCTGTTTGTAGACAGCATGATCTTATGTATAGAAAACCCTAAAGGCTCCATAAGAAAAAGCTATTAGAAGTAATAAATGAATTCAGTAGAGTTACAGGATCCAAAATCAACATACAAAACTCGGTTGTGTTTCTGTACACTAACAACGAACTATCTGAAAAGGAACTTAGGAAAACAATCCCATTTACAATAGTGGAACCTTATATTACTTATAGTTCATGTTTTATTTTTTTAGTGGCTGTTCTGGGATTTCCAATATACATCCTTAAGTTATCAGAGGCTGCTTTCAAATACTATGCAACTTTGCATACAGTGTAACAACTTATAATGGTATACTTTTTCTTTCCTCCCTCAAATCTTTGTGCTATCTTTGTTATACATGTTACTTCTATATATGTTATAAACTCCACAGTGCATAATACATTGCTACTACTTTTGCTTTAGACAATTATCTTTTAAAATGGTTAAAAGTAAAGAAACGTGTCTTCTATATTTATCTTCCTTTTTACCATATCTAGATATCTTTACTTCTTTGTGTAGAACCACATTTCCATCTGGTATCATATTCCTTCAAACTAGAAAGCTTCCTTAAACATCCCTTGCAGTGCAAGTCTTTGGCAATGAATTCTCGTAGCTTTTGTTTGTCTGAAGAAGTCTTTATTTTATTCATTTTCAAAAGATATATTCATTGGGTAGAGAATCTGGGTTGACAATTTTTTTCTTTAAATACTCTGAAGATGTCACTCTACCATTTTCTGGTTTGCATAGTTTCTGAAGGGAATTCTGCTGATACGTATGTTTCACTCTCACTGCCTTCAAGATTTCCTCTCTATCCTTGATTTTCAGCATTTTTACTGTGACATGTTCTGGTTCTGGTGGGTTTTGTTTGTTTGTTTTTAAATTCTCTGGAATACTTGGATCTGTTTGTTTTCTTTCATTAAATTTGGAAAATTCTGTGAATTCCTTTCGACAACACGTAGAAACCAGCAAGAGAACCTTGAACTGCAATGGATTGAAACAAAGTAGAAGTTTGTTTCTCTCTCATAGAAACAGTCAGAATGTAGGCAGTCCAGAACTTTCACAGCAGGTGGATCATCATCAAGGGCCAAATTATTTTTATTTTTTGTTTTACAACATTTTTACGGTGCCTTAGGGTCTAACATGGGTGCCTGAGCCTCAGTCATTATTTCAGCATTCCAGCCAGCAGAAAAAAGAAAAAAAAAAATGGGAGGAGGGAGAAGAATGTCCCCTCCCTTTAAAGACACCTAAGAAACTTCTTGGAAGTCTCATCTGATAATTCTGCTTATGTCTCTTGGCTAGAACTTAGTCACATTGCCCACACTGAACACAAGGAAGACTGAGAAATATACTTTTTATTCTGGATGGCCATCTAGCCAACTAAAACTCAAGAGGTCTCTAAGAAAATAATAAGGAATATATAGTAAGGTAGGAGGCGGGTAGCAGTCTTTTCCACAGCTGTGCATGAAAGCCATGTCCTTAGCCTTTAAAAACTACAGATAGCTGGTGTTTCAATTACCTATTGCTGTGTAACGACCACTCCAAAACATAGTGGTTAAAAATAACAATATTATCTTATTTCTCATAATTCTGTGCTTGGCTAGGCTCAGTTGGACGGTTTTCCTCATCTACATGGTGTCTGCTGAGGATCACACATGAGGCTGATTTCAGAGGAGAGCTTGGCCAGCACTGGAATATAAAAGACAGCTTTGCCCATGTGTCTGCGGTCTTGGTAGGGAAAACTGGGATGTCCACAAGGCTGCAATATCTCCTTCTTTCTCCATCAGGAGAGCCAGGTCTCTCTACATGGTGGTGAAAAAGGCTCTAAGAAAGTAGGTATAAGATGCCAAGTGTCTGAAAGCCTAGGTCCAGAGCTGTCATGATGGTACTTCTATCGTATTCTATTGGTCAAAGCAAGTCACAAGATTATCCCAGATACAAGAGCAGGAGAAAGAGACTCGGCCTTTGTATCGTAGGTGAGGCAAGTGCACAGAATGAGAGGACGAATTGCTGGTGGCCATCTTTGGACTCAGATCACTACTTCACTTAGAGATTCTCCATAGGCTAGGAGTTTGCTGAAGTTGTCTGTTCTTAGAATGAAAGGAAGAGAGGAAACTCATAGGTGGTTGGGTTTATGCACAAGAGTAAGAATCACTGGCTCACTCTGGTATCACTGCCAGAATCCCAGCAGACAAGATCTTGGAAGCGGCACAAAGAAGTACACATAATTTCTACATAGAGAAGCTCCTAAAGCAACGAAATTACTCTCAGACAGTGTTGTCAGCAGTTTAGACTGGTATAACCTTTCTAGGTAATAGAAAGGTTAGAAAACTGTGTGTCCCATTGACTCAGTAATCCCAATTTTAAAGACTCTATCTTAAGCACATATTTTAACAAGTGTGAACAAAGATGTGTAATGCAGTGTTTTGTATATGGATGCAAACCTGGAAATAATTGAATATTTATTAGAAAGGGGAGATTTATTTAGAGGGTTAATGGAATACACTGCAGTTTTAAAAAATAATAAAGTGTGAAAGGTCTTCACCATATCTGAAGTAAAAGCAGCCTAAAAACGAGACTATAAAATTGTATGTGTATAAATTGTATATAATTTCATTTTCTTTTGCAAAATTATGCATAAGAAAATGTCTGGAAAAATATACATTAACAGTGGTCATATTACGGTTTCTATTACTTTTTCTCAGTTGTATTTTCTAAACAAAAATTTTTTTACGATAAACAAGCATTATTAATGTACTAAAATAATATTATATACAATATTAAATACTAAAGCAGCTGCATAGTGTCCACTTGGCTTGGTTTTTGTTTTCCAAACATAACCATGTGAGTAACTTTATGTGGGTTCTTTTTGTTCTTCCCAAGGAACAGAGAATTATATTCAAACATTCCCTTTCTGTACATAATTTTAATTTGTGAGCCCTGCCATCTGTGTGAGGCTTGTTGCATCACTCTTTACTAGAGGTTATTGTTCAGGCTTTCCCACTTTGGAATAATTACAACAGAATAACCTTGAAGTTATCACCTCTAATAGCAAAAGAAAGCAAGGTCCTGGGAACCTGAATATCTTCTAAACCAGCATAGAAAGCCAGAGAATCAGAAGGAATGAGAACCAGGGTGTAAAGATTTGTTAGGCTAAAACATCATTTCACAAGGTCAAAATTCCACATTATTTCATTAGGTTTGAAGTAACTCATGAAGGCCTTCCCACTTATCACGTGCCCAGTTTAGGAAGGTTGTTAAATGAAATAGGAGGCATGTCCCCTGGAGAAAGAGAGAGAGAGAGAGAGAGAGAGAGAGAAAGGGAGAACACAGACACAGAAGAAAGCCACCAGGAGCCCTTACAAAGCAACCCACCCACAGACACTGACACGAGGGTCCCAAGCAAGCAGAGTTTACAGAGAGCTCATTTGTAATCTTCCAGACTCAATCCAATTTCTGATCTTCTTAAAATTCTCTCTAACCTCTGCAAATCGAACATCATCATTGTTATACTCCTGTCTTCTTAATGTAAGGGCTGGCTATCTATTTGATACCATCTAAATATTACTTTGAATCTGAATTGGTATCTTCAATATTCTGCTTTGGGTTGTTACATTTTTTTCAGTTTTATTATAAAATCACTTCATATTAAAATTTACATAAGTAACATTCAAATATATTTTCATCAAAATGCAAAATAATAAAGGTTAACATCGTTGAGCTTACTCTATGTCAGGCATTTAAAAAAATTTTAGATGTACTTCTTAAATTCTTGAAACAACTCTATGAGGTAGCTTATGTTATTATCTTCATTTTGCTTAAGGAAAGCAGGGTACACAGAGGTGAAGTAATTTGCCCAGAATGTCTCCAGAGCTAGAACTCTTAACCTCTATATTATACTATTTCTCATTAATATAAGATAACATGGAATAAAAATGGGAATGGTACCTGCACAATTATGTGAGACAGCCCTGCCTCTGTTACTCTCTGGTCATTTGTCTTTCCAGAGATTTATCTATTCATTTGCATGTTCATTTACATGTATGAGTACCAAGTATGAGTCTCACTCCATAAACTATGCATGTACAATGTAATTTTTCTATAACTGAACTTAATTGGTCTAATTTTTCTTACGGCACAAACGTATTCTTTTTTAATTCCATGTCTCCTTGACACTTTTTCCTGGATTGTCTGTAGGTTCTTCAGGGAATGCCAGGTACTACATTATGGGGAAGCATCGGGGGTCTTCATCCTGAGACATCCATAGTTCCATCTGATCCTTATTCAGAAGGATCACTGTCAGTGACAGAGAGGCCTCTCCAGATCTGTGTCTTTCTTAGCTATACCTGCATCCCGCAAAAGCAGATTTAAAATTATCCCACTGTTCCCAAACTCCCCTTGGGCTGCAGTAGGAAACCAGGTGGGGCTGCAGAAGGCCCTTCACCACCCAAGCACTGCTCCTCAAGTGCTTCTGAATCCTCTTGCAGCAGGGGGAGTTCTGGGGCCTTGTCTTAGAACCCTTACCTGGGAAGGTCCATGGAGAGCAGTCCAGGGTCACTGGCACTGGATTCCTCAAATGTTGCTAGAGCTTCTATTATTTCTCTTCTCCTCTCCCCTTCCTCTCTGGCATGGTGAGAGGCTCTGTCTCAATGGATATGTAACTCGTTTACCTTATTTCTTTGATGCTTTTATTCTCCCACTTCAGGGAAAAAAATTGCTCTGATTGTATTTTTCCAAATCCTCGAAACTCAAAAGCCAAGATTTAGAAAACAGTTATAAGGTTTCACTATTATATGTGAGGACCGTGATAGGATTCTTTTATGTAATCTTTATCAAGCTATGGTGGCATCCTTTTACTATCTATTGGGACTTCTACTATTATCGAGAATGGGAGTTGAATTGTATCAAATGCTTTCTAAGCATCTATTGAGATAACCATATATTTTTCCTTATATACATTCTAAAGTAGTAAATCACATTAATAGATAAGCATATATTCAGTCTTCTGCATTTCTGAGAAAAGGTCTCCTTTGTCCTGAATTATCAGCCTTTTTCATGTGCTGGTGGCTCGAGTCACTGAGATTTTGAAAACCCGTGATTGAGTTTGAGCATTTTGTAGGCGCCTGGCTCTGATCAAGTCACTTAATGTTCATTAACTTTAGTTCCCTCAAGTGCAATATAAGTACTTCCATCCTAGTCACAAAGTAAGTGTTAGGATTAGGTAAAATTGTAAAATTCTTATACAGTAAAAAAAAAAAGAAAAAAAATGTTGTACAGATATAATTTATTACTTCAGGTATTCAAGAGAACTGAGTGATTATACTTGTATCCTTACCTAGCATGCCGTTAATGAGGATGCACTAGTGCATTGAATTACCACTTCGGGCAGCTCTCCTTTTTTCTAGTGGCAGTGGCTCCACGCACCAAATGGGTTAAGAGCCCAAGGCACACAGGATGATAAGTTAATTTTCCCTAAGACTGCATCAATGTTAGAAATGCTGTCATGGCTTCGTGTGAGGGTCCAGGGATACCAACCAATAGTTCTTGGTTAGTAGCTGGAGCTACTTCTTCAAGAATAATGACCGTATTTTGATGGGTAGAAAGAAAATGGCCCGTGGGATGATATTTTGAACGTTGACCACTAGATGGCATTATGAGCCTATCAGAATTGTTTTAATGAGGCATTTATTCACCAGTTAAATACTAATTAGTTAAAGAAAGATATTAGTAAATGGAAGTTAGTGATAATAACAGCACGATCTTTGAGAAAGCTGTTTGTCCTCCTTGTCTGAATATCAGCTAAAGGTAGCAATAATATCTAGAGACAATGTTATTTAGCCCTCATTTCAAAACAATTACCTCCATAAGGAAAATAATTACACTAAAGCAAATGGAAAGGATACACTCTTAGAAACAAAAAGTCAGTGAGAAATTCTATCAAAAAAAAACCAAACATATTTTTGTTCTCAACTGAATTGCCTAAACACTTTGTGAGATAAATGAATTCCAAAAGAGTTTAGATAACTTGGCTTCAAAAGGAAGTGGGTAGGATGACAATGAGGAAATAATTTTAGGTTTAACTCAGAGAGGGCTGCTTCTCCTGTCATCTCTTTGGGGTTGCTTTTGGCAACGGAACACTTAGATGGATGGAATTTAGGTAGTAATAAGAACAAATAATCGAATGATTATTAATTCTTATTTTAATTCATATTAACTATCATGACAGGAAGTAACTGAACTTAAAGCTAGGACTTCTTTGTTGGGGACACTCATAGTAGCATTTACTGACGCTAAACAAACACTGGCTTTTCTGGTTTATTCTGCTTTCCTATCATCTCATTTATCCCCTCCATGCATCTCCACTTCCTCCAGTACACCTTCACAGGTTTCCCCAGCTATCAGAAAGTAGAGTTCCTATGGACCCTTTCACGAGCCACGATGCTGTAAAGCAAAGAAGCAACTACCTTTGGACACATCTTGCTAATGGAGGCACAAAATAAATGGAGATAAAGCACAGATGCTCACAGACACAGTTCAAAGCTATGGCGGCCGCTTGCTGAGATCCTGAGTGTGGTTCTGGGGAAGGAGCTTGACGGGGCCATTCTCCCTATTCTGGGTGCACAGATGCCTCTACTAAGTCTCAATGCAAAACAAACGCTGGGGTCTTCCCTGGTGGCGCAGTAGTTGAGAATCCGCCTGCCAAAGCAGGGGACACGTAGGTTCGATCCTTGGTCCAGGAAGATCCCACGTGCCACAGAGCAACTAAGCCCGTGCGCCACAACTACTGAGCCCGCACGACACAACTACTGAAGCCCACGCGCCTAGAGCCCATGCTCCGCAACAAGAGAAGCCACCGCAATAAGAGCCCTGAAATTATTCTGGAATTTCAGGGGGTTTTGTTTGTTTTTTTGTTTTTGTTTTTTAAGTACAGCCCACAACGAAGAGTAGCCCCCGCTTGCCACAAGTAGAGAAAGCCCACAGTAGAGAAAGCCCAGCAAGGAAGACCCAATGCAGCCAAAAATTTAAAAAAATTAATTTAAAAAAACCCCAAAAAGCAAACGCTGAATGCTATTTTTGCTTTTTACCTTTTATCATAAAAGCGAAAATCCTCTTCAGATTTCTTTCTGTTAGATAAAATAGGTACTAATGCAGGTTTTTCGTAAAAGCAAAGTGGCTTAGAGAGAACTTTTGAAAATTGGAGGATACCTGCACTCACTCTCATAGTATTTTAAAGAACGAAACACCTCTCTCTCTCTTTAATCTCTTGAGAAAGAAAGAACACTCCCAAGTTGGCAGCTCACACTGCTCAGAGTGAAATACAGTGGTCTGTGGGTGCCGGAATCATGCCTGGAAATACTGTCCCCAATACACACATGTATAACATCAGCTGTAAGTACAGCTTGTGTCTGGTCCTCAGTCCTACTTGGAATGTTTGAGATGATTGCCTACTAGGGATCTCTTTACAACTATGAAATAGTAGACTATTCATCAACAATTATTTCATAATTTATATACATAGATAGGCTTGATAAGGAAGAGACCAATTTCTAATGGCCAGGGAGTTTTAGGAAAGAAGAAGAAGAAATACTCCCAAAGACTTACTAGTGCATAGTAATCCAATATCTAGAGCTGAGATCTGACAGAAAAGTTCATAGATGTCAAGGATTCTAAGAAAATATGTTTACACAGTTTTCTTGGGTCACATTTTTGGCTTCAAACTTTATTTCACGGTTTTCAGGAATTCTGTCTTCACAGTGAATCAGTAAATGGTCAACATTTAAGACATGCCACTCTTCTGAAATCAATCAAAGTTCAAGTAGAACATTCTTAGTCAAGTGTTGAGTCATGCTGACTAAGAGGCAATGGTGCAGGGAGGTGGGAGAGAGGATTGAGGCCCTCACAGAAGTCACTTGATTAACAATAGCTTCATTCTAGGACTGGAGAGCTCTCTAGGTCCAGGAGTCAGAGTTCCTAACCAATGGGAGAGACAGAAGGTTGAACAGCCCCCTTTATTTCAGTGGGAGAAAAATCTCTGGAATGTTATTTGCATAACTGTGACCTCAATTCAATACAACATGTCCAAGCAGGTAAGACAGAATCCACTATACTGGAGGTCGAAGTCTCAAGGGTATACTTTTAACATTTCCATTACAGAAATTCTTATCATGGAATAATGTTCTCATCTACACAAGGTGAGACTATAAGGTAATGTGATTCATTTAACAAAAACAACAAGCATAACAGAATGCATGCAATGAGATGAATGTGGGCTCTTGTCTTTGGAGAATAGATTTGAATTTTGGAAACAGCCAAAATGTCAGTAGCTTGGAGGTAGGGCAAGGGAGAACTCTTAAAAAGCTGAATAATTGGGAAGATTGAAGCTGCAGTGCGCAATCTCTTTTTTCAAACAGGAGCTTCTTTTGGTTTTCACAAAGACCTTCCCTGCCTGAGGTAAGGTAGCTTGAGACAGAGAGCTGTTATTTGTGATATGGTCATGTGTGGACATTGCATGAGAAAGAATGCACAACTTGGAGAGTCAACTTGATAGACCTTGAAAAGACTTAATACATGATAATTGCATAGACTAATTGAGGATGTCTATATCTAAAGAATTGAGATTTTGAGTCACGTGCGTTATAAGGAATTCCAAGGATCCACTGAATTTATCCTATTTATTCTGGAATTTCAGTTTTCTTTGTTTGTTTGTTTTTGTTTTTATTAGTACAGCCCAATAGTCTAGGTATATGTTCTGAGATTGTTTCTTAATGTGAAATTTGCCTTATTCTTTGCATTTAGGATAATTGGATTTGGCTTATAAGAAACATGAGAAAAGAAGATTTACAAGCAACCTATGCTAGATCTAAGATCTTCTACAGAGAATTGACTTAATGTGGTCTCCATCTTCTCCACTGACAGAATCCCATGATTTGGACTAGCGCACAATGAAAGAATTGGATTAGATGTAAAAGGTTTCTAGAAAAAACTCTGAGTCTTCCGCCCTGATGATCTATGAGTAGGAAATGTGATAATATAGCAGCCTACCCAGAGAGCTTTATTCCATGCTGCCTATTTTCAGAAGGAATAATGACTTCCCAACTGGAGAGTCACCATGTTCATCACTTACAGAGGCTGGGTACTTGGCAATCTCGACCAAAATATTAGCTAAGGATACCTGGGTAATAAAGGAAAGCCTTCCTTATTGATATTTGCAAATTACAACAAGTCTTGATGTGGCTTTGAGTTATATATCACCTATATGATCTATTGTAATTAGCTATATATATGACATATAACTGTACATATGACACCTGTGCACACGACAGATATGTGTAGATGTATATTACCTATATGAAAGAATATTTGGAAAATTTTCTTTTCAAGAAAGTATTTCTGTAGATTTGGAGACAATTTTCTTGCTCCACAATTGTGTATTTCTCCTCTTATTCAAAATACTCTTCCATGTAAGAAAGTGACCAAGGGGACTTCCCTGGCGGTCCAGTGGTTAAGACTGTGTGCTTTCACGGCAGGGGGTGCGGGTTCTATCCCTAGTCAGGGAATTAAGATCCTGCATGCCGCGCAAACGCGGCCAACAAAGAAAAGAAGAAGAAAAAAAGAAAGTGACTAAAATGCAATTGTCTTCCTCATCAAAGGAAATTAGATTATTTATATTATAAGTCTCCCTCTCTCCACCAAGTCAAACAATATTAGCCTCCCGTTTCATCCTAAAACAAAAAGGCTTCAGGAGCAGGGGTGAAGGGGCCACAGGAAAGAGGTACACTGGAAAGAACCCTGAAATGTGGGACCCATTTCCACCTTTGCCCTGGAGCAGCTGTGTGCCTTTGGGCAAATCATGTGACCTCTTAGGGCTTCAGCTTCCTGGTCTGTAGAATGTAGAGTTGAACCAGAGAGTTTCTTAGGCATGTGTGCACAGAAGAATCACGTGTGTCTACCCAGTGTGAACAGAAGAATCACCTACAGTCTTCGAAAGAGATGAGTTCCTTGAAATGGGTAATGGTGTTTTTTTTTTTTTTTTTTTTTTTTTTTGCGGTACGCGGGCCTCTCACTGTTGTGGCCTCTCTCGTTGCGGAGCACAGGCTCCGGACGCGCAGGCTCAGCGGCCATGGCCCACGGGCCCAGCCGCTCCGCAGAACGTGGGATCCTCCCGGACCAGGGCACGAACCCGCGTCCCCTGCATCGGCAGGAGGACTCTCAACCACTGCGCCACCAGGGAAGCCCGGTAATGGTGTTTTAAACCCAGAGCTTACCACAGGATGTGACACGTAGTTAAGGTTGCCAGATTTAGCAAATAAAAACACAGGATGTTCAGTTAAATTTGGATTTCAAATAAATGATAAATACATTTTTAACATGAGTATGTCCCAAATATTTATCTGACAACCTGACACATAAAGGAAGTCAAAGTTTGTTCATGTGATGAACTTACATCACCAAGCCTCTACTGGTGGGAATTTTAGATAAAGAATGGGAAGTGGTAGGGGATGTGTGTTTCAGTAGTTTTTCGGTCATACCACATGGGGAGTCTCTTGCTTTTTTTTTTCAAGCTTTATCAGCCTTGATTGGAGTACTTTTTCAACCTTCGACAAGAACTATGTCAACTGAAATGCTTTAGGCTGTGAGTAAAGTATACCTCAATTAAAATAGTTCAAACAATAAGGGAATTTATGGATTGACTTAACAAGAGGTCTGGAGCTGAGATGAAGCCATCAAGGACCCAGGTGTTTCCATCTTCTTTCTGCTGGGACATCCTAGGTGTGTTGGCTTTCATCTTCAGGACATTAGAGGGGAAAAGGAAAAACAGTATATATATATATATTTTTTTGGCCATGCCACGTGGTTTGTGGGACCTTAGTTCCCCGACCAGGGATCAAACCCATGCCCCCTGCAGTGGAAACAGGTGGAGTCCTAACTACTGGACTGCCAGGGAAGTCCCTATACATGTACCTTTTTAACTGAAGGGAAAGGAAAACATTTCTAAGGGCTTTCTATCTCCAGAATACTTCCCGTTCAAACACATTGGCCAGAATTGGGTCACACGCCCGTGCACTAGCCCAAAGGGAGGCTGGAATGCAAATTTCAGATGTTTTCACTCTTCCTGGTAGGAGGCAGTTTCTGTAAGTAATGAAGGAAATGGTTGGAAATAAATATTGTGGAGGCAACTGAGTGTCATCCCTAACCATCACATCTGGGATAAGCCTCTTCTTTTTTTTTAAGCCTTTTCTTTTCAATGACTCCGACACACTGATGGATTCTTGCCTGGTGGACCAGTCTGAAGGAGTGGGGAATGCCTCACAGTTTTAGGTGTTGTTCTTTTGAAGGCCTTTATGCATTAAACCCTGACCCCAAACAAAGACACATTTATGTTGGTCCCAACGTAGCCCTTTAAATGTGTTCTCCTTTAGCCAGAATGATTAGAACTTCAAATTTCACAATCACTTTCCTTTTTGCCCAGAAAAATATTTTTTTAAACTTGAAGAATACTTTTTCTTTTACCCATTATTCACTTCAATTTTTCATGCCAAGCTTATGGCACAATATCCCGCTGAGTATACACACAACAGTCTTCGAAATGGCAGAATCCTCATTTCAGAGGAGACTTTCTTTCGGTTGGATTTCATCCAAATGTACTTTCATTCTTAAGTATGCTATTAGAAGGAAGGTAAAACAGATAATGATTTTCTTTTGATGCTCAAGATTGCCCAAGATTTTTAAAGCGCTCTGCACACTGATTTTAACCTCTCATCACTTCGATCAGGTGAAGCAGGCCAACGTGCAGTGTTTCAGTGTGGGGAATACTTAACTAGTCTCAAGACCTGCAAAAGAGGTTTGGCCCTGATTTGCACACAATGTTATATACTTTTGTTCACCATGTAAATGGGGCCTGTAACTGGGGTAAATTCTTTCACAATGTTGCTAAAGCACAGATATTAAAGTGCATTTTCTCAAAGCTTACATAAAATTCCAAGTGGTGTACAAAATAAGTTTTAAATGCTACATATGGAGAAAAGAGAAGAGAAAGAAAATTAGTATTTAATGAATAGCTTTGCTATTCAAGACATGATGCTTAAATGTCTGACATCTTTACATTTATATAATCTTGAAAACAACTTTTTGAGTTATTTTACAGGCTATTGATTCATCCAAGGTTATACAATCTAATGAACATCAGAGACAGAATGAGAATTACTGCCAAAGACTATTCCTGCAAAGGAAGCGATGTGGAGTTTTTACAAACACACACTTGATAAGGTAGTTTTTTCTTAGTCTTTGCCTGTTTATTAAAATAGAATTTCTGTTTAGGGTTGAGTTGCAGAACAAGCTTTAAATCCAAAACAGCACTCTCATGATCATTAGCAGGATATCCAATCAGAGATATTTTCTTCAGAAAGATTTGTACATTTTCTCCTGCCCACTGGTAAGGATAGGCACGTCCTCTGGAACTCAATGCATTACACATTCCAAGCATAGCAAATCAATCATTAATTATTCTCAGGAAGAGTGTTCAAAGTTCTCTTCCTTCTTTGGGTGATATGATACAACATGAAAAACAAAACAAAAACCCTGGGTACTTAGTCCTTAGGTAGTACCTGATCAAATACCCCGTTTGTTACAGATCCTTCAACTTCTACACTGTTCCATCACTTCCCAAGATAAAAAGGGGGGTAGAGGCTTCCTTGGTGGCGCAGTGGTTGAGAGTCCGCCTGCAGATGCAGGGGACACGGGTTTGTGCCCCGGTCTGGGAAGATCCCACATGCCGCGGAGCGGCTGCGCCCGTGAGCCATGGCTGCCAAGCCTGCGCGTCCGGAGCCTGTGCTCCGCAACGGGAGAGGCCACAACAGTGAGAGGCCCGCGTACCGCAAAAAAAAAAAAAAAAAAAAAAAAGGCGGGGGGGAAGACTATGGATTTCTGTACTGAGGGAACTTTTCTGAGCTAACTAAGTAAATCTGAATTGTAGCACAAAATAGCAGTGTTAAAATCTTGAGCTGTATGTTAGTTCTTCAAAAAGGCTTTGAGGTATGCATGAATTTATAGTGACTGCGAAAAGTTGTTGGGCTGGTTTTTTTTCAGAGAGAGCAGCCACTGGGGTACATTTTTGTCCTTTTGGGCCTGGCAGGCTGGGAGCAGAATACAGACAAAGGCACTGGGGCATATGGGCCTGTTATGGCCTGGAATTCGGGCTCTCCGGGTGGTAACTGAATGGGTATGCCAGGGTGTGTAGGGACTGGACTGATCCTCCCAGAACTGAGAGAAGGGCCCTTGGGATGTGGAAGCAACGCAAGTGTTGGACATGGCACTGGTGCGGGAGAGGGGTCACGCAGTGGGTGTGAGATTGGGTGTGCTGGCCTGGGGTCACCCTTCGGGCAGGTCGTGGTGAAGCTTGTTGGGCCCTGGCTGTTGGCTGAGAAGCTGGATGCCAAGGGCTGGGAGAACTGAAAGGCCCGTGAAGGTATGACTGCCATCAGCCTCAGCCCTGGGAGAGACAGAAGAGTCCAAGGTGAGTCCTGCGGCGAGGCAATGAGGGGGCAGGTCTGGGGCTCCCATTCAGGAATACATGGTCAGCTGCAGCCACTCCTGGCTGTCCACCTGGATTTGTCCGGTGCCACGTCTGTCAAGAGGTTTGAAGGCACAGAAATCTGACGAGTCTGACCAGACAGCTGATGAAGCTGTCAACATCCGTGTTCCCTCCCCCATCTGAGTAGCGTCCGATGATCCTGTCGTAGAGATGCTCATTCAGGCGGAACCCTGCTGCCTCAAAGGTTCCTGGGGAGTTCACCGCTGCCCATGGTCCCTGAACGGTCAACGTCAAACTGTTTGCCACATTTTGATGTTGCTCCACAAGCACTAGAATTCCTCGAAGCCCAGCTTGCTGGTCGTGTCAGTACCACGGTCACCATGATGCAACAGGATTCAATGCTAAAACCGTCAGTCTTCAGACCGGGAGGTCGGGTCACGACTTGGTTGAGAATGTTCGTGAATTCTGTGGCACTGACTCTCTAGCCAGCTGGGCAAAGACTCTCCGGCACTGCCGGACCTCCTCACTCTGATTGGCCCGGATGATGGCGTAAGGGTGCGTGGGGCGGGGCTCTGGGTGTAACGCGCAGGCGCCTCACGGGCGACGCTAGTAACCCGGCCGGGAAACGCCGGCCGCGCTGCGGCTGGCCGTTCTGCCAGCACCGCTGCATTTGGCCGTGCTGTCCTCTGTACCACCCTCCCCACCCCAGCCACCGTCTCCCCCTGACTCCAACCAGGGTGCCCCCTTCTTCCCCCTTCCCCCTCCCGCTCCTTCAAGAACGAGTTAACCAGGACCGTGGCTGTGACTCAAGATTACGCCTCAATCACACGCTCGCCGGTCTGCTCACCTGTGCGGCCTCCCTAGCGTTGGACTTCGGGGGAAGGCTGCTTGAGAAAACTCTAGAAAATTAAGCAACAAACTCCAGTTATCTCCAGAAAAAAGAAGAAAGGAAAACTTCAAAGGTAAAAAAAATTAAGCCAGTAAAAAATATGCTGCCTAAAGGTTCTTTTACGAGGCCTGTGGGTTTTCATCTTTGCGTATGCCAATAACTTAGACATAGTGTTTAATTTGCTGCTTTATGGTAGAAAATTCCTTGATTCAACAATGATTTGTTCAATAATAACTTCTTCAACAACTTTGTGGTGAATACCAGACGTGGATATGGGGGCAGAATAGAACTGTAAACTGGGGTAAAAGACGGAAGATGCCACTGCAAAAAACAGCCAGGTACCAAAATTCAAGAAAAAAGATAGGAATTAATTCTAAGGGATTTATTCTTCAGCGCGACCCATGAATGCCGGGTCATCCATATAATGTCCCACCCACTTATTGTACAAACTGAACAGTGAGGCCTAAGGTCCTTGAAAATTCTCCTCACTTAAAAATAAATGCGTCTACCTTTGTTGCACATTTAACAGTGTGCAAAGAACCTGTGAGAAACGTGTTTTTGAATAGAGCTAATAATAACAAGGAGTATTAAAAAGTGTGATGTCGGTCCTTTAAAATTGTTTTAAGTCAAAGATCATCTGCTAGCATATGGATTTCAACTTTGCTACCCTAAAGAGATGGCTTCAGATTACAGTGTTTAAAAAATTTAGTTTACTCTCTGAACTCCAATTTAATATTAACTTTCGCTTAGAGAAATGTCTTTTGAAATCTAACCTGAGCTAAAGGAAAACTTCCGCTGACAATTCCTTTTGGCGGGGAACCATTCTTTGCCACTCTCAGTGTTCCCCACCTTGATCCTTCTGGTGTCTATTTCTGTTTTGTTTCTGAACTCAGAGAGGGTCAGAGTATGATCCGTTCTTCCTCTAAAACCCCAGCATCACCTAGAATTGCAGACCAGGCAGGCGTACAGCAGACGTGCCCACACATGCCATCAGTGTCAGGCAGACTCAGACCAGAGAGATCCTTCTCTGATCGGGGACAGAGATCATGAAAAGTGTGTAAAAACTAGGCTTGTACCCTGGTTCATTACAGTCACCTTGGCTTACACAACTAAAAGAAGAGGTTCCCTGATGGCTCATGAAACCCGGAGGAAACCTGACCTTAAAAATGCTAAACATATGGATTACAATTGAACACCATATTGTCCCAATATTCAGAAAAGTGATGAAAGATTTTCAGTTTTAATCCCAGTGTTGGTCTCCTGAAGACACATAGAGTTTCAAATAGTGCAGGCCTCATCCCTGAATTTTTTTACATGAACTTTTAGCCAAACAGCTGGTAAACAGGTTTCCTTGAATTCATTCAAATATCTCATTATCTTTTCAAAGTTTCCCTTTGAACGTTCATTTCTCTGCTAGTCTAACTTCTTATCACTAATTTCTTCAGTGGGTATAAGGATCATACTCCTTGCTCCTACAATATTATGCAGATCTATAACACTCCTAAAATGAAAACCATAGTGCTAGACTTGCTGTCATAATTGTCATAAAAAGACTAATTTAGTCTCTCTCTAATTTAAAACAAGACACTAATATATCTTAAGGATTCTAGAAAAGAGGCATTGCTATTTTCACTCATTGTTACTGACCAGTCTTAGAGTTTTAAGTCTTGCATCTGTTTTCTCCATGTTTTCTTAACTGAAATATATCCTATTAAAACTGGGAAGCAGGGCTTCCCTGGTGGCGCAGTGGTTGAGAGCCCGCCTGCCGATGCAGGGGACACGGGTTCGTGCCCTGGTCCGGGAAGATCCCACGTGCCGTGGAGCGGCTGGGCCCGTGAGCCATGGCCGCTGAGCCTGCGCGTCCGGAGCCTGTGCTCCGCGACGGGAGGGGCCGCGGCAGTGAGAGGCCTGCGTACCGCAAAAAAAAAAAAAAAAAACTGGGAAGCAACCATCCTAGGTTAAGATTTCGATACATGTTTCTCTCTTTTCCTTGCCAATGTATTTCTCTGATTGTCCCTTATTTCCCATAGCATTTAATACCCATATAATGCAAAAAGATCACCATGTTACCTAATGGATTTGTACATGTACATATGGTACATATCTTGAAACAGCTTTCAATTTTATATAGCTGTGCAGTCAGCTGCTGGTTTCTACTGCTTCTAGAAACCTTGCCAGACCATCTGCAGACCTCTAATACTTCTGACCAGAGGGTAACTGGCAGGAATTAAATGTTACGACCGTATTCAGCAAAATTTCATGATTCCAATGCCCTAACTCAGAAGCAATACTAACTGGCCTTCAGAAAGAGACAGAGGTTAGCAAGACCTCTACGTTAACTACACTAATGCTTCTCTGAGTCAGCAAATATTATTGACACGAGTAGCAGAACTCAGACCCTACACAAATATCAATCATCAGCTGGTCAGAATAATAGGACTGGGTATGTGGACAATAGCAGAAAGATGTTCTAGATGCTGGGCATACCTTCTTGGAATCAGGAGGAATTATTGTGACTGGCTTTGGGAACACAGCAAATTATAGGATCAGGCTAACTAATTGCAGCTTTAAGGAATCCCCACTAGCAGAAAATACTCACTAGACCAGGGGTCCTCAACCCCCGGGCCATGGACCAGTACTGGTGTGCGGCCTGTTAGGAGCTGGGCCGCACAGCAGGGGGCGAGTGAGCTGCTGCATCTGCCGCTCCCCATGGCTCCCCATCGCTCGCATTGCCACCTGAACCATCCCCACCCCCACCGGTCTTCCACGAGACCGGTCCCTGGTGCCAAAAAGGTTGGGGACCTCTGGGCTAGACTGAAGGAAACAAGCTAGTTTAGCTGACCTTCTGTGTAGCAGGTGACCTGAAGGTGAGGGTGTGCAGGACACCCGTGAAACCTTGTAGACCAGTGTTTTTTCTTTTTTTTTTAAATCCAGTGGTTTTCTTTCTCTCTTTTTTTAACATTTTATTTACTTATTTATTTTTTGGCTGCACGGTGTGTTAGTTGCAGCATGCGGGCTCCTCTCTAGTTGTGGTGCGCAGGTTCCAGGGCGCGTGGGCTCTGTAGTTTGCAGCAGGCGGGCTCTCTAGTTGAGGCGCTAGAAATCAGTAGTTGCAGCGCGCCGCCTTACTTGCCCCACGACATGTTGTGGGATCTTAGTTCCCCGACCAGGGATCGAACCCGAGTCCCCTGCATTGGAAGGCGGATTCTTGACCACTGGACCACCAGGGAAGTCCCTGCACACCCGTGTTGATGCAGCTAATCTGAAAATGGTTGTCCCCTTCCTCCTCAATAATCCACTCCAAAGTGACATGATTTATGTATCATCACAGATTCATAGTTAACTCCTACAATTCTTTATTCCTGTCCTCTAACCATTTAGTTATCACGTATAATGATTACATCACTTGCTTCCTTGTATAGCGCCCCCCATAAAGGGATGTTTTGGGGGAAAGGGCGCACATACGCCATGCACACGTGCTGCTGTGTTTGTTGTTTCAGGGGGAGTCTAAAGTTGTTGCATTAGTCAGAAGGGAACTTCACACTTTTAGTTTGTGGGTGGAGTGGTAGACAGAGTGAAATGTGGACGTATGCATGACAGGAAGGAAAGGAAAATGGACAGCGAATGCGTTCCTCATTGTGTGAGACTGTGAGGTAACTGATGTTGTTTGGAAAGTTCAAGTTCAAGTTCCAGAGATTGGTGGTTATATGTAGAGATGTAGGTATATGGAGACACATAGCATTGGGCTAGCCTTCTTTGTTTTTGAAAATCAACTTTATTGAGATATCATTTACGTACAATGTAATGCATCCATTTAAAATGCACAACTCAGTGTGTACACATGTGGAACTACTGTCACAATCAAGATGGAGAATATGTCTATCATTCTCCAAAATTTCTCCTTGCTTCTTTGTTGTCCCTCCCTTCTTCTACTTTGGCCCCAATCAAAACAGAGCTGCTTTTTGGTCACAGATTTTTTTAATATTCTAGACTTTTATATAAATGGAATCATACTCTTATGTCTGGCATCGTACACGCAACATAATGATGTTGACATTTATTCATTTTGGTGTGTATTTAGCAGTTTGTTTCTTTTTATTGTTGAATAATATTCCACCATGTGCATGTATCACTTTCTGTTTATCCATAACCTGCCGGTGAACATCTGGATTGGTTTTGATTTTTGATTGTTGTGCATAAAGCTGCTATGGATGATTTCCAATTTAGGGTTATTGTGTGCAAAACTGTTATAAATACTTGTGTACAAGTCTTTGTGTGGACATATGTTTTCATTTCTTTTGTGTATATACTTGGGAGTGGAACATCTGGGTCATATGTTTCACTTTTTCAGAAATTACCAAAAGGTTTTTTTCTGAATGATTGAGCCATATAATATTCCCAGAAGGGGTGTATGAGGATTCCAGTCGCTGAGCATCCTCACCTCCATTTGGTTTTGTCCATTTTAATTATAGCCATTCTAATGGGTGCATGGTGGAATCTCACGGTAGTTTTAATTTCCATTTCCCTGGTGACTAGTGTCATTTACATCTTTTCATGCAACTTGTATACTGTCATTAGTGAAGTGTCTGTTCAATTCTTTCACTCATTTTTTAATTGGATTGTTTGTCTTTTTATTATTGCATTGTAAGTGTTCTTTAAATAGTCTGGATACAAGTCCTTTGTTAAATATATGCTTTGCAAACATTTTTTACATTCTCTTGGTTGTCTTTTCATTTTCTTGACAATGTCTTTTAAAGACCCCAATTTTTAAAAATTAATTAATTAATTAATTAATTTATGGCTGCATTAGGTCTTCATTGCTGCATGCCAGCTTTCTTTAGTTGCATCAAGTGGGGGCTACTCTTCATTGTGGTGAGCAGGTTTCTCATTGTGGTGGCTTCTCTTGTTGTGGATGACGGGCTCTAGGCACATGGACTTCAGTAGTTGTGGCACTCGGGCTCAGTAGTTGTGGCGCATAGGCTTAGTTGCTCCATGGCACGTGGGATCTTCCCGGACCAGGGCTCGAACCTGTGTCCCCTGAATTGGCAGGTGGATTCTTAGCCAGTGCACCACCAGGGAAGCCCTAAAGACCCCAATTTTTATTTTGATAAAGTAACTTACTGGCATTTTCTTTTATAGCTCATGGTTTTTCTCTCCTATTTAAGAAATCTTCACAAAACCCAAGGTCACTAAAATTTCTCCATTGTTTTCTTCTAGAAATGTTATAGTACTAGGCTTCACATTTAGGTCTATGATCATTTCAAGTTAATTTTTGTGTATAGTTTGAGTTGACACTTTTTTTTTTTGCATATGGATATCCAGTCATTCCAGCATCATTAGACATATATGTGTGGATCTCTTTCTGGACTCTATTCTGCTTCATTGTTCCTTTTGTCTGTCTTTCTGTCAATACTGCACTATCTCGATTTTTGTAGATAGCATAAGTTCTTCTTACACTATCAAGGTCCATCTTGTTCTTCTTTTTCAAAATTGTTTTGGCTATTCTAGAGCTGTCACCTTTCCAAATAAAATTTAGAATGAGCTTGTCAGTTTCAGGGAGAATACTGGCTGGGATTTTGACTGGGGTTACTTTGAATCCCTCAGTCAATTTGAGTAGAATTGAAATCTTAACAGTTGAATCTTTCAATGAACCTGTGAATTTTAACGTACTATGAATCGGAACCTTCCAATAAACCTATGAACATGGATTATTTCTCCATGTATGTGATTCTTCCTTAATTTCTTTGAGCAATGTTCTATAATTTTCAGTGACGAGTTCTCACATATCTTTTGTTAAATATATTCCTAAGTATTGTTTGTTTTTAGGTACTCTTGCAAATCGAATTTTTATTATTTAATTTTCTGATTGTTTACTGCTGGCGTACAGAATACAATTAACTTTTGGATGCTTCACTTTGTACTCTCCCACCTTGCTAAATTTACATATTAATTCTAGTAGCTGTCATGTAGATTTCCTTGAGATTTTCAGCACAAATACTCATGCCATCTGTAAATAGAGTCCAATTTTCTTCTTCCTTTCTTTGCTTTTGATATTTATTTTGGTTTCTTTTTTTTTTCTTACTTCCATTTTATTGTTTTGTACTCAATTTTTGCCCTCGTTGCTCACTGGGGATAACCCACTGCTACGTTAAAATCCCTGATCTGGGGAAATTTAGCAGAGATCTCAAACTAAGGCAGGAATAGGGCCAGGAAAAGAGCTGATGGATTAAAGAAGAAACAAAAGAAAGACACTGTGAAGAAATATAGTTAGCTAGAGGCAAGCCTGCAGTTTTAGCTTTGCTGCTGCTGTTGCTGGTCACATCGCGGTCCTTTTGAGCTGGTTGGAAAGAAGGAGAAAATGTGTGAGAGCTGTGAGTGGATGGGTCTTAGCTGTGGCCGGAAAACTCTGTGGACGTTAGGAACTCCTAGGATTTTCAAATGAGGAGGCCAGTATCAGTCATAGGCCAACATGCCAATCAGATCCCAGTTCCCCCTCCCGTGCACATCCACCCACTGAGTCTCTGCCTGTTTCTGGATCCTTCCCAGAGACCTTTCCTTCTTCCCCTAGCAAAAGCTCTCAGGAAATATCTGAGCCCCTTTCTGTGATTAAATTCTGCCCCACCCCCACACTGCCCCATCACCCGCTGTTACATTTTAACAAGGTGTATCCGAAGATGTTTTAAGTTCCGAACAATGACAGCACAAACACAACAGCAAAACATGTAAAGGAAGAAAATAGCATTTATTGAACATCTACGAACCCTATGATGCCCTACGGTTATTATTTAATCATAATAAGGTCTAAAATAGGATTTGTGTCCTCATTATAGATTAAAGGACTGGGGTTTAAGAGGTTCAGCCTTTTGTTCAAGGTCATATAAAAATTGGAGAATAAATTTGAACCTCAGTCTGAGTTTAAGTATAGGCCTTTTCCACTGCACTCATCTGACCCTTCCGTATTACTGAACACTTTGTGTAATATATTTGCTGACTTATCACTGACTCTACTCTACTAGATTGTACATTTCTTGTCTGCAGGAGTGCACTCACCATTATACACCCAACCTCCAGCACAGGGCACAGCAAATAGTAGTTATACAGTGCCAGCTTGTTGAATTGATTTAAATACCAAGAGAACAATGTGTCTACTTGCTTTATTTATTCATTCATTAAACAAATACTTTTTTGTGGTTAGACACATAGATCTAGAGTGGAAGTCACATAAGCAAATAAGCAATTAATTCTACACAGTGTTACAAGCAATGATACAGGACAAATAAAATATTGAGGAAACACAGAAAAGAGATACCCAGAATGGCCTTGGGATGTCAGCAAAGTCTCCCTGAAGGAGGAGGGATATTTTGATGTTTGATGTCGAGAATGATGCGTTGTGAAAGAAGGAAGATAATCCAGACAGAGAAGGCAGTCATGTGCAAGGTTGGGAGTGAGAGAGAGTGTGACACATTCAAGAAAATGTCAATAGCTCAGTGTGGTTGGGACATAGAAGGTGAGACATGGAATGATGAGAGATGAGGGCAGACAATGAAACAGGTGTCAACTATGAGAAGATTATCATGTTCTGTTAAGGCTTTATCCCAAGGGAGCCACCGAAGGGATATAATCTGCAGATGGCAGAATCTGATTTCTTATTTAGAAAGACCATCCTGGCTGACTTCTTTGTGGAAAATGATGGGGGTGGGGCAGGACACCATTTGGTAAAGAATCGCTGAATTCTAGGTGAAAGATGATTGTGGTCGAAACAAAGATAAAGAGTATGGGATTGGGGAAAGTGGGTAGATTTGAGAGATAACGAAAGTAAAATGAATAGGATTTGGAGACTGATTAATTTGGGAGTAATGGAGAAAGGATTGATGAGGATGTCTTAGGTTTGGGGTTTGGGGAAACGGTGGACAGCCAGGCCATTTATGAGCTCTTGAACCCAGGTGAAGTATTCGTGTGAAGAAGAATACCTCCAATAAATATCATCCCAGATGGTGTACCAGAACCTTAAAATCATCATAATTGTTTCAGTAAATTATTAGCCTCCCCCTCTCCAGCTAACTCGCCACGTCTCTCTATAACACCATCATTTTCCGAGTCAATTAGGCTGCAAACCTCTTGAGCACCGTGGTTTCCTCCTCTCCTCAGCCATCCCTACACTTTCAATTAGTCGCCGAGGCCTGTTTGTCATCCTCACCAATGTCTCTTGAGTCTGCCCTGTCCTTCCCTTCCCACTGTCATAACTGCAGTCTGAGCCCTTATCACTTCATGCCGGAACTACCTCTTAGCTTGAGTAGTTTCCTAACCCGTCTTCATACCTCCAGTTGCTCCCCAGTGCAGTCCATCTGGGACCCCATGGCCAGAATGATTTTCTTTGTACGCTGCTTCCGTCACCTCTCCCAGCTCAGACTGAAGGAGAGCTTGCCTTGAGCTCAGACTAAAGGAGAGTGGCCCCAGCAGACTGCAGGCTAGGAAGAGAAAGGAGGCCCCTGTTCATTTCCTAGTCCCTCCTGCTTCACTGCAGTTGTAGTAGTGGCGCCATCATCTGCTGCAGAAGCACCTGCGCCTTCTCCCATGGCTCCAACGCTTCAGGCTCCGGGAGTGCCACTCCCTCTGTGTGTTCTCTCAGACTCCAGGGTGGTGACAGATCACTGCTGTCGCTCCTCCCAGCATGTCAGCATCCCTCGTGGTTCCCTTCACCCTGCTTCTTCATTCAGCTTCCTTTGCTTGAACTCTCGTTAATGTGCCACCTGTCTGCCTCATGGACGCTAATTGATGCAAGGCTGGCTGGAAGAGCACCCAGACTAGTCTTTGCCTTCATAGGGGTTCATCTGGGTACATTGATCTCTCCCATGGCACCAAGCCTGGGGACGGGCCACTAGAAAATCGCTTGTTATCCTAGATGAAGAAAGATTATTCATAAGCTAGACTCAGTTCTGTGTGTGAATACAGGGTTCCTGTTGACAAACCAAACTGCCAGACGTGACCCCTGTTAGCACGGGGCTATTATTGATTATTGCCCAGTGGGCTTGACCCTACAGCCCATGGGGTTCCCAACTGATAGTGAAAGATCAAGATGACATAATCTTATTTATTGACGGGTGCCCAATGGATAGACTCAACGGCCTGTCTAAAACCCAGTGGAATATCTCTGCCATCTTCCAGCTCTAAATTCTTAATTCTGGGACTGATACCATTCTTTATGAAGCCAGCATGTTTGTCACTGTCCTAGAGGATGCCTCTGGCAGGAGTTATTCCAAGAGGGCTGATGCTTCAACACCGCTACCTTCAGGGTGATTTGGAGATGACTTGTTCACAGTGCTCTTTCTGTTTAACAAGGGCAACGTTCATTCTCAGAAGTGGAAGAGCCACTAATCGTCTGCTATCATCAAAGAGAAACTCTTACCAGATGCCTTAGCAGAATTTGCTGCTTTGCTGCTTTCTGGAGGCCTCAGAGATTCTTGTTTTAATTATCCTTTCTCCACACATCATGTTTTTGAAATTCCCAACATATTTCCAAGTTATTTTAGCTGGGTATCTTCCCAGCTGATCTTAAAATCAGATTTCCTACTCTTGGCTTCTTAATGATGCTTACCAGTGGGAAAGAAAAGGGGTGAAAGGATCTCAAGATCTTTTCCCTCAGGATGTAGTGTAACTATCTCTCGGGGAAGGAGTTTTTTCATTTCAGTGTGAAGTGCAGGGTGCAGAAGGGCCAACACATGCAAATTTGAAGCAAACGTTTCCAGAGCATCAGTCCTTCACACATGCGTAAAACAGATCATCCAATGGGAGCAGTACATAAATCACTCAGAAGAGAGTGCCAAAAATTTCCACCGCGTGCCTTCCAGAATTTAAAACCCAAACATGTTAGAGTTCCAAGCCCTTACCTAAAAAATCCTGAAGGGAAAATGAACTGTGAATAACTATGGAGAAAGTAGAAACAATTCATCCACCTGATGGGACCACCTGCTAATCAAAGTTCCCACAGTGTTTCGTATCCAGCTATGAATCAAAACTCTGGAGCTAAGTTTATGGCTTAAAAAGCCAAAGACTCCTGTCATCATCATCACTGTTATTTACCAGTGACGGAGCCAGAATCTGCATGAGTCTCGATGTTTCTTAAAGGATGTTGGTCCATTCGTAAAGGATGTGTCTGATTTGGGGGAGGAGTGTGGCCTGGTTCCAGATGCTGAGGTTAATGGGCAGTGTGGTAAATCACAGTCACAGAAAAGAAAGGCCTTGGAGTGGGTGGACGAGTGTTTTAGTTTCTTAACCCACTGCACACCCACGGAAGAGAGAACTTGACATGTGTTAGAAATGTCTAAGAAGAGGTACTTCCACACATTGTTTTAGGAAAGTGTTCTTGTACTAGACACAGTGCTTAGTGCAGAATGTTTCTAAAAAGGATTTATCGAGGTAGATGGGAAATAATTCTTACAGCAAAATGTCTGCCATCTTACATGCAGAAAGTAAGTGGGGCCGAACATGAGGAGCCCCCCAAAAATGGGAAAAAGAGAATGGGTTCAGCTATCAAACCAATGCCCTGAAATAGTCTGGCACACAGTCTGGCCCTGAGCTACAAGACTTGGTTCAGTGTATTTATGTATCAGTTTGCCATGGCTGCTGTAATGAAACACCCCAACTGGGTGACTTAAAACAACAGACATGTATTGCCTCACAGTACGGGAAGGCAGAAGTCTGAAGTCAGGATGACAGCAGGGCCATGTTGTCTCTGAAATATAGAGGGGCCTCCTTCCTTGGCTCTTCCTAGCTTCTGGTGTTTACCTGCAATTGCTTGGTTTCTTGGTTTGCATCACCCCCGTTCCGTGTCCGTTGTTGCATGGTGTTCTCTGTCTCTTTCTTCACATGGCTGCCTTCTTATGAGGACACCAATCATATTGGATCAGGGGCCCACCCTACTTCAGTATGACCTGACCCTAACTATTACATCTGCAACAATGGACAAGTCACATCTTGAGGTACTGGCAGTTGGGACGTCAACATCTTTTTTTGGAGGGGGAGGACACGAGTCAACATGCAACAACTTTATTGAAATATGGCAGGAATAAGATTTACAAATTAGGAGCTTTCTTCTCTGTTTCTGTTCTCCTTTTTTCTTGCCTTCCTTCCTTCCTTCCTTCCTGCCTTCCTTCCTTCCTTCCTCTTTCCTTCCTTTCTTTCTCTCTCTCTTTCTCCCCCCCCCTTCTCTCTTTCTTTCTTTTCTTGTTTCCCTAGCCATAGCATCTTGGTGAGGAGTGAAGAACAGAACTAGGAGACACTAAGTTGGTGTACATAAGAAAAGGCATGGTGATACCTAGAGAAATACAACTCGAAATGAGAAAGGCGGTCTGCCTGTGTGATGAAGACATCTCATATACAGCATAATGGAATTTTGAAAAAGGAGAAAGAAGATTTAGCAGTGTAACATGCGTGAGGGAGCTAAAGATGATTTTCAGAAGTTGGCTGTGTTGCCAGGAGTAGCCATCCTTTACCACCATTGAGAGCACCGAGTCCATAGCTATGTTTCACGTCATGGCTTTGGAGTCACTTCTGTGTTCCGTTCAGCTGTGTCACTGTGATGAGCTGGCTCTGTGGAGGGAGGAAACAGGACCAGTTTTGTTCATGCTACATGAAGCCTGAGGGTCGGCCTGCTACATAAATCTGATGGGGAGTCTTTAGCAACGGAGGCACAATAACAAAAGACAGAGAGAAGAAAAGTGTGGCAGGGTCCATTCAAGCACAGCCCAAAGGACAAAGAAGCTTGTCTGGTGGATTTTAATATTATGGCTCCTCTGTAATAGACAACTCTGTCTTATACTTTCTCAGCTGAGAATTAGTCCTTCACATCACCCAAAGAAGCCCACCTGTTCTGTTCCTATGCTCATTAAACAAACTTCCCACTTTAGTTTATACTGCTTCAAGGAGAGAATGTGTTAATTGTATTAACAAAAATATTCACATCCAGAGTTCGGCAGACTTTTTTGTAAAGGGCAAGATTGCAGGTATTTTCAGCTTTGCAGGCCATAGCAGCTCTGTGGCCATAACGCAGCTCTGCTGCTCCTGCGGGGAAAGCAGCCCCAGACGATACGTAAGCCTAGGGCCTGGATGTGCTCCAGCGCAACTTACTTTACAAAAACAGGCGTCAGGCGGAGCTGGCCCACAAGCCATTGTTTGCTGACCCTGTTTTAGACCATAGGGCAATATATATTTTTGCCTTTTTAGTAAAAATTTGAATTTCGCTTTTATATGTAAATCTCAGTTTGGTTAATGAGCACTGCCTTTGAGAAACAGTTCCACCTTCTATGTGCTGACAAATTCAAGATTCTGAGTGTGTAAGACCTAGGGTCAGATCTTCTAGCATGGTTAATTCACACGCTCGTTGTTACCTCATAAAGTGTCATGGCAACAGTGTGCTGATTTCTCCTCCAAAATGGATAGGATCTCATGATACAATTTTATTTATTTTATTTTTTTCTTTTGGCCACACCACGCAGCATGTGGGATCTTAGTTCCGTGACCAGGGATCGAACCTGTGCCCCCCTGCAGTGGAAGTGCGGAGTCTTAACCACTGGACCACCTGGGAAGTCCCTCTCATGATACAATTTTATATCAGCGGTTTTCTCTTTTTGTTTTTCCTTCACTCAGTGGGGCCTCAAAGGTCAATGAGACTAGTTTTGTAAAGGAGAGTGTGGGTCTTAGAAATGTGAACTGACTTAGAAATGAAAACTGGAAGCGAGGCTGAGTATCCAGGATTCCCAGCCTTAGGTTTGGTTTCCCAGCCTTTGAACTTGGCTGCTAAAAATTATCACAAGAGCTGGAGACCCGGGACTTAAGTCACCAGACAGCAGTTGTATAGTGTTGATGATGGGGATGGTGCGTAAGCCACTGGCTTGGTACAAAGAAGCCAAGATTACTCACGAGCTCTCAGGACGCCGTATAGTTCGTGTGATCTGTTTTAAAAATTTGAAATGCCATTAAACATTTATTATCCATGTATTTATCTAAGCCTGTCTTGAACCTGTCTATGTTTTGGCTCTACAACTAGTTCAGGTAACAAATTCCATGTGTTTACTTGTCTTCTAGACAAGAAGCCCTTCTTGTTGATTTAAAGCTGCTTTTTATTAAAACTGATGGTGATGTCATCAAAAGATGCCCAAGGTGGATTATCCCAGAGAGCTCTTAAAGGGAACACATTCCGAGGGTGTCCTTTGCAAAAAGGGTCTTTGGGTACCTTACATACCACATCACCCCAAAGTAGCAAAGTTATACAGTGGTTTCCCAACATTTTCAGCCACCAAAACTTGCTAAAAAATCACGTGGGATCTTAGATAAAATTGCTAACAAATGCACTGGTCTACTTGTAGGCCATTTTCCGCAGAGAATTCAACGTCATGTCACACACTATCATTTTTTTCTTTTAATTTGGCTGCCCCCCACTGGAACATCAGCTCCACGGAGTCAGAGCATTTGTCTGTTTATCCACAGTCACTCAAATAGTCACTGATGCACAGAAGGCATTCAGTAAATATTGTTAAATAAATGAAGCAGCGTGTGAGGTCCTGAAGCCACACCTGAGCCTGAGGCTTCCTCCGTGATTCCCTTTCTCTCATCCGGTACCAAACTTGGGCGTCCTCCGTGAAGCCCTTCCTGGGGTGTGAGGTGGATTTCGATTGGCATAGAACCTTGCAGTAAAGCGCACACACACTTTATCTTATTGGGGCCTCTCAGTCACCCTAATATGGTGCATATTATTACCACTCCCAATTTGTAGTTGAGAAAATAGACTCGGAGACCATAATGGACTCGGTCACAGTCACATTGATGGGAAATGTTAAAGCCGTAGAACTGAGACAGCTGCAGATGCACTACACCAGGATTTCAAACTACTTTGCAACTCATAGGAAGGAATTTTTAAGTATAACCCAGAAAATACACACACACACACACACACACACACACACACACACACACAGTTAAAGCAAAGGTTCTACAAAAGAATGCCTTTACTAATGTAATATACGCTGATATTTTTATTCTATTCAATTAAAAAAATTCTAATTGCAACCACAGACTGAAGAACAGCGTTGTCTGGCATCCATATTTTCTTGCATAATTTCCCCTCTCATATCATCTTTTCCCTCCATTTTGAACATGAAGGGATAATTGCTTTCTTCTCCTGCCGGGCTTCCCAGTCTCTACCTGAAGTCAGCGTGTCTGGGAGCGGGAGTCCCCCCGAGCTGGAGTCCGGGGACGCGGAACAGCCAGGACACTGCCTGAAAGGCAGTGGAAAGCTTCTCCGGGGGCCCAGGCGGAGAGAGAATCAAATCCGAAAGCCTGGACATCTGGGGCAGGAAACAGTTAAGAGACCACTAGGTGTTTTGAGCTGACAAGACCACCACAATGTTCCTGCAAAGATTAGGCAGAGAGCAGATGTGCAGTAACTCAAGTTCTTCAGAGTAAGATAGCGACGACATAAATTAACCTTGTCCGGGGCCTGACAAAGGGACCACGCGCTTTTGGAAGTCTTCAGAGGGAAGCCATTTTTTGTGGGCCCTTCAAGGTTATATACCTTTATGCAATGGAACGAGTTTAATTAGAGCCGCTTGTTTACAGGGAAGGGAAGCGAGCCCAGTAGGGGCTGTCAGGGTGACTGGACAGAAAATAAACGAATGAGCCTGCGAAACAGCCGAGGTTTCCTTGAGTTCTCGTCAGCTGATCAGTTTTCCTTCACCCCTCGAGATGACTTTTGTCTGTTTTCCCGAAACTGGAGAAACAAAGAGGTGAAAGCGTCCCAGACTCCCGATCCTCCGGTTTGGGAGGATTGTGGTCACCATCTTCTTCGCAGCTGCCTTTTCTGAGGGATGGTGAGGCGATGCCACACCCAGCTGCTGGAGGACGGGCCTCCAGGACCACTCACCCGCGCACCAGGAGACGCCCCTTAGGATGTGGCCGAGCCTTATCAGTGGGTATTCAACCTGAGGCTTTGAGGAGGGCCTGGCGCTTCAGCTCCCCAAAGATAAATTCTCTGCTCAGGGGAGGCCCAGCTGGGGTGGGCTTTGGGCCAGAGATGGCTCTGCTAGAGCTGTGTCCCAGAAGGAGATATGGGATTTGGCTCACCACTGATAAGAGCCTGGGATTCGGAGGCCTGCTAGGAAGTCCTGATCGGATTCCTGTGAGAACCTGAGAAAGGGCAGGAGCTGCGCCTGGTGGGCGGCAGAGGGGTTGCTAGAGTCAGGACCAGGTTTCCCTGAACATCCACAGAGTGCCGGGCCCCTGGGGAAGGAACAAGAGGATAGAGTGAGGTTGGGAGTGGGAATAAAGGGGGACAGGAGGGTGCTCCGGCTGAGGGCCCCAGGCTTCTCTGAGCCCCTGGCTGGACAGGCTGGGCTCCGAGGCTGGGAACTGGTTGGGGCAGACGCGGGTCCAGAGCTGTGCTTACCATGCTGCGGGCAGCTGACTGCCACCGCCCCCTTCCAACCGGCCTTCCAGCCCTTCAGGAAGAGATGCAGATTTGCCCAGGCCAGCCCAGGGCTCCCCATAAACTGGTGGATCCCAAACAGAACAGCAGAGGCTGTCTCCTCTCAGGTGGGAGAACTGTTTCTTCTTTCGTTCCCAGGGCCAAGTTTATTCATGGGTGTGGGAGCCTGTGTGGTTGTGGAATCTAAGGACCGTTGAAACAAGTCCCCACCCTAAAACATCCCTTCCAGACTGCCTGAAATGCTACCTATAATTTGAGTTAAATGATGCTATTAAAAAAAAAAAAAATCAGGGCTTCCCTGGTAGTGCAGTGGTTGGGAGTCTGCCTGCCGATGCAGGGGACGCGGGTTTGTGCCCCAGTCCGGGAAGATCCCACATGCCGCGGAGCGGCTGGGCCCATGAGCCATGGCCACTGAGCCTGCGCGTCCGGAGCCTGTGCTCCGCAACGGGAGAGGCCACAGCAGTGAGAGGCCCGCGTACTGCAAAAAAACAAAAAACAAAAAACAAATGAGGCCTCAGGGAGATTGAGAGAATTGTAATCATTCGCATCTTCCTACTCACTTTGCTCATCTTCCTCTTAACGTTGGGCTGAGGTCTTCATGGTGGAAGGGATGGAGGACTTTCTGGGGGAGGGACACAGTTTTGAGTCAGAGGCATTGCTGGGAAAGGCAGTCCAGGGGAAAGTCCGCCGTGGGGTCTTTGGTGAGTGTGTGTGTTTGCAGGGGGAGGGTGGTCAAGAAGCAGATTTTAGAAAGGAAAGGATCTGGGAGAATCTAGTGAAAGGGGTGAGGATGCGCCGACAGGGCCGTACTGTGCTGACTCAGAAACTGTCCCTAAGGCTTGCCTGGCCCTGCTGTTCCTTCAGCTCCTTGGTCCTGGGGGGCTTGAGTTCCTTCTGTGTGAGATGCTCTTGCCCAGGGCAGGAGCAGAGACCTTTCTGACCTCCAGTCTGAGTCGAGCTGAGACGCTTACCAGCAATTCTGAGCAGACTTTACAATGAGCCCTTCTGTGTAGGGACCACTTCTGAGTCCTGTCTGCGTCATCCCCACCCAGCTTAGGAACATTGAAGACACATAGTAACGTTTGCCCGAAGATTGATCCACCCAATGGATGGGGTGTGTGCATTTCACACCCGTGTGTGGGCCAGGGCCTCGCTTCTTGCTGTCCCTTCCTCGTGCAGTGCTTCCTGCTCTCCTTCCCATACCGTCAGTAGGCGCCCGCCTTGTCACCCCTCAAGACGCAACTCAAATGCCATGTCCTCTTTGTAACCTTTTCTTTCTGTCTTCCTGTGATTGCGCTTGTGTAAACACCTTGTAATACATGCCACAGTGGATTATCATTGCTGACCTCTTTCTTAATCTTACCCACTTGACGTTGACCTTCTTGAGGTCATTTGTACCATATTTCCAGCTCATAGCACAGTACTTGGCACCTAGCAGGCTCTTAGTAACCTTCCAGTGAATTGATTGGACCTTGTATAAAATTACTTCCAAGGGGCCTCACCAACATTCCCAGAGGTTTTTTAGCCTATGTAGGGCCAGATAAGTACTCAGCAGCAGAGAAAAACCACACCTGGCGTGGAATACAAGGAGGTCTGTCTGCTCGTTTCAGTTTGCCACGAAGAGCCAGTTCCCGCTCCTCATTGAGTCAAGTTCCTCTAAGTTCTCGTCTAAACACTTTCTGAACTTGGCCTCTGAAATGGCAGGTGAGTAATTTGGCATATGAAGAGCTGACATGCATTTCTGGGACTGCTGAGTAGTGAAGGGTTTTCAAAAAATAAAAGAGTCTGTACAAGGATTGCAACTAGAATCCATGAAATAAGAGCCCATCTGGTTGTCCGTGATGAAGCTGTGCAGCTGGGCGGCAGATGTGTTTGCCTTTCGAGTGGCACAGAAAAGATGGACAGAGAACTGAACACGTGGGGCAATTTGATTTGTCTGATTTTCTACCTTTGGATAGATCCAGACCCTCATTGCTGAACCTCTCAAAAGGGGTCACTTCTTCCCAAGAGCTGAGGCAGTTGGTGTGACAGTTTCTGCGAAAGTGAAAGACCCATCCATGTTAAACGTAGGGTCAGAGGGTGGGTCCTGGTTTACATAGACGTGTAAGTGCAGAGTGTGGAGTGTGGAGTCCTTTGCTGTGGTCACTCTTCATCCTTGGTTTAGGGGGGAGCTACCAGTGTTTCTTTTCCATAAGACTTGAGGCCTGCCTTCCTTCCTTCCTTTCTTTCTTTCTTTCTGTCCCTCTCTTCCTTTCTTTCTTTTTCTTCTGTCTTTTCTTTCTTTCCCTCTCTCTTCCTTTCTTTTTCTTCCTTTTTTCTTTTTCTCTCTCCTTCTCCTCCCTTCTTCCTCCCTTCCCTCCCTCCTTCTTTCCCTTCTTCCCTCCTTCTCTTCCCATCCTTCTTTCTTTCATTCACTTTTATTATAACATTTAAAAATATGCGTAAATTAGTGAAGATACTGTAACAAAACCCCCATGTTCCTGTCACCCAGATTCAGTAACTATCAGCATTTTGTTCACTTCCTCCTGTGACCTTCAGATCACAGACCTGAGGATGTCTGAGTCCCTTCCAGCTCTAATAAGATAGGAGTTTTTCTTCATTTCACAAATTCCTGCACTAACTGTTTTTTCTCCACTATATACAGTATATAAGGCGGTACGTGTATATTCAAACTGCAGTGGCAGATCTAAAGTGCGAGTTGTATGTATGTGAAGGTGCTTTTGACCCTCCAGTTTTTATCAATGCCCTAAGGCCACCCAAATAAAGATATAATTTACAGTAAAAGTAATGTGCTTTCTGTGTGAATGCAGCGCCCAGACGAGCTCCTAGCTGCTGCTTCCAGCAGGATGGTTGTTCCTAAGTCACTTCCCTATAGAAATTCTGGTGTTGCCACCAGTAGTGGGTGATATCAGAGTCCAGCTTCTAGAAGGCAGACATCACAGTCACTTACTTCAGCTTCAAGAGCTCATCTCTTTCCTTCATTTTTCATTCTCAGATGTCTCTTTAATTGCCTTGGTTTGCAAAGAGGGCTACTCAATCTGTTTTCGACTTTTTTCTTTTACTTTCTTCTTCCTCTCCCCTCCTTCTCTTTTCTTATGGTCAAAGCAGCTATTATTGAGCATTTAAAACTTTTAAAATTAGACTAAGTGATTAAAGTTCTCTAATGTATTAGTGGTACTCAAAAATGACTTCATATGTGGCCTTTGATCTTTCCAGCCATCTGTGTAGTTAAAATGCCTCTGCTTAAGCAACTTGGCATTTTTTATATCTTCTTGATAATTCATAGTTTTCGTAAATAATGTCAGTGTTCTTAGAAAACTGAGCTACAAGAAAAGTGGGTGGGAGGTATATGCCACTTCAGCATTTTTCTTTTTGTAACTTTCAACTCATCCTTTGAAAATCTTTACATTAAGATAACACTGTGTGTGGCTCTTATGACTGTTAAGTGCTTTACAGCCACTCATTAATACTCAGATTGAAAACCAAGTCATAGAAGAAAGCAATGGCTTGACTAGCGTTGAAACTTGGTAACTATCAAGTTTAAAATCAAGTTAGGGAATAAAGGCAGAATACAATATATATATGTGATTTATGTATATATGAGTTTAAGTCCAAATTCTGTGTCATAGAATAAACTAATACATGAGGTAGGTAAAATCCCTCCATTAACTGAATTGCATGTTTCTATTTCAAACTTATGGCTTGAATTTGGAGTTTCACTTTTAATATGTTAATGAGTAAATTAATGTGCATTTACATTTCTATAACATGTATTCTACTTTGTCTCAGCTCTGGACTTCTAGAACTTTGGGGGAGAAGGTTACTTCTCCCCCAAAGAGCTTCCATGTAACGTGTCTGGAATCTTGTTCTCATGTGTTAAAAAAAAAAAAAGAGGACAAAAATATATATATATATTTTTTGCGGTACGCGGGCCTCTCACTGTTGTGGCTTCTCCCGTTGCGGAGCACAGGCTCCGGACGTGCAGGCTCAGCGGCCATGGCTCACGGGCCCAGCTACTCCACGGCATGTGGGATCTTCCTGGACTGGGGCACGAACCCGTGTCCCCTGCATCGGCAGGCGGACTCTCAACCACTGCGCCACCAGGGAAGCCCGACAAAAATATTTCTATCATTTCTTTTGCTTGACATGCTGTACTTTAAAATCAAGACATTGGGCTGAGTCCGTTTTGCCAGGTGCTGATAGCTTCTGACAAGGACATATGCATTAAAATCAAATAATTAAGTTGCCTGGAAGCTAGAAGTGTAAACATAACCATAACTAAGAGATGCGCTTGTTTATCTTTTCTGCTGTGACTATTAGCTTACCCCTCCAGGTACGGTGCATCACACACATGCATTTTGGATGTGTACACAGAGTGAGAATTTGGCCCGCTGTATGTAATAAAGCAAAAGTACTTGGTATTCAGCTCTAAAAAATGTTGGAAGATTTTTTCCTTCTTCTCAAATGAGTGTTGCTTGGGGGAGGTATTTGACGTGCCAGTTAATATGTAGACTTTTCCAACAGTTTAGGCTTTTTTTCCCCTCAGAGATTCAAGGCAGAATGTCAGGTTCTCTGCTGCCAGTCATTTTCCATAATTTTCCTGTTTATTCTAGTGTGTGCTCTAGACTGTGTTCTCATGGCAGGTGCATATCAATGTACCATATGGCAGCCTCCTGGATCAGCTCTGTCACCAGGCCCTCCAGGAAACGAGACCCTATATTGTTCTCAGGGCATAGCCAGGCCCACATTCAGACAGAAACCGCTGCTCCTTTCCAAACTGCTGACTGTCAGACTATCACAGAATTTCACCAAACAACTGACAGTGGGGAGGATAGGGGAACATTGGTGAGCCCCACATCAGGAAGGCAGGCCATTGTTCATTCACTGATTTCATGAATATTAACTGAGCAGCCAGGAACTGCTCCAGGGAAGGGGATATAAAAGTTAAAAAAGACACAAATTCCAAAAAAAATAAGCAAGTAAAGAAATGATCGAGAGACTTCTGATGGAGCTAGACGAAAAAATTGAAATTGTGGTAAGAGGCTGAACGGCCGCCTTGGAGAGCGGGTTAGCATGACCAGACTGAGGAAGTTGTACGAAGGCTGAGGATTGAAAGTCGGGAAGGGACCTGACGTGCAAAGGTCAGGAAGGAGAGAATTCAAGCGCAGAGCACAGCAAGCACGGAGGCCCTGAGCCAGAAGCTGCCTGGTATGTTTGAGGAACAGAAGGGAGGTGGCCTGCTTGGAAGGAGTGAATGGGAGGGAGTGTGTAGGTCAGAAGGCAGATCGGGGAGGGCTTCCTAAAGCCAAGGTGAGAAGTTCGGATCTTGTTCTCAGGATAATCAAAATGATCGGAAGATACGATCTGAATCGTTGTGCTACAACAAACAAGCAAATAAATGAATGAACGGATAAACGAAGGAATGAATGAATGAATAAATAAAGGGACCTGGACTAGTCCACGTATCTAGAATGAAGTGTCAGGATTGGAAGTTGGAAATTCTTGTATTTTTTAGCAAATATTAAGAACAAGTGTTCATATCAGTCCCTGGAGAAAAATGAGACTTGGATATGAAACTGAAAATGGCTGATTTTGCAGCAAGGACCTAACCCCATCCTCCACTGGCAGCGTAAGGAGAAGTAATCCTGCAAAGGTCCATTACCGAGATGGAGAAGAACACTGTGCTCTCCACAGACGCCAGCCTAGAAGAAGGAGGTCTCTGCCCTAGAGAACTTGCAGTGTCAGGCAGTATGAGTGGACCGACAGTCAGAATGAGTGGACTGACACGCCTAAAATATGGTCGATAGTAATAGAAGTTGGCCAGAAGAAGCCGAATCTGAACTCTGTAGCAAACACGCAGTTCTAATCCTTCCCTTCCCCCTCTCTTTACGACTTAATACTTGGCAAGGGAAAGGTCACTTGACAATATTTATTAGCTCATTAACTGTAAGTGTCTTTGCTGCCAGGGGAGATATTTTTTATAACAATTCTATTGTTTTCTACAAGCTACGCTGCAGGTGTCTCTCCACTGTGTAAATGAAATGGTGAGCACCAGCTCTCTCCTGGCATCCAAGATCCATAACTAAATATTACTTTTTCTGCAGCTGGTAAAAAGGAACATGATCAGACTGAGTCTGGCTTGGCTGACTTACATGAGGCCAGCTAAGCAAATATCAATGTTGCCTGCACATGAGCATTGCTTTGAAGATCGTGAGCTAGGGTTATCTCGTTGCCCCTGTTCAGACCCCCTGTCCCCAAGAAAAGGGGAAGGAAACAATTAACATGCACTAAGTGGCAGGTACTAGGACCTTCATATACACGGTTGAATGTAATTCTCCCGACAGCTTTATTAACGGAAAGGAATTTTTGCTACTCATAAACCGGATGAGGAAACCAAGTCTCAGAAAGGCTACTTTGCTCAGTCACACAGCTGTTACGCGGTTAAGCTGGGTTTTAAAGCTAAGTCTGTGCTTTTGCAAACACATACTATTCTATGTTAAGAAATAGTATAGTGCCCTCAAACGTGGCGCACGTTCTCATTTGCTTTCCAGTAAAGTCTGAGCTTGGTTGTAGATGATTTCATAGCAGCCATAGAATAAAACATCTTTGGACTTATGATGAAAAAAAAAATTATTTTCTTAGAATTAGGGGCACTGGTTCTGTAAATAAACCAAAGCATATTTTTCTAATTAATCATTTTGAAATACAAGTGTGATCACAGTTTAGTTCTTATTTATGTTTTATTTTTTTTTTTTTGGTGGGGGAGGGATCTGTAAGCCCACCAGCTCTAACTGGTAGGTATATAATACCCACCGACCAAAAAACACCAAAAATCCATTCACCCATTAATTTCCAGTGTTTACACAGACTCCTCTTTTGCCGCCCACCCTTGGCTTGACTAACTCCTAATCCTTCTCTAAAACTCATCTCAGGAGTTCCCTGGTAGCCTAGTGGTTAGGATTCCGGGCTTTCACTGCCACGGCCTGGGTTTGATCCCTGGTCAGAGAACACTGAGATCCTGCAAGCCGCGTGGTGTGGCCAGAAACAAACAAACAAAAAACCTCCCCAAACCCCCCAAAACTCATCTCAAGTACCACCTTTTCTGGGAAAGTTACCTTTCCTCTCACAGTACCAAATACAGTTTTCATTGTTTTATATGACCCACCTGAGTTTTTCTTTTAATTGGCTTGTTTGTCCAACTGCTAGTGCATTTATCCTCGGAGGTCAGGGATTTTGTGTCTCTCATCTCTGTTCTCAGTGCCTAATGGCTGCCATTTTAGTGGGTTCTTGAGTTAGCTGTTGAATGAATGAGTGAATCATTAGTTAATATGGCGAGATATTTATTAGGCACCTACAACCTGTAACAATATTTCACATCAAATCTAATGCTGGTTGCCACTGATTTGGTGACATTTGAATCCAAAACCCATGGCACAATGACAGTAGTAGAGCACTGGGCACGAACCTCAAAGACCAAATCAATTTCTTTCTCCTTCCCTCCCTTCCTCTCTCCCTCCCTCCATCCCTCCCCCCACACCCCTTTTCTCAGATCAGGGGATCAAGAAAGCATCCTATTGCTTTGCTTTAGGATGAGGGACTTTTGAGGTTAATTTATGTCGGTCTCATTTGGAGTGGACATTATCTCTACATACATGACATCCATCTATAACCAGGGCCCTAGTGGACTTTTAAAGAAAATGCTGTCTTTTGGAGGAGAGATTTGCCAGCCTTAGAGAACTGTCGCCTGGGAACTGGAACTGAGAGCTCATATTCCTGTGAGTTGAGCAGATTGGTAGGAGAGTATAGTTAACCATGACAGGCCAGTCGGTTAAACTTTACATCATTTTCGAGCTTCAAAGTTAATGCCTGTTTAAAATGAATTCAGCCATTCCAGAAGGTGAGAATACAATATATTTAAATAGAATCATCACAGAATGTTAAAGCAGAAAGTCTTTCCAGGGTTTTGAAATAACTTGATTTTCTATGATAATTAATTGAATTCTCCACTTACCCTATTCCCTTTGAGTGGAAGGCTATGGATTCATGTTTTTTTTTTTAAAAAAATGAAAGCATTAAGGATTATTTATCTAACTTTTCTCTACTAACAGGGCCTCAGAAAAGGATGGGTCTGCTTTGCTTTATCCTGTCTTTATGATCAAAGAGGCTCTTATGAGCTCAGCTAAACAGAAGAGAAAATGACTTGTGATTCCGAACCAGCCCTGAGGTTGGTGGGGATGGTAGTAAAGAAGAGAGAAAATGGGGTGCTGATGATATTAGAGAGACTGGCTTTTCAGGAGAAGGCATTCATTTTACAGGTTTCGGGAGAATTTATATGATTAATATTGGCAGCCATGCACATTTTGTGCAGGGAGTGCTTTAAACAGCACCTGACTGGATGCCAACAGATGTGAAAGGTATAGTCCTTTGGATTTAAAATGCTGTCTACATTTACATGAGGGAGAATCAAAAGAGTCCTTCTTGGTGGACATTGAGGGCCAGCGGCTACAGTTTTACAAATTACCAGCCATTATGTTTTCCTTCAGAGCGTGCCTTACGTTACCTTTTAGAATTTTTCTTCCTTTCTGAAGCAACGTGCCCTATAGCCAGAACAACAATCTGTCCTAGGATTTTGAGAACTGTTGTGATTTAAAATCATCTATCCTGTGGTATACCCCCTACATGTTAGACGGTGTGACCAGTTTTGGGTCCAGAAAGCGTGGTCACCGTAGATTCAGCCATTCCAGATGAAGAATTGCATTCCATCAACTCTGAGATGATTCGATCATCCAGTGATTTGCCTTAGCACCCGGTCCAGCTTGGATCCCACGCACTGTTGTTCCCAAGGAACAGAAATGAGGAGAAAAAGAGGGCATTGCTCTCTTACAATATTATAGGAATACTATTCCATACAATTTTTAAAGTGCAGACAAAAGTTGTTGTTTTAAGTCACACAGTGCAAATTGTAGAAAAGTTTAAAAGAAAAACCAAGCAAACAAAAGGAAGACATCCCAATTCTACCAACCAGACATAATTACCGTCAAATATTTTAATGTATGTATATATAAACATATTTTTGATGTCTCTCTTTTCTTAATAAAACATGTGGTCCTAATGACCATGTACAGGTTTGTCGCCATACTTCTCTTTTTTAACAACGTAACACGAACACCATTCTATATCGTGAAATGTGTATTTGTGTCCTCCTTTTCATCTCTGCCTGGTACTCTGTAGTAAAAATGTGCAATAAATGACCTAAAGCCCTTTGGATGTTGTTATTTTGATGTTTGGTTATTATATGCAATGCTGAGAAAAGGCATGATTTTCTTCGCAGAAAGTATTTGGGTGGTGATATGGGACTTGGTCCAGTAAGTCTGCAGATCTTCTTGGAAGCTGCCAGGAATGATAGCTTGCTGTAATGTCTGATAGTCTGGTCATTTTATGACCAAACACATCAGTGACACACTAATGAATTCCACTTTAATCTTTATTATCATTTGCCATTGGCTTCCCGTGTGCTTCTCAAGGATTCTCTGGTGTCCAGACCAGTTTTGTTGATCGTCCCGTTGCCATTATTTTTTGGCTGATGGGGCAGGCGTTGCTCTGAGGTCAGCTTATGGTTGCGTCTGTCTGGATCACATTTTCGGGTGATGCATCACACACCATGTCTGCTCCCTGGCTCCAACCAACAAGACTTTAAAGAGACTGAAACAAAAAAAGGCTCAGAAAGTTTCTTGGATATCAAACAGCTCTTATAAAAATAACATTTTTATGACTTAAAATGTAAATGAATCAGAAACATATGGATTAAATTTCCTTTGAAATACCCAAGGGCTTAAGCACTGAAGGGAAGAGCGCTTGCAAAATGACTTAAATCCAGTTGTGCTAAAAATAAAACACTTGAAAAATTGTTGGGGAGGTTTTGCTGATCCCTCAGGTGCTCACGGGCTCTCCATTCTCTGTTTGAAAAGTCCTTAGATTTTAAATTTTGGGTCACTCAAGAAAACGCACTTAGGACTGGTTCAATGGATATCTGGCTCTCTAGTTAAAGAATTGATATCAGAAGGTCAATTTTGATCAAATGTACTTGAAACACACCTGCCTTCTTCAGTATCTCTCAGTGTTCCCCTCCAGCTGTTATTTTGCCCATCTGGTGTGAAGGGTACTCCAACAGGACAGACTGTCGTGGGAAAAGATCGATAGGATCTATCAAGTCCAAATTCACACTCTGCTCTTACATTCCCTTTTGTGTCCACTGCACCAGTATTTCCCCACTCCTCTCTCAGGGGTCAGTTAGCATAGAAGCAGAGCCTAAGATGGGGATTCTTGTGTTAGTGATTTATTGAGGAAATGCTCCCAGGAGAAATCTGTAAGGAAGTGAGGGAAACAGATAAAGCAGGGGCAGAAGCTAAGCAAAGATGTGTTTTCAGCTGACGTCCAGCCTCAGCCAGATTCTTCAGGGAGCTCTGAAGCCTGAATGACTCCTCTGAGTTGTCCCACCTTGAGGTCCCATATTGGTCAGTCATTACTGTCAGCTGCCCTGGGAGGGAGGATGTAACATCCCTGGAGTTGGGGGCAGGGCAGCTTCAGCCTCTCTGCTGCAGACAATCCTTGAGGGCGTTTCTCCAGACAAGAGGAAAACTGTGAGCCTTAAAGGGTCACACCCACAGCAGTTGGGGAATAGATGCAATTGCACATAAAGGGGATCTGGGCAGGGATTAACGGTGTCCACCACATCCCTCTATATCATGAAATGTGTATTTCCCAAAGCTTCGAAGACATCTTTAAATTCACTCTCTCTTGATTTCCCTGGTGACGCAGTGGTTAAGAATCCACCTGCCAGTGCAGGGGACACGGGTTTGAGCCCTGGTCCGGGAAGATCCCCCATGACGCGGAGCACCTAAGCCCGTGCGCCACAACTACTGAGCCTGTGCTCTAGAGCCCGCGAGCCACAACTACTGAAGCCCACGTGGCGCAACTGCTGAGCCCACGGGCTGCAACTACTGAAGTCCGTGCACCTAGAGCCCGTGCTCCGCAGCAACAGAAGCCACCGCAATGAGAAGCCCGCGCACTGTAGCGAAGAGCAGCCCCTGCTCGCCACAGCTAGAGAACGCCTGAGTGCAGCATGGGAGACCCAACACGGCCAAAAATAAATAAAATTAAAAATTAAGTTCACTCTCTCCTACTTTCCCCATATTCAGTCAAATTCTTTTCTTTTTTGCAGTTTTTCTTGACCTTATCTTCTTATGCATATTTCCCACTGCCGTCATGCTATAATCTAGGCTTCCTCATCCTCATAGCTAGATTACCCTCCTCATTTCCCAGCTGAATACCCACTGTAGAATATCCCCTAATCCAGATTTTCCCACATGTGGCTAGATTATTATTCTCCTCCAAGCACCAGTTTCAAATGTTTAAGAATCAATTGTAGTTCTTAAATATCTATGGGAACATTTCTCAAATTTTTTATGGTGAAGAATATGTTAAAATCATGGTGTACTCTTTGGAACCCCATTAAATGCTAACGTAGTAACCTTAAAAGAATGAAAAATTTTGCTATATCTGATTTTATACTAAAGTAGGTTATAATATGGAAAGGCAGAGCTTAAGAAAAATCATTGGAAAAATAGAACCTATGAATTAATTAAGCTAAAATTTTACCTATACAGTATGTAATAATATGTAAAACCCTTAGACCCGTGCCAGAAAAGAGTAAGTGCTTAGTAAATATTGGCCTGTATTATCACTGTCGTTGCAGTAGCCTCATAGCTTGTCTCTCTGGGTACACTTTTGTCTTCCTCCAGTAGTTGTTTTACACAGAACCAAGAGTGTTTACCATCATGTTTAAACCCAAATCAGATTATTATGTTAACATCTTGCTTCTGTCTCTTCCTAATGTATTTACAACGAAACCCAACCTTTACCTTTGTGTGTAAACACAGCACAACCTTGCCCTGCCTGTGTCTCCAACCTCTGCTCTGTCCACTGCATAACACATGCTTCCAACACATGGGCTTCCTTAAGTCCCTGATATGCTAACCTCATTCCTGCCTCAGGGTCTTTGCATCTGCTGTTTTCCTCTACTTGGAAAGGTCTCCTCCTCTTTGGAAAGGTCTCCCCTCCCTCCGTCTGTATGACGGGACCCATGTTTAGGTCTCAGTTTAAATGTTTCTTTCTCAGAAAGTTGTTTCCTGACTGCCTCATTCATTCAACAAGTATAACAAGTATTTATAGAATACTTACTCTGTGCCAGGCACGATTCTAGTCCCAGAAGAAAAAATAAAAACAACCATTTTAATAGAAAGGCAACAGTCCCTGACCTCATAGAACTTACATATAAGCAGAGAGAGAAACAAAATAAGTACGCAGATTACATGTGTGAGTGCATGTATGTGTGAGAAAATAAAGGGTGAGAAGGAAATAGGAAGTGCTGGAATAGAATGATTGCTGTTTTTACTAGAGAGGTCAGAAAAGGCCTCTTTAAAAAAGGGATCTTAGTTTGAGCAAAGACCTGAAGTAGATCCAGCAGGTCCCACTATTTATTCTGCGTTGCAGTCTTTTGTGTTATTTCCCTCCTCAAGGCTACTTATTAAAATGGATAATTTTCCCCCTTTTTCCTTGGTCTGTTTTCCCCACTAGACTGTAAATTTAATTAGGACAGTATCAATCTATCTTGTTCACTATTCCCAGCCTGTAACACGGTACCTGATACATAAAAAGTATTCAATATCTATTTATTCAGTGAACATGTGAAGTTATTATTGAACCAAGTATTAGAAATCAGAGTTACTCTTGAATGTCACCTATCATACTGAAATGAAAATGCCATGTGTGAAAGACTGTATGATGCCAAAGCTAAGAAGGGCAAAGTGAATTGTAATGAATTGAACCATACTGCAGTCTCATACTTTTAAGATAGCAATGAAGCATAAATGAACGAGAAACACCTTCATTACTATCTTAGCAGTGCTTTACATTCCATCATGTTGCAACAGAAAGCAAAACAGAGCCATATTCCACATTTGAACCTCTGACCTCCGTATCTCCTCCCCTACCCCACCCTCCTTCCAAACATAAAAGAAAGAAAAGGAGCACTCACCAAACCTTCCAGGTCTCTCTCACTTTCCCCAGTGAATGCAGAAGATACTGAGAAGATAAAGACTGAATATGCACAATGATTCATTGAGAGCATTTTGGGTGGTTGGATGGGAATGAAACCAATCGGATTGCTTGGACATTGTTGAATCATTAGTCAACAGCCTGAGTTACAAAATTACCCCTCGATCTGGCAAGAAGCATCCCTGCACTGGCCCCTGTGCCCCTGAGAGCCCCACTCTGCTTTCTAGTTGAACTCCTCCTGACAGGGCAGAGTCTTGGGGCTAAAAAGACTTGTTCATGCAGAGAACATCTCTGGGCACTGGAACCTCAGTTCATTGCCCAAACACTTCCTGGGCCCGTGCAGGCTCTTTACCACATTCTAATTCCAAAGAGCAGATGGCAAAGTTGACATGCCTATCCCTACACCCAAAGAACTATGACCAAAGATTGACTACTTCTGGGATGGGTACAAAGCTGGATGGCTCGCATGTCCACATGCACGTTCATAAGTTCCCTTGCAGCACAGGATGGAACCAGCATGAGAAGAGGAGGGAGAGATGCAGGCTGCAGTCCAGAGCCTGGGCAGAAGGAGACTGGCCCTCTCAATGCTGCCATAGTCTGGCTTAGAATTCTAAGGAATCTGGGAACATTCTACATCTGATTCTGATCTTCTAACCTTGAAGATCAGAAAGTGTGATGGAAGTGTGATGGCAGTAGAGGTGGGAGATAGGGGATTCCTTGTGGGTCAGGGCTGCTTGGCTTGGATTGAGTGCCTAGAAGCTCATGGTGTATAAGTGTCTCCATCTGTACTCTTGTCCTGCATCCTGCAAATGTCAGGGCCAGGCTGTTTAGTTCCCAGCCTCAGGCAAAAATGTCTAATAGCTTTTTAAACATTTTCTCCGTATTTGTCATGGACTAAGAGAAGAAACTCCATGTGGTCTGGTAGCAACTCCCTCTAATGGTGCTACGGACTGAATATTTGTTGAATTCCTGTTTCCCAGTGGGGTGGTATTCAGAGGTGGGATCTTTGGAAGGCAGTTAGGTCATGAGGGTGGAGCTCTCCTGAATGGAATTGCTGCCCTTATAAGCAGCAATGTGAGGATACAGCAAGAAGGTGCAAACCAGGAAGTGGACCCTCACCAGACACTGAATTGGCTTGCACCTTGATCTTGTACTTGCCAGCCTCCAGAACTGTGAGAGATGAATGTTTGTTGTCTAATCCTCCCGCTCTGTGGTGCTCTGTTACAGGAGGCTAAACTGACCAAGACAAATGGAGATACAGCTTAGGAAAAAATAAAACCATGAAGCACATTCAAAATTTGGAAACCTGGGAGGTACCCCGTCTTTGCACATACCGACCTGTAGCTGGAGAGTACCAGCCATCAGAAGGCTCCTGAGAGTGTCATACCCAGTGCTGGGAGGGGTGTGGGATGTGGCCCATGGAGGTATTATTTCTTCTAAACACCTGCAACCTCGCTGAGGTTTGTGTTATAGCCCTTTTCCTAGACTCCATTGCTCTGCCCAGGTGGAGTGACTTGGGAACTAGAAAATATCCAACTAATATGCTAGTGTTATTCTAAGGAAGACAAATTAGGAAGTTCTAGGCCAAGAAGTCAAGGGAAGTACACTGTCTTGTAAATTATTCTAATGGATGTATTCAGAGAGTAGTTAGGAATTCATGTAGATTACTGAGGAAAAATGATCTAGCAAATTGGATTCCAGGTGGAGTAGGAAGGTTCACAGTTTGGTCAGGGCTCTGCTAGACCCTTAAGGTATGTGAAATATTGTCTTATTTCATGTTTCTTTGATAACTAAGGATATTCAGTATCTCATAATGTTTATTTATAGACCACGTGCATTTCCCTTTTGTAAACTGTCCATATTCTTGCCTGTTGCTATATTGGGGTGTTTAGGGTGTTTCTTATTTATTTGAATGCATGTTTTATAATTTTTGCTTATTTCTTAATTTTATATATTTTTTAATATAGAAAGGTTTTACATTTTATCAATTTATAATGTAAATTATAAGGGATTGTGACTTGTACAAAGTCTGCACATTAATTAGGACAAAAGTGTTCCTTAGGCAAAATTTGGTCTTTTATTTAGGCTTGTGCTATGTAGCTACATTTCTTTCTTTCTTTTTTTTTTTGAAATAAACATTTTTATTTTGAGATAATTGTAGATGCACATTCAGTTGTAACAAATAATACAGAGAGATCTTGTGTACCATTTACCCAGTTTTTGCCACTGGTAATATCTAGTAAAACTATAATCAGTATCACAGACAAGATATCAACATTGATATACTCAGAATACAGAACATTTTCATCATCACAAAGATCCCTCGGGTTGCCCTTTCATAGCCACAATCCGTCATACCTGCTCCCTAATCCACAACAGCCACTAAGCTGTTATTCATTTCTACCATTCTGCCACTTCAAGAATGTTGTATCAATGGGACTACATAGTATGTACCTTTTGGGATTGACTTTTTTCATGCAGCATAATTTTCTAAAGATTTGTTAAAATTCTTCTGTGTGTTAATAGTTTTTTCTTTTTCAATTTTCTGGGTAGACAATCATGCGTTTTCCTTTCTTACCTGTATGTCATTATTGCCCTTTCTTGCCTTATTGCACTGGATAGAAATTTTAGCGCTATGCTGAATAAAAGTGGTGAAAGCTGGTATTTGCCTTTTCCCTGAGCTCAGGAGGAAAGACTTCATTCCTTCACCGTTAAGGATAATGTTAGCTGTAAGTTTTTTGTAGGTGTTCTTTATCAAGTTGAGGAAGTTTGCCTCTATTTCTGTTTTTCTGAGCATTTTTCTCATGAGCGAGTGTTGAATTTAGTCAAATCGTTTTTCTACATTGATTAAGGTGATCATGGGATATTTCTTCTTTAGCTGTTAAAATTGCAGATTACCTTGATTCATTTTTGAATATTGAACCAGTCTTGGGTCCTCAGATAAGTCTCACTTGGATATGGTATATAATTCTTATATATTGATGAATTCTATATGCTAATGTGTCACTAAAGATTTTTGTGTCTATATTCATGAGAGATATTGGTCTCTAGTTTTCTTTTTTTATGCTTGTTATTTATCCCAATTATTTAAGTACTTTTTATTTATCTTTTTTCTTTATTTTTTAATATTTAGAGGTTGACATTTTATCAATTTATAATATAAATTTTGGTATCAGGGTAATAAAATGAATTGAAAAGTGTTTTTTCCCCCTATTTTCTCATATTTAGTAGAATTCTCAGGAAAACTCTTTGGGTTTGGAGATTTTCTTTTTAAGAATTTTTAAATAATGAATTCAATTTTTAAAATTACTTATAAGGCTATTCAAATTATTTAATTTATATTGGGTGAGATACAGTAATTTGTGGGGGTTTTATTGTCTAAATTGTCAGATTCATGTGTGTAGAGTTCTTCTCTTATTATCCTTTTGGTGTCTGCATTATTAGTAGTGATATTTCATTTCTGGTATTGGTAAGTTGTGTCTTTCTTTTTTTTCTTTGAACATCTTGTTTGAGGTTTATCAATTTATTGATTTTTTTCAAAGAACCAATTCTTTGTTTCATTCTCTGTTATTTTTCTGTTTTCAATTTCATTGATTTCTGCTCTTATCTTTACTTATTTTCTTGCTTTGGTTTTAGTTCCCCTTCTTTTTGGTTCTCGAGGCAGGAGTTTAGATTATTAACATGAGACCTTCCTCTTTTCTAGTGTATGCACTTAGTGCTATAAATTTCCCTGTTGCTTCTGCTTTACATGTCTCCTTCAAATTTTGATATGTTTTGTTTTCACTTTCACTCAGTTTAATGTGCTTTTGATATTTCTTTTGAGACTTCTTCTTTGACACACGGGTTATATAAATACCTATAGTTCAGTTTCCAAGTGTTTAGAAATGTTCCTATAAGCCTTCTCTACTGATTTCTAGTTTGGTTCTTTAGTGGTTGGAGAATATGTTCTGAAGCATTTCAGTTCTTTTAAATTTGTTGAGGTTTGTTTTTAGAGCCAAGGGTCTATTTTGCTATATGTTCTGTGAGTACTTGAAAAGAACATGTATTCTGCTGCCGTTGGGTGGAATGTTCTATAAATAGCAATCAGATCCTATTATCTCATGTTGTTGTTGAGGTCTTCCATATTCTTACTGGTTTTTCTGTCCAGTTGTTCTGTCACTTGCTGAGTGAGGGGTGATGAAGTCTCCACCTAGAGTGAGTGGATTTTGGATTTGTCTATGTCTCCTTCCAGATCTATCAGTTTTGCTTCACATATTTTCCAACTCTTCTGTTTGCTGCACGCTCATTTATAATTGCTATCTGACAACATGAATGTTAGATTTTTGGTTATAGTTCCACAAGTATGAGAACTAAACTTCTCCTACTTAAGAAGCAAGTTCATTTTTTCCAGTCTATTTGCCATCTGTTGTTCAGACTGGATAATCTCTGTTGCTCTGTTGTCCTGTACTCTGACTCTTCCCTCTGTCTCTTATGTTCTGCTGCTGAGCCCATCCACTGAGCTTTGCACTTCAGTTACTGCATTTGTGTCAAGCATGCTCGTAATTGCTTGTTGAAGGATTTTTACCATGTCTACTGTAAAATCTTTGTCAGATAATTGTGCCATTTCTGTCATCTTGGTGTTGGAGTCTATTGACTGTCTATTTTCATTCAGCTTGAGATCTTCCCCATTCATAGCATGACAAGTAACTTTTGATTGAATCTTGGACATTCGTATCATGAGACTGGTTTTTATCTGACCCTTGTGTTTTAGCTGCTTTGTCAAACGCTGCTGTGGCAGCAGAAGGTGCTACTACCAGGTGGAGGTCTCCATTCAGCTTTGTTTGCACCTGAGTGGGCGGAGTTGGGCTTGGGGAGTTCTTGTCACTGCTGGGCAGGCTTCAGATCCTCCTCTTCACATCGCCTCCGCTGACGCCATGGTGGGGGTGGTTTCATTGCTGAAGGGTGATAGTAAACATCCTGACTTTCCAATTAAGCTGCAACAGAGGAGGCAAGGATATACAATGGGGAAAAGACAGGCTCTTCCAAAAGTGGTGCTGGGTAAACTGGACAGCTACTTGTAAAAGAATGCAATTAGAGCACTCCCTAACACCATACACAAAAATAAAATGGATTAAAGACCTAAATGTAAGACCTGACACCATAAAACTCCTAGAAGAGAGCATAGGCAGTACACTCTTTGACATTGGTCTTAGCGATGTCTTTTGGGAATGTGTCTTCTCAGGCAAGGGAAACAGAAGCAAAGATAAACAAAATGGGACCTAATCAAACTTAAAAGCTTTTGCATAGCAAAGGAAACCATCAATAAAAAAAAATGTAACCTACTGAATGGGAGAAGATAGAAGATATTTACAAACTATATATGTAATAAGGGATTAATATCCAAAATATACAAAGAACTCATACAACTTAACATCAGAAAAACAACCTGATTAAAAAATTGGTGGAGGACCTGAACAGGACTTTTTTTGAGGAAGACGTACAGATGGTCAAAAGGCACATGAAGAGATGCTCAACATCACTAACCAGCAGGGAAATGCAAATCAAAATCATAATGAGATATTACCTCACACTTATCATAACGGCTACTATCAAAAAGACAACAAATAACAAGTCTTGGCGAGGATGTGGAGAAAAGTGAACCCTCCTGCACTGTTGGTGGGGATGTAAATTGATACAGCCACTATGGAGAACAGTATGGAGGTTCCCCAAAAAATTAAAAATAGAACTACCATATGATCCAGCAATCCCACTCCTGGGTATATATCCAAAGAAAAAAACCCCCAGTAATTTGAAAAAATATATGCACCCCGGTGTTCATGGCGGCATTATTTACAATAGCCAATATATGGAAGCAAGCTAAGTGTCCATCAACAGACGAATGGATAATGAAGATGTGGTACATATATATATACACAGTAGACTATTACTCAGCCATAAAAAGAATAAGATTAAATAATAAAAAATAAAAATAAGACCATTTGCAACAACATGGATGGACCTGGAGGGTATTATGCTTAGTGAAATAAGTCAGACAGAGAAGGACAAATGTGTATGTTTTCACTTATACGTGGAGTCTGAAAAATAAAACAACTGACCGAATATAACAAAACAGACCCACAAATACAGAAAGCAAATTAGAGGTTACCAGTGGGGAGAGGGCTATGGGGAGGGGCAAGATAGGGGATCAATAGGTATAAAATAAATAAGATGCAAAGATGTAATGTACTGTGCAGGGAATAGAGCTCATATTTTATAGTAACTTTATGAGGTGTATTATCTATAAAAATATCAAATCACTATGTTGTACATCTGAAACTAATATCATATTGTAAGTAAATGATATTTCAATTAAAATAAAAGTCCTGACTCTCCACTAGGCTTCTTCTGACACCACCAGTTAAGGAGAAGAAGAGATGACTCACTAATGCTGGGCAGGTGTTGAAGTCCAGGTTCCTCTTGTGGTCTTCCCTCGCCCTGCTGGTAAGGCCCCTTTACCTCTCTTTGGGAAACAAAAGGCACAGCTCCCTTTTCAGATACTACTTCTGCAGGGGTGTTGGAAAACCTTGTTGCAAACTCTTGGGATGGAAGTCTAGACTTTGCTCTCAATCTTTAATGACATGGGTAGGGCCACTTTACTGTTGGTTTTGTGTTTGGCTGGAGTAGATGATCTCAACATTCTCTCTTTCTAGGCTGTCTCTATCTTCTTCCTTTACCTACAGATAACAGGCTTTTGTTGGGGATGGATTTTTTTGTCTGTGTACTTGGCAGTCCCAGACTGCTGGCTTCTTTAGCTCCATAGTGGGATTAAGAGGCAACAAACAAACAAACAAACTCAAAAAGCCCATTAATGTAACTCACCACGCTATCATTTCTCAGGTTCTGAGATCTTCTTTCTACCTTTCAGAGTCTCCCTCTGTTTGCTTTGTACATAATGTCTAGGATTTTTAGTTGTAATTAGAGGGAGGAACAGGAAGAAGTACACCTACTTCCTGTTCTCTGAAGTGGAATTCCTTAAATCTTCTTTTATTTCTTTTGGTTGGTTTGTTGGTGTTTTATTTTTATTTTATAGGTGCCACATGGTCTTGTTAAGTTTATAAATCGTATATGTATATTGTTACTATTTCTAAGTTGAGTCTCTGTGGGATCTAGAACACTTGAGTCCTCTACCAGTTCACAGTTTCTCTGAAACTACAAGGAGAGTCCCAAGAAACACATGTATGTATGAAAAACATTCCAGATAGAATTACATTTTATTACTAACTGGGGCTTTGACTCCACAACCCCATATAAATTGGTGTTCTGGTGATTTGGGCTTGAATGTATGTGAACCTTTAAAATAGTGGAAGCCTAGTTGTGGCTAAGCACAGGGTAAGAACACAGAACCTGGCGTCTCCACTTTCTAGCTCGGAGACCAGGAGAAAGTTCCTGAATGTTTCAGCGCCTCTGTTTGTTTGCCTATAAAATGGAGAGAAATGAGTACTACCTGAAGAGAAACCTGCTGTCATTCTAAAAAATTTCCCCCCTATAAATAAGGTGTCCATTTTCTCTGGTTGTTGTCCAGATTTTTTTTTTTTGTCTTTAGTTTTCAGAAGTTTGTTTATGATGTGTCTTGGTATGGATTTTTTGGTTTATCCTGTTGGAGTTCTCCCAACTTCTAAAAATAATTGAACTATAGTTGATTTACAATGTACACCTGTTAGTTTCAGGTGTATAGAAAAGTGATTTAGTTTCATATATATATATGATATATATATAAGATGTCAAATATCATTCCCTGTACTATACAGTAAATCCTTAAATCCTTGTTGTTTATCTATTTTATATATAGTAGTTTGTATCTGTTAATCCTAATTTATCCCTCACCCCCTTCCCCCTTGGTAACCATAAACTTGTTTTCTATGTCTGTGGGTCTGTTTCTTTTTTGTAAATAAGTCCATTTGTATCATTTTTTAGATGCCACTATAATGGATATCATATGATATTTGTCTTTCTCTGACTTACTTCACTTAGTATGAGAATCTCTAGATCCATCCATGTTGCTGCAAATGACAATATTTCATTCTTTTTTATGGCTGAGTTCTCCCAGCTTCTTGACCCTGTAGATTTAAGTCTACAGTAGGATTAAGTGTGTTAATATGTATATAGCATTTATAACAGTATCTGTCTCATAAGCACCATATAAATGTTAGCCATTAATACAGTTAGTCCCTCCTTTCCTCAAGGTAGCACAGAAAACAAAAGGCAGTGCAACATGGTCAAAATCTGTTCCTCGTTGAAAGCAGCGTCTTCTAACCTTTTGATCCTGAAGCCTGCTTATTGCCCATTTCGCTTTCAAGTTTGTGCTTTCCCCTTTACTGTGTGAGCAGTTCCCTAACACCACTGGCACTGAGATACTTTTACATTATGTTTCATTATGTAATAAACAAAGATCATAATTTCTTTGTAGTTTTTCTGTATCCTGTCACCTTACTGCTCTTTCTTATTAATTCTAGGAGCTTATTAGTTGATTATTTTGAATTTCCAGGTGGCCAATGATTTTATATGTAAACAATAATCCCAGTAATTATATTTTTACTTCAGTTATGACTTAGACTGCCCAGACTTTGAAAAACAGATGATTTTCTGATTTCCAATATAGGCAAAATATCCATTCTCTGTTTCCATGTCAACAACTTCTTTCTCATAATTATCACCTCTTCTTTTGCTCTGCATCCAGGAAAGCATCTCCTTACTTATGCTTTTGTTTGTTTTTTATTGCTCCCAATATTTTTATTGATGATTTTATTGCCAGACAAATATCTTAAAAAATAATTTCCAATAATCAGAATGATATGTGCAGGAGACATATTTCCAGACATTGATGCTCCTTTATTATAGAATTAGAATGATCAGAGAAGATGAACCAAAATATTTTCCTATCATCTTCTGGTCCATCTGCATTTGTTCTGTGCATAAGTAAAGAAAACTCTAGGATTTTTCTCTGTCCAATTCCATGGGGCTACAATTATTGAAGTTGCTACTAGTATTCTTTCTTCTCTTATTATTACTTTCCAGCAGAGTTGCAATTTCTTGCCTTTTCATGTATCTTTATGAACTTTCAAAAGAAATTTAAAGATAGTGTATCAAGCATCAATTTTAACACATACATCTTTGTACCAAATACTAACTTATAACTGTTTCTTATCTTTGTGAACTTGAGTATGCATCTCTCCAGACTCAGTTTTATATCTCAGTCAAATTGGGGGGGGATGAGTGAACTAAAATTATTTATGATGTTTTCCATTGCTAATATCATCCTTGATCATAGGCTTATGCTAATACGGACATTTAAGTTATGAGGTAAATATAATGAAATTTAAGTAATGAAGATTATTTTAAAAAATATTCAGCTCAAATTCATGCAACCCCGAAAACTCCACTTAAAAATAAGTGCCTGGGTATGGTGTAACAATTCTGACACCACTGTGCATGTATGCTGAAATTGAACAATTAAGTAAACAGATGGTGATGGGAAGATCCAGGTTTCTTACTATTGGGGTGGGAGTTTGAGCTAATCAAGGAGAGGAGGCTAGAATGATTCATATGGTAATGGATTAGAATTGAAATCACAGGTATAAACTCGTGTTTAGCTTAATATAGATGAAGATAGTTGCAAATAGAAATACATAGAGGTGTGATACACACACACACACCGGTTGGTATAACACACATATTTCCTTGCTCTGTCAGCTGGGAGGGTCTGGGGGCAACAACACCCTAGGAGCAATGAGCACACCTAGCACCCAGATTTGGTTTTTAGTACCACTCTACAATAGACAGAAACAGGGCTCCTTAGAGAAATGGCTAATTCTAAGACTGGGGCAGAAAATGTCTATGATGAAGAACCTGGGGCATCTTTTAGTATCAAAAAGTAAGGAAGTACAAAAAAAAAAAAAAAAAGAAAACCCCAATCCCCCCAAAAACCAAAACTCTACAAGGATGAGGGTATTTCAAAGGGACACCAGAGCCAATGGAAAGATCTCCCAATGGCCCAAACTGAAACAATTTCAACAACAAAATTAAGTAGTAGTAGATTATAACTCAAAGTATAAAATAAATATCCAAGAGTCCATATTGATATAACTAAAGTATTGAATCAATTGATAGGGAGACTCAACAAATCTCCCATGCCAAAGCATTCATAATAATTTATGTAGATGCTCTGCCCTCTACTAAGTGGGGCATAACTCTCCATTCCTTAAGGATGGCCTGTGGATAGCGGTTTCTTTCCAAAGAGGACAGTATGGAATGGGAGGGGGGTAAAGTAACTTTACAGAGGAGAGCCCCTACAAGGCTACCTCAGTGATCAACAGTGATCAAAATCAACAGTGATGCAAATCAGCGGTGATAAGTCATGGGGTTAATATGTGCCCTTGATATGATGTGATGAGAATAGCCCTTCACCTCTGTGATCTTCCTCCTAAAACACATAACTCCAGTCTGATTGTAAGAAAAACACCAGACAAATCTCAATTGAGGAAAATTCTACAAAATACGTGATTAGTTAGTACTCCTCAAAACTCTCAAGGTCATTAAAACCAAGAAAAGTCTGAGAAACTGTCATAGCTGAGAGGGATCTAAGGAGACATTACAATTAAATGTAATGTAGTATCTTGGATGAGATCCTGGAGCAGGAAAGGGCATTAGGTGAAAACTGAGGAAATGCGAATGAAGTATGGACTCTAGTTAATAATAATGTATCTGTATTAGTTCATTAATTGTAACTAATGCACCATACTAAAGAATAGAGAAATAATATTAAATAATAAAGAAAACAGGCTGTGATATATGTGGGAACTTTGCATTATCTTCCCAGGTTTCTTTTTTTTTTTTCTGTAAATCTAAATCTATTCTAAAACAAAAAAATTTACTTTAAAAAATGCCTGCAGGGTAAATGAGTGAATGGAAGGAACAATAAAGAACAGGAAACAAGGATAGAGATTTTTAAAATATTGTGTAATGAAGGAAACTTTGTGGAAAATAATACATTTGGTTAGTTTAAAAATATAGACTAGGATCATTTATTCTTTTCTTTTCCCTTGCAAAAATAGATGCAAATAGAAGGCAAAAAATTTGGATACTGTGTAACTAAGCCAGCATGTGGCCAATAGCATTGATTTCAGTTAATAGCTTATAATCACAATAATCAGGCCAGGGCCAGTGAGCTAAGCTATTGGAACTATTTTTCCAATAGAATAATTACTTTAATTCAGACCAGGGAACTATTGGGGGTGGGGGAGGTGTGTGGTTAGGGTAGTACATAGACCCACTGAAATATTAATTAGTTTATGCAGCTATGGCCAAAAAGCACAGGAATATAGGCTTATATGAGGGAAACAAACCAAAAAAGGACATGAACAATTTTTCACAATTGTGCTGATTTGATTACTGAAAAGTATATTTTGAATTCGTTTTGCTGTTGAATCATTACAAAACAATGCATTTGTCATCTAATTGTTAATTGCTTTTCATGATGTAGATAAATTATAATCAACTTTTTACATTTGCAAATATTTCCCAGCAATCTGATGATGAGGTGCTATTTTGCATTGTTCTTTTTTTTAATTTTCAAAGTATTTTTACACACTTGATGATTTATTTTTTTGTCAATTGAAATAAAAGGTTTTCTCGTTCATTATAATTACATATATTAATTATCAAAATTTAAAAATATATTGAAAAAGAAAAAGAAAAACAGCTAACCATAATCTCATCATGTTAACTTTTTAAAATGTATTTCCCATTAGGCTTATTTATTTTTGAACTACAGTTGTGACTATATGTATATTCAATTTGTGTCTGACTTAACAACTTAGCATAAGCATTTTCTCATGCTGTTTAAAATTTTTAATAATCACTATTTTGAGTACTGTAAAATATTAAATCAGTTGTTACATGGTTTACTAATTTATTAACCTAGTGGACATTTAGGGGTTTTCCCCGGTGATACTTTATTTACCTATATATGGTCCAATTCCAGAAGAAAAGTCCAAACCCACTGATTTTTTTGTGTGTTTCTGTGTGTGCTGTGACCACAGCAGTCTTATATTTGAAACTCAGGAAAGAAACAACTGGAGTCCAAACAGCCAAGTATGGAAGTAAAATATAAAGGTATTTTTTTAAACTGCCACATTCATTTCAAATCCCATTCATTTAGCATCATAAGGATGAAGGATATATCTGGTTAGCTGTGTAATAAAGTCACAAACACACTGCTTACTGGACATCACAAGACAGTTGCCTATAAAACTAGACCTCGGACTTCAGCTTCCTTTTCTCCCAGGGTATCATTCTCTCTGGGAGAATAGTAGTCTGAGCAGCCTCTAAGCCGTGCTCATACTGAACTTCCAAAACTGAGTCCATGACTATGATTGGTGGGGTGAGAGCACCCGTGCCAACAGACTCCAAGTCAGGATCGCCAGCTAGTTTCCTAGCAAGCCAATGGACAGGCTTCTCAAAGTTGTAGTTACTTCTGGCAGAAATCTCATATTACTGGAGATTCTTCTTTCATTAGAAGACAATGGATTTTTCCTTAATTTCTCAGTCCTTAATACGCACTATGTTGCCATGCAATAAGGCGAGGATGTTTTCATATATTCCTACCAGATCTCTGTGCCGCTTAGGTGCACACTTGTAACTCTTGATGTCACATCAAACATTACAATGGCTTGCTGGGCTTGGATCAGATAGCCATTTCTCAGGCTACCAAATGTATGTCTAATTCGTTGAATTTAAAAAGTCTATTGTTGGTATGAAACGTGGGGCGATAGACTTCAACAATCAAAGTGACTACATCTCAAACTCATGAGTCAAATGACACTTTGAAAATATAGTTTACCAGTATTGTCATCACCAACCAATTCATATTTAAATAGAACTTGGGATTCTTTTGGGGCAGCCATCCTGATGGTTCTTCCAGAAGTGTCTCTCTCTGTTCCTCAGCTGGCTAAGCCCAATCAATTTTTTACTTGATTGTTGGTTGGTTCTTATATAATCTCTGTTAGTGATGAAAATGAGAACACTTAAAATGTTAAATATTGCAGCATGAAAATGCCTTTTGACCTAAAATTGCTGAACTTTCCTTTGAATTAAAAACAAAATTCAATTCATAAATGGATGCCTCATTCATGGATATCTAGTTCATTCATTCACAGAATACTTACTGAAAATCTAGTGTGCCAGGTGCTGTTCCAAGTGCTGTGAACAAAGCAGGTAAGAATTCCTGCATTCAGGGAGTGTATCTTTTTCAGCAGCCAGAATCGATGAACCACTGCCTTCTGAGATGAAGTTGGTAATACCTAGAAGGTCACTATTTCTGGAGAAGGAATCTTGACTAGACACTGGATATTCCGTACATTCCCACTCTGGGTTCCCCTCCACTTACCTAGAGTGAGCAGTCACAAGACAACAGAGGAGGCATCAAGAGCTACTAAAATGAGACAGGGAACCCAGAGGACAGATTCTGCTGAGACAGGGTCCAGTGAACAAATTCTACATTTTGTGTGTGTTGGGAGCAGGGGAGCTTGTGGGCCAGAGGAGCAGGGAAATTATTTTTCAAAAACAAAACAAAACAAAAAAACCTGCCAGACTGAATAAGATATACTCAGCAAAAAAACCTAACATGGAAGAAAGAAAAAAACAAGGCTTGGGCTTCCCTGGTGGCGCAGTGGTTGAGAGTCCGCCTGCCGATGCAGGGGACACGGGTTCGTGCCCCGGTCTGGGAGGATCCCACGTGCCGTGGAGCGGCTGGGCCCGTGAGCCATGGCCGCTGAGCCTGCGCGTCCGGAGCCTGTGCTCCGCAACGGGAGAGGCCACAACAGTGAGAGGCCTGCATACCGCAAAAAAAAAAAACAAAAAAAACAAAAAAAACAAGGCTTAATTTTCACTAAGATTTGGATGCAAACCAGAGTTTTAAATTAGAACAAGAGCCAAATAATGCCTGAAAAGAAACAGAAGAGTCAGAATGATGGGTTTTATGGCTGCTTTAGAACCATGAAGTTGCTCAGGATTTTTGAATTTTGCTTTTATTTTGGGGGTGGATGAGTATAAATAGTAATCAATATTTCAGAAATTTAAAAAGGGTCACTGGGAGTGAGGAAGATTTATGGAAAACTACGGACCCAGTACTGTCAGGTTGGATCTTTTAATCCAACAAGAGCAGTTATTAAATTTACCAGGTCCATCCTATGCTTCATGCTGCACTTCAAGGAGGAGGAAGAGACTAGAGCCACAGCTTTGGAATTATTCTGTATCTTGTCTACATGGGACTAGGAAAGCCATTAGGGAGCTGCCAACATTGTATGAGAATTCAAAGGAGAGCCTAGAAGAAAAGAAAATAGATTGAATGTGTCCAAGGAAGAGAGACAAATAAGAGGAAGAGAAAAAGAACTAGGGTAGAGGATAGAGGTAGAACGTATTAACTTGTACTCCTTGAGAAATTAGTTTCTCATCACATCCTTGAAGATATTACTTGCACAATTTACCACGGTTGTGTTGAAAGAAGACAAAAGGACAGGTTATAAAATGGGCTTGGGAGAAGTTAGGAAAATACGGAGCTTCATCTATTCTCCCGTCATTAAATACTAGAGTTTAGTTGGAATGAAGCAAGATAAATTGTGAATTTGGTTAAATGAAAGGAAATGGATTAAAGTGTGGTTTTTGTTGTATACTAAGAGTTTTTTGCCCTTTCAGATGAGGGTAACTCCAATCATTTTCCCTTAAAATTTGAAGTAAAAAATCATAAAGCGTGAATAAATACTTTCTTCTGAATTATATCAGCTGATTATCTAAATATGCATCCTGAATGTGTGAAAGAGTATTTTGGAAAGGTCTATGCCTGTAAAACATTGATGTGTGAACAAAAATCTCTCTGATTTCCCCCATAAGGGGAACAGCTTTGTGATCTCAAGCTGAGAAAGATAGGAATGGTTTCCTGGTTCATCAGCACCACATGGATCCAAATATTAGCTGGGCATGAAGAGTGAGGTAGTCGCTAGAAGAAACAAGAGTTTTTTCTGGATCCTTAAGGCCCCACTGTGACCTAAATTACACACAGACGTACACACATACAATTTCCAATGACATCCGTTGAAACTTCCTCTGAGCAACTGGGAAAGGGACTTGGCCCAGAATTCCAAGAAACCCAACCTGAGGTTAAAACCATAGTCATTCCCAGTGCTTCTCAATTGATTCAATTTCCAACGAAATTATTGTTGTCTCTGGTTCCAATAGCAAACTAAAGAGAGAATTGAATTAGAAAGGAGAAACATTTTGTTGAAAAAAAAAAAAAAAAGCAACCACATTACTCTGTGAGAACATTTCAGAAGGACCCAAAAGAGACAGAATTCCAAGGTGCTATTCTCAAGATCTGTCAGGTTACCTGGAAACAGATGTTTCATGTAACTAAGGTAGTGACCGCAAGTGAGCAGGCGTGGGGAAATGGGGTGAAGAAACTAACACCTTCTGTTTCCTTCAGTCTCATATTTTTTCCCCTTGAAACCAAAGCTTGATTTGCTATTTGGCTCAAGGAGCAGAAGAGGACAGAGGAAGTCACAGTGCATTTCCATTTCTTGTCCAGTTTCCAGTCCCATGTCAGTAGAGCTAAACCTTGGATGGCCTAGCAGCGTCCCTACGGAGGTCTGCTTGGCAGAGAAAGGGAAGGAGTTTGCGTTGGAGGACAGCCATCTGCAGCGCTCAGCCCACAAGCTGTCTGTCTGTCCCCTCTAACCCCTGTCAGTACTACAGTGGAGAGAACAAGATAAAGAATACTCCCTTTCTCATCAAAAAATCAAGAATTTTGTGTGTGCAGCAGGCAGCAGACTGTGCCTCCTTGGCCAATGTCAAAGCTGGCTGTAGGAATTCGTCTGCAGCGAAACAAATCAAAGCTGCCCTGTGGCTCGAACTGTAGGTGGCCTAAACCCGCCTACATAGCAGCTTCTCCATGAGTCACAGGTGTCACGATTAGCAGATTATTGGGCCAATTATATGGAAACGTTTTTAAAAAGATAACAGGTTTAGAGTCACCATCACAGACACACCAGAATACCTGTCTCTACTAGACTTTGGATTGCATTATAATGTGAAATCATTTAATTGCTAGCGTTTATCTACTTTTGGAAAATAGGGTTCTGAATCCCAGGCTGCTGAAGGGAATTGCCTGTGGTATAGTCAGCTATTTTTAACAGTAGCCAAGACAAGAATTCAGATCTCCTGCTGGCCATCCCAGGCTTAATGATTCACCTTTGGTAGACATGGCTCTTGCACTGGATTGCACACAAGTTGACAAGCAGTCCAGAAAAGTTTTGAACAGATTGTCCTCAGGCCATTTATGTCCTCAAGTACGAATTCACTGAGTATCTTTTGCTAACAAGAGATGAATGTGAGGGGAGTAAGGTTCCTCAAGATTCTAGAGAAATCTGTGGATATACCAAGGCCTGCTACCACATTCCAAACAGCTTTGTCTGAAGGCTTCATTTCTTACTGAGGTAACCTGGACATCTTTTCTGGAGGAACACCTAAGAAAGGCTACCATTCTGGAGAATTCTGGGGTTTGCAAAGAATATCTGCAGTGTTGTGGAAACTCTGATTTCCAGCTGAACTCCCACAGAACTTCCTGGAGTTCTGAGCCTTATTTTAAAATAGCACATGGCAAAGAGAAAAGTGTAGGCACAGTCTCTTTTTTAAAAAAGAGCTAAGCAATATAAGAAATAAAAAAGGGAGGAGAATCTATAAAGAATTTTGAAAACGAAATATGAAATCTCCGTGCAATGGAAATATTTAGAGTAAAAGACACAGAGAATGTAGTTCAAATAGGACTTGGGGTGGGAAATGAGTAAGGCTAAATAAAAAATAAATTGAGTACAGATGAATGAGATAGCATCACTTAGTGATTACAATCGCAAATTCTAAAGACAGACTGACCTGACTTTGGGTCCCAGCTTGGTCGTTCATTAGATATGTAGCCTTAGGAATATTACTTAAGACCCTTTCACCCAAGTTTTTCATTCGTTAAAGTAAGAGATGAACAAACCGATCTCATAGTTGTTCATGAAACTTTTCAATGACCTGAAGTGTGTACAAGCTAAATATGAAGCCTGGTACAGATTAAGTGCGCAATAAATCTCAGTTAAAGTTATCTAGAAATACAGTAATCAGAGTCTGAAAGAAAGTGAAAAGAAGGGGTAATTTATTTTGTGGACAGTAGCAGGAAGCAATTTAGATATAAGAAATATTATGGAAAAATGCCCAAAGGTATGGTGGCCATATTATCTGAAAAAATAAATTAGCACACATAGCTTGAGAGTGGGAGAGATGACCGCTATTGGGATTGCCGTAGGAAGTCCAGGAAAGGCCATCTCTACACGAAAAGTGTGAATTAAATTTACAAAAGAGAAAATTCTTCTGCTAAAAGCTATGAGAAATTAACATCTTTCCTTAGGCTATAATTTTGAGCTAGAGCCAACTGTAAATTACTTAAAGTTTCATAAATTAATGTGGTTCTTTCTTCTTCTCTTTGCATTTGTAGATGCACAGAGTTTGATCATGTGACTACTTGTTAATTTTCACCAAAAGTACTTAATGGAGAAGAGATGAAAAGTCAACCAGTCTTGATTTGCCAGGTGAGTGTAATGGCTGCCGAGGAGAAAACAGTCACTGCGGCTTCCCCATCAGTGTGAGCCTAGATTCCAGTGATGTCCTTAGAGACTATGCCTGTAGCTTGGTTCTACCCCAGGTGCATGTGCCCAATTTCATGAAATGAAGACTTCTGGGGCTTATAAAGAACAGTTGTCTCCCCTTATCCATGGTTTCCCTTTCCTCGGTTTCATTTACCTGTGGTCAACCATGGTCCAACAATGTTAAATGAAAAATTCCAGAAATAAACAATTCGTAACTTTTAAATTGGATGCCATTCTGAGCAGTGTGATGAAGTCTCCTGACGTCCAGATCCATTCCCCCAGGATGTGAGTCATCCCTTTGCCCAGCGTACCGCATCAATCTCTTCAGCCTTCTCAGTTATCAGATTGACTGTGGACTGTCGCTATCACAGTGCTTGTGTTCAGGTAACCCCTGTTTTACTCAACAGCCCTAAAGCACAAGAGTAGTGAGGCTGGCAATTCAGATATGCCAAAGAGAATCTGAAAAGTGCTCCTTTTAAGTGAAAAGGTGAAAGTTCTTGGTTTAATAAGGACAGAAAAAAGTTGTATGCTGAGGTTGTCAAGATCTACAGTGAGAACAATTCTTTTATCCATGAGATTGTGAAGAAGGAAAAAGAAATTTGTGCTAGTTTTGTTTCCCCTCAAACTACACAAGTTATGGTTACAATGCGTGGTAAGTGCATAGTTAAGATGTAAAAGGCATCAAGTTTGTACAATCAGATATTTTGAGAGAGAGAGATCACATTCACATAACTTTTATTACAGTATATTGTTATAATTGTTCTATTTTGTTATCAGTTTTAATCTCTTACTGTGCTTAATTTATAACAAACGTGATCATAGATATGTATGTACAGGAAAAAAACATAGTATATATAGGGTTTGATACTATCATTGGTTGCAGGCATCCGCAGGGGGTCTTGGAATGTATGCCCCATAAGGGGAGACAACTGTATAAGCATTGTGCCGGGAGCCAGAGGTGCAAAGAGCAATGAATAGTAGTGAGGAGGTATTAAACATATGTGGTGCCAGGGAGAAAATAAACATTAAAAAAAAAATCTTACATATAAAATATACATAAGGAGAGCTTTGTAGCTTAATTGTGAAAAAAGTCATCACTGAGGAGTAACTTATTGCTGAGACCTAAATGACAAGAAGGAGCCTGACGCTCCAAGATTGAAAGGAATGATGTTCTAGGCAGAAAGTACCAAGGCTGTTTGTGTGTTTGAGAGACAAAAAGTTGAGCCTACGGAAATGAATTAGTTAAAGGAAAAAAATTATTTATTAGTTAAGGCCGTGTATGAGTTAATATTAATTAAGCAGAGTGTATTAATTTATTATTATTAGTTTATTACAGCTTGCCATATGTTGATGTTATATAGATTGATACTGTATCAGCTCATTTTAATGTAGGAAATGTATGATAGCATTCTTCCTATTTCATCCCTCCAATCCTTTGTGCTATTGTTGTCATATACTTTCCTACTACATATTTATACATGCCACAATATTATTTTTCTTTAAAAATCAATTTTTGTTTCAAATAATTTAGAAAGAGGAAAAAAACCCCAATGTAAATATTTACCATTTCCTAAACACATTGATTCTTTTTATGGATCCAAATTTCTAACTAATATAATTCTTCATAAGCCTGAAGAATTTCATTTAGCATCTATTGTAGTGTAACGTGTTGATAAAAATCCTCAACAAGGGAAGAATAGAAGAGAGTATCCTCAAACAGATAAGCACATACAAAAATCTTACATAACATACATGAAGGTAAAAAACTGAATGCCTGATCTATACTGTTGGGTGCAAGGCATAGATATTCACTCTTACATCTTCTACTCAACATTGTACTGCAGGTTTTAAACAGTGCAGTTAGGCAAGAAAAAAGTAAAGACATCCTGATTGGAAAAGAAAAAATAAAACTGTCTTGATTCACAGACAACAGGATCATCTATGTAGAACACCTAAGGAATCAAAATAAAAGATGTGAAAACTAATAAGTGAACTTAGCAACTTGAAAGATACAATGGACATATACAAAGTCAAAAACTGGAATTAAAAAAACTGCACTATTTAAAATATCAATAAAACAGGGAATACTTAGGTATAAATCTAACAAAATATTGTAAGATTTGTATGCTGAAAGCTGCAAAACATTGGTGAGAAAAACTAATGACACAAATATGAAGAGAGCTCTATTGGTGATCAGGGGTAACAAATCTTAATATTGTTAAGAGGGCAGTTGTCCCCAAATTCATCTATAGATTCAGAGTAAAGCCAATCAAAGCCCAGAATTTTTTTTTCCTAGAAGTTGACAAGGTGATTCTATAGTTTTCATGAAAATTCAAAGGATCAAGAATAACTAAAAAATTTTGTAAGACCAAAACATAAGTATTTCCACTTCTGTGAAGATGGAGTAGATATACTTTTTCCTATTCCTCTGACTAAGTACAGCTTAAAATTGCACATTATATATGAAACAAACATATAATGACTCAAAGGTGGAGAGAAGACACTGGCTAAGGATTTTGGAACATGAGGAATTAATGGTAGTGAGTTTTATTGCTTTTCTTTTTGCCTCATATACTCCATACTTGAAGATGAAGAAACTGGCAACCAGTAAATGCCACAGTCACGGGGGAAGTGGGAAGCACAGAAACCAATGACAGTAAAAACCAAAGGACCAGAAAAGGGGCAGCCTAACAAGAGAGAAAACGTTTAGGAAAAAACCACTCTATTATAGTCAAACACCACACACAAAACAACAAAAAACAAACTCTGACCTTTTCATAAAAGTTTTAAAGTTTGATGTAGTCTCATTTGTCTATTTTTGATTGTTTTACCTGTGCTTTTGGTGTCATATCTAAGAAATCATTGCCAAGTCCAATGTCATGCTTTTCCCTTATGTTTTATTTGATGGGTTTTATAGTTTTACATCTTATGTTCAGTTCTTTAATGTATTTGAGTTAATTTTTCTATGTGGTATAATGTAAGAGTCCATCTTCATACTTTTGCATGTGGATGCCTAGTTTTTCCAGCACCATTTGTTGAAGAGACTGTCTTTTCCCCACTGAGTGGTCTTGGCACCCTTATGAAAGATCATTTGTCCGTATACATGAGGGTATATTTCTGAACTCTTTATTCTATTTCACAGGTCTATTTGTCTATCTTTCTGCCAGTATCGGACTGTTTTGATTACTGTAGCTTTGTCATATGTTTTGAAATGAGCAAGTGTGAGTCCTCCAACATTGTTCTTCTTTTTCAAAATTGTTTTGGCTATTTGGAGTCCTTTGAGATTTAATATTAGTTTTTGCATAAATTTATTTCTGTAAAAAATGCCATTGGGATTTTGATAGGAATTGAATTGACTCTATAGATTGCTTTGGGTAGTAGGGACATTTTTAACAATATTAAGTCTTCCAGTCCATAAACATGGAATGTCTTTCCATTTATTTGTCTTTTTAAATTTCTTTCAGGAATGTTTTATAGTTTTCATTGAGCAACTTTATGTTCTTTACAGTTATTTCTTTTTTTAAATAAATTTATTTATTTATTTATTTTTGGCTGCATTGGGTCTTTGTTGCTGTGCACAGGCTTTCTCTAGTTGCTGTGAGTGGGGGCTACTCTTCCTTGCAGTGCATGGGCTTCTCATTGCAGTGGCTTCTCTTGTTGCGGAGCACGGGCTCAAGGTGTGCAGGCTTCAGTAGTTGTGGCATGCGGGCTCAGTAGTTGTGGCTCATGGCCTCTATAGAGCGCAGGCCCAGTAGTTGTGGCACATGGACTTAGTTGCTCTGTGGCATGTGACATCTTCCCTCTTTACAGTTATTTTAAACCTTTGTCAGGCAGCTCACAGATCTGTGTCTCTTTAGAGTCAGTTTTTGGAATTTTATTATGTTCCTTGACTGACCTAATGTTTCCCTATTTGTATGCCTCTTAAGTTTTTTCTGTGTTTGGGGCATTTGAAAAAACAACCACCTCTCCAAGTCTTTGCTCAGTGGTTTCATACAGGGAAAGATCTTCACCATCACCCCAGTTGGAGGTTCTAGGACCTCTCAAACTTTATCGTACTCACCCTGGCATCTCCCTCAACTTCAGTGTCTTGCTCATATCTGTTTTCAGCAGCTCCCAAACTCTAGCAGTGGTCCCTTCAGCACTATGAGTTGGACAAGACAGAAACTAGTCACTTGGGAAGCCCCCAGAGAAGCCAGAATGTTAGACTGATGATCCACTCGTCTGTTCTCATCCTGAAGGAGGAGCCCTGGTGCAGAAGGTTTCCTCCCACTTGCTCATGCAATTTTGCATAAGGGAGAGGGGAACGAATGACCATGCCAAATGCCACAAGGTTTCCTACTCCTTGTGTTGGAATCCATTCTTGGTTTACAGTGTCCTGGGTGCTGTAACTTCTCAACTGGTCTCTAGAGTTCTCAGAGAGGTATTGTGATTCATATATTGTTGTTAACTTTTTGTCTCTGTGGGGGAAGGAGGGCCTGTAGTTTACTAGTACATCACGTGGCTAATGTCACTTGATTAATTAATTTTTTACCAAGATGTGAAGGCAATTTAATGGAGAAACCGTGGTCTTTTCAACATAAGGTGCAGCAACAATTAATCACCCAAAAGGAAAAAAGAAACTTTGATCCATACATAAAGTTAATTCAAAAGCAACCATAGACCTAAATGTGAAATTTAGAAACTATAAATGCAACTAACTGCAGTATATGACTTCTTGATAATACCATTTATATGGAAATTTAAAGGTCCTAGGAGAGTCAAAGCATCTTGAAAAACAGAAACAATGTTTGAATACTCACATTACCTTACTTTGTGATTTAATATAAAGGTACTATAATCAAGGTAGTATGGTACTGGTTTAAGGATAGGTAAGTAGACCAAAGGAACCTAATGGAAAGTCAAGTAATAGATCCACACATAATTTTTTGACAAAGTTGCTATTGTTCTCTAGTGTGGAAAGAAAAATCTTATTATCAATCTTATTGTTTAAGTGGATATCTTTACAGAAAAAAAGTGAACCTTGACCTGTATTTCACAGTATACAGAAATCTCAACTGAAGATGGATTATAGACCTAAATATAAAAGCTTAAAATATAAAGCTCTTTGCTTCCTGGAGATTATCTTTGCTACATTGAAGTAGACAGATTGCTTAGAATATAGACATCACTAACAATAAATGAAACACTTGAGGGATCGGATTTCATCAAAATTAATAAACATTTGTTCATCAAAAGATATTGTTAAGAAAATGAAAAGGCAAGGCACAGATGGGGAGAAAATATTCAAAATAGACATATGACAGAAGGAACTCATATCGAGATTGTACAAATCAAAACTTTTACAAATAAATAACAAAAAGCAAGCAACTCATTAAAAGTAAGAAAAATATGAAAATAGATCCTTCAAAAAAAAAAAGGACGTACAAATGGTCAGTGAACACGTAAAACATACTCAACATCTTTAGTCATTATGGAAATGCAAATTAAAACTACAGTGATTACCAGTACATACTGATTAGAATTTCTGAATTTAAATTGACTACAAATTTCAATTGTTGAAAAGAACGCAAAGCAACTGGTGCTCTCATACAGTATGGCGGGAATATAAAACAGTATAACTTGAGAAAGTTATTAGCATTTGCTTTTATAGAATTAAACATACATTTATCTTATGGCAGCAGTTTCACTTCTAGTGATTTACCCCAAAGCAGTGAAAGCACGTGTCCATCCAAAGACTGGCGCAAAGATATGTATTGCATTTTTATTCATAATAGCAAAAATTGGGAGTAAGCCAAATGTCCATCAAGAGGAGAATGAATAAATACATTGTGGTATATTCACACAGTGGACTGGTATTCAGCGATAAAAAGGAACAGATTACGGATACACGTGACATTATAGACAAGTCTCAGAAATAGCATGCTGAGCAAGAGAAGCCAGACGCAGAAGGGTGTGTGCTGTTATTCCGTTTTTTTCAGTGGTATCTGTGGTTATTGAAATCCAAATGGTAGTTCATTTGGGTTATGGAGGTGGGGAAGGTAGACTGGAAAGAGGCTTGAAGACACTTGTAGTGTGAGGTCAATGCTGTAGACGTTAATTGGGGTGCTGGTTACATGGGTGTACACGCTTGTGAAAACTTCTCAAACTGTTCACTAAAAACTTGTGTATTTTAAAATCTGTATGTAAGTTTACCTTCATAAAAAATTTTTAAAGGAAAATAAGAATATTTTTTAGCAAACAAAAACAAGGTAATCCATGACTAGCAGATGAGCACTCGTGGAAATACCAAAGGTTATTTTTCAGGCAGGTGTAACAGGTGTTGAAGACGTAGTTGAAACCCAGAAGCTGCAGGTAGCAATGTAAGTTGGTACAACTTGAAAAAAAACTGTTCAGACTTATCTATAAAACCAACGACCTGGCAATTCCACATCTCTTTACCTAGGACAGTACATCTGGGATTTTCCATGTGTATCTGCAATTTTCAGAGAAGGTGGGAAATTCAATAGCAAGGTCAGCATATAAGAAGCAGTCCAATCTCTGTTTAGATGGTGGGACTGATGGGCATTAACCTGTGATGGAACCTGGGATCCTGCACAGAGCTGGGAATCAAGGAGGGTGAACCAAGGGTAGGTAGTATGAAGGGAGAACTGCGGCCCCACGCCAGCACCGTGTGGCCTGGCAGGCTGGCCCTAACCACCACAGAAGCACAGCATCCCACTCACGCCAGGGTCCACACAGTCATAGCTCTGGACTCTCCCAGAAACAGATTAACACCTGTAAATCCAAGGCTACGGAAATGCCTCTGGGTAGTCTCACTCTTTCATTTTAATTAAAACTCAATCTGTTCTCTGATAAAACAAAAGAAATCACAACACTGATTACAAGTGGTGCCTTCCTACATGCAGTGTTTCTACCCCAGTCCTTGTCTTTTATTTCCAAAGCATTCAATCAGAGTTTCCTCTGTTCCTTACAGTTTCCTGGCACAGCAAGCTCAACAGAGGGTTGAGGTGGAAGGAAGTTAAAGCAAAGTCAAAGGCACCAAAATGAATGAGAAAACAATATAGTGTTTGGGGAATTAAAAGTAATTCAGTCTCACTGGGCTGTCAGCAGTAAAGGGAGCTGGGGTGAGAGTTGAAGCTGGAAAGGTAGGCCAGCCTCAAATTGGAGAAATTTTGCAGATATGCTTGGATTTTCAACTTTTTCTCAAGTGGTCATGGGTTTTTACCACTTCACTCACAGTTACAAAGATTAAAGACTCCAATCACTTTTTTTTAATCTACCTAAGATTTTTTGAAAGGCAAATGCTCTCCAGAAGTTTAAGGATTGTCTCTATAAATATATTCACATGAGGACTATATTTTGGAAAACAATGTGGTGTTCTTTTTGTGTTTAATCTGTGCTCGACATAGAGTAGTAAGAAAGGATCCAGTTTCCTCCCATTGGCCCTGGTTCTCATACCATAAGCGTTGACCCAATTACTATCAAGACCATTCTTCACAGACTTCATTATCTACTTCCTTTGCAGGTTTGTGTTGAAATGTTTCAGACTCCACCTAGGGATGCTTTAGTGAAAGTAGGAATTAAGTCTATCTAAAAAGTGAAAAGAAAGCACTTCATTTAATTCCTCTCCTGACCAGCTCATTCACGCTTTCACTAGTTCTTCAACTTCAGAATCTCTAGTACAATGACCTTCCTGTGCTTCTAATCTGTCTATGACCTTTTGTTTCTGTTTCTTTTGCAATTTAGATAAGGCCTGTGGATCATCACTTCAAACTCTCTCTTTCTGTGTCCTTTAGTTTTTCACCCCTTTTTTTTCTTCCCAGTAAAACCCAAATGAACATCTTCACGTCCAGAAGAAGAGGAACAGGAAATGAGGAGTATGGAAAAACAATTAGATAGGAGCCAGCCTAGAAGTAGGAAGCCCACCATGATGGTCTTCCTGTAATCTAAGAAATGAGAAGAGCCTACACGATGGCACGGGGACATAAAGCACTAAGATTAGATTCTAGGAAGTGGAATTGTAAGACTGTTTCTGGCTTTTGCAGCTGGGTAGTGGCCATCTGTTCACTAAGATTGGTAACAGTGAAAGAGTAGACTTTGGTAAAGAGGAGAGAATCTACTTTCGCTAAGAATTGGAAGCCCTTTTGAGGTCTCCAAATAGAGCTTTTCCGGAGTTCAGGAGAGAGTTGTGGGATGCGTAGGTGACTTGGGAGTCATCGGCATGTAAACAGTAACTGCAGCCAGGAGGTTTAATTAACCTACAAAAGGAAAACGTGTTGAGAGAGAAAAGGAGAGACCAAAGGCCAAAACAGGACGCCATTAAGGAAATGTGCAGAAGCCAAGGGCAAAGAAAGCATCAAAAAATTAAGTAATGAGCTGAAACAATGCTGAGAGGTCAGGAAAGATAAGGATAGAAAATGTCTTTCGGATTTAACAATGAAGAGTTAATTATTGCCTCAGAGAGAATATGTAATCATATTTAAGGCTGGAAACTAAGTTTACAATAGCTTGAGAAGTGAATAGAGCATGATAAAATGGAGAAAACTTAGAAACTGTCATTCAGTAAGCTCAGCTGAAAAGGAAAAGAGGACAGGAAGAGGACAATGCATGGATGAGGCAGTATTTTAAAGGTGATAATTTGAGTATGTTTAGATGTTGATGGGAAAAACTCGAAGATAAGGAGAAATGGAACATTTAGAATAATATGGAAGAAATAGATGGAGTAAGGATGCTGAGAGGTAGGTGGGGATGGGAGCCAGAGCACAGGCAGTGAGATTATTTGAGACTGAAAAAGATCTTCCTGTTGAACCCTTCTACATTGTTGGTGGGAATGTAAGTTGGTGCAGCCACTATGGAAGACAGTATGGAGGGTCCTAAGAAAACTAAAAATAGAACTACCATATGATCCAGCAATCCCACTATTGTGCATATACCCAGACAAAACTATAATTCAAAAAGATACATGCACCCCTATGGTCATAGCAGCACTATTCACAATAGAAAAAACATGGAAACAACCTAAATGTCCATCAACAGATGAATGGACAAAGAAGATGTGGTACATATATACAGTGGAATACTACTCAGCCATAAAAAAGAATGAAATAATGCCATTTGGAGCAACATGGGTACAACTAGAGATTATCATACTAACTGAAGTAAGTCAGAAAGAGAAAGACAAATACCATATGATATCACTTATATGTGGAATCTAAAATATGGCACAAATGAGCCTATCTACAAAGCAGAAACAGTCTCACAGACATAGAGAACAGACTTGTGTTGCCAAGGGAGGGGGAGAGGGGGAGGGAAAGGGATGGACTGGGAGTTTGGGGTTGGTAGATGCAAACTATTACATTTAGGATCAGCAAGGTCCTAATATATAGCACAGGGAACTATATTCAATATCCTGTGGTAAACCATAATGGGAAAGAATATTAAAAAAAAGAATGTATTTAGGTGTACAACTGAGTCACTTTGCCATACGGCAGAGATAGGCACAATGTTGTTAATCAACTATACTTCAATTAAAAAAAATATTCCCTGTTGCTTTGATTTGAAAGGTAAGGATTAGGGATGAAAACAGATGTAGGCAAGTAGGCTGGTAGGGTCTGGATTGGGAGCAGGGAATAGCTGGAATTTCCTCCCAAAGGCATCTATTTCTTTCTTTTTTCTTTTTTAATTAATACAATTTTTAATTCAAGAAAAACTGCTTTAATTAAAGTTTTGAAACTACATATTGAAACGGCATTCTACATATATGGGGAAACTGATACAAAACATTCAACACTGAGATATATTTTACTAAAATATTTGTATTTTAAAGGAAAACGAATCATTTAGGCATCTAGGCAAAAAGATCAACTCACAAAGAAAAGACAATGAAATTGTCATCAAGCTTTTAAACAGCCCCCCTTCATGTCAGGAAACGATGGAGTTAAGAAACTCAAAAGAAAGTAAAAAGATAGCAAAGGATTTTATATATTCATCTGTAGTGTGTTGAATAGTGGCCCCAAAAAGATAGGTCCAAGTCCTAACCCCCAGTACCTGTGAATGTGAACTTGTTTGGAAATAGGGTCTTTGCCAATGTAATTAAGTAAAAGATCTCAAGATGACACGATCCTGGATTTAGATCAGGCCCTAACTCCAATAACAAGTATCCTTTAAGAGACATGAAAGAAGACAGAGGCACATTAAAAAGAAGGTATTGTGAAGGTGGAGGCAGAGGTTATTTTTATGCTACAACATGCCAGGGAACTCCAAGAGCTACCAAAAATTGGAAGAGGCAAAGAAGGATTTTCTTGTAGAGCTTTGGAAGGAGTGTGGCCCTTCCTGTATCTTTTTATATATATATATATATATATATATATATTTTATTATTTTTTTTTTTTGGCGGTACGCGGGCCTCTCACTGTTGTGGCCTCTCCTGTTGTGGAGCACAGGCTCCAGACGCGCAGGCTCAGCGGCCATGGCTCATGGGCCCAGCCGCTCCGCGGCATGTGGGATCTTCCCAGACCAGGGCACGAACCCGTGTCCCCTGCATCGGCAGGCGCACTCTCAACCACTGCGCCACCAGGGGAGCCCCTTTTTTAAAGTTAATTAATTAATTTATTTTTACACACACACACACACACACACACACTGTATTTTATTTTTACAAGAGATAAATAAACTGACACCAAGCATTGTAAATGGATGACCACAACAGAAGCAACAATGATTGCAATTACCAAACACGAAACACACTCATACTATGTCATAATATTGACATTCAGTCCAATAATCCTCCACTGTAACAGCTCCTTTACTTTGCAGTGAAAATTGATGTGTATATTTTTTGCCTCTGAGTCCTTGTGGGATTTTTTTTATTATTATTCAAACAGAAAGTCACAAAAATTATAATCATCCTCATCAGTTCACTCAGTCCCATGGCGTTAATTTTTTTTAATCTTGATCTTTTGTTAGCACTTTTATGAATTCATCAGTTTTCCATTAGAGTTCTGAAAATGCTTATTCATTCAGTTCAGCAGTATAGTCAGTTACCAGAAACCTGTACTTGTCAGAGTCTTTACCATGAATTCCTTGAAGATGAAACCCTTTTACAGGAACATTTTTGCAAAAGCATCAGAGTACACCCAGAACTGTCTGTAAATAACAAAAGACTTAAAAATGACCACAGTTAAAGATTTGATGAAAATTCATAATAATGCAATTGACAAGGAAATTGAGTTATTTCTGAGATATACATTTTAAAGTAATAACTAGAATTATGACTTATAATATTATACCAGAACATATAAGATTTTTAGAAATTTCATGTAATGTCTGAACATTTATATTAACATATTTCCATACAAATAACCCAAAGAAAGTTTAGTATTAGTTGTTTCTTTTGTTGTTTTTTTATACTGCAGGTTCTTATTAGTCATCAGTTATATACACATCAGTGTATACATGTCAATCCCAATCGCCCAATTCAGCACACCACCATCCCCACCCCACCGTGGTTTTCCCCCCTTGGTGTCCATATGTTTGTTCTCTACATCTGTGTCTCAACTTCTGCCCTGCACACCGGTTCATCTGTACCATTTTTCTAGGTTCCACATACATGCGTTAATATACGATATTTGTTTTTCTCATTCTGACTTCACTCTGTATGACAGTCTCTAGATCCATCCACGTCTCAACAGATGACTCAATTTCGTTCCTTTTTATGGCTGAGTAATATTCCATTGTATATATGTACCACCCATTTGTCTGTCGATGGGCATTTAGGTTGCTTCCATGACCTGGCTATTGTAAATAGTGCTGCAATGAACATTGGGGTGCATGTGTCCTTTTGAATTATGGTTTTTTCTGGGTATATGCCCAGTAGTGGGATTGCTGGGTCATATGGTAATTCTATTTTTAGTTTTTTAAGCAACCTCCATACTGTTCTCCATAGTGGCTGTATCAATTTATATTCCCACCAACAGTGCAAGATAGTTCCCTTTTCTCCACACCCTCTCCAGCATTTGTTGTTTGTAGATTTTCTGATGATGCCCATTCTAACTGGTGTGAGGTGATAACCTCATTGTAGTTTTGATTTGCATTTCTCTAATAATTAGTGATGTTGAGCAGCTTTTCATGTGCTTCTTGGCCATCTGGATGTCTTCTTTGGAGAAATGTCTATTTAGGTCTTCTGACCATTTTTGGATTGGGTTGTTTGTTTCTTTAATATTGAGCTGCATAAGCTGTTTATATATTTTGGAGATTAATCCTTTGTCCGTTGATTCGTTTGCAAATATTTTCTCCCATTCTGAGGGTTGTCTTTTGGTCTTGTTTATGGTTTCCTTTGCTGTGCAGAAGCTTTGAAGTTTCATTAGGTTCCATTTGTTTATTTTGTTTTTATTTCCATTACTCTAGCAGGTGGATCAAAACAGATCTTGCTGTGATTTATGTCAAAGAGTGTTCTTCCTATGTTTTCCTCTAAGAGTTTTATAGTGTCCAGTCTTACATTTAGGTCTCGAATCCATTTTGAGTTTATTTTTGTGTATGGTGTTAGGGAGTGTTCTAATTTCATTCTTCTACATGTAGCTGTCCAGTTTTCCCAGCACCACTTATTGAAGAGACTGTCTTTTCTCCATTGTGTATCTTTGCCTCCTTTGTCATAGATTAGTTGACCATAGGTGCGTGGGTTTCTCTCTGGGCTTTCTATCTTGTTCCATTGATCTATGTTTCTGTTTTTGTGCCAGTACCATATTGTCTTGATTACTGTAGCTTTGTAGTATAGTCTAAGGTCAGGGAGTCTGATTCCTCCAGCTCCGTTTTTTCCCCTCAAGACTGTTTGGCTATTCGGGATCTTTTGTGTCTCCATACAAATTTTAAGGTGATTTTTTCCGTAAAAAATCAAAGGCATCTATTTCTAATATCAGTTATTTTAAGGAAGTGAAGGGAGAAAGTTGAGATCAAAAGATAAAAGGGACTAGGGCAGAGGAGAAGGAAAATGAAGATGAAGATCCAGCCAAGGGTCTTCCGTGGTGATGCAGTGGTTAAGAATCCGCCTGCCAATGCAGGGGACATGGGTTCGAGCCCTGGTCCGGGAGGATCCCACATGCCGCGGAGCAACTAAGCCCGTGCACCACAACTACTGAGCCCACGTACGACAACTACTGAAGCCCACACACCTAGAGCCCATGCTCTGCAACAAGAGAAGCCACCTCAATGAGAAGCCTGCGCACCACAACGAAGAGTAGCCCCCACTCGCTGCAACCAGAGAAAAGCCCGAGCGCAGGAACGAAGACCAAAGCAGCCAAAATAAATAAATAAAATAAATTTATTTTAAAAAATGTATTTAAAAAAAAAAAAAAAGAAGGTCCAGCCAAGACTGGCAACCGCCTAGATGTGTAATTTCATATTCTCAACTGTCTTCTAATAGAATTACCTGGAGAACTTTAAAAAATACTTATTCCCAGTTTCCAACCCAAGAGATGCTGATTTAATTGTTTTGGGCAGAGTATTTTTCAAAAGCTTCCTAGGTGATTGTAATGTACAGCCAGAGTTCAGAAAGTTCTGCTCTGATCCCGTTGTTTTTGGGATTTTGCACCAACTGGGTAGAAGTAGCGAAGGCAGATGGTTGAATTGACTAGAGTTGGAGTTTTACTGGGCAGGTTCAGAGGAAGGATAATGGAAAAAGGTTGAAGGGCTGGCCTACAGAGTCCAGGCTGAAATGAGAAAATGAAGAACGTGAGGTGATTAAAAAGACTGATAGAAAATAGAGTAGCCGAGGCGTGGTGAACACATGCAGAAAGAGGAAGACGGTAATTGATTGATCCGGAAGCAATGAAGGAAGTAGCATTCCCTTTCAACTTTCTGATGACCTAAATCCACTCCTTCAGTAGCATGCCCCTGAAAATGATTTTTAAAACATTTTAGACCAAAACTATAAAAGAAATAGAAAATAGAGTTTATAGAGAATTGGTAATTACAGCAGTGCTTAAAGTATGGAGGAGCAGAAGGCATAGATAGTGGGGGAAAATTCTCAATTAAAAAAAATGTGTTATGACTTTTCTTACTCCTCATGTATCACTCTGAGGTTTCTTGTAATTAAGAACTTTTAGCACCTGAGAAAGTAATTGGGATCTTCAATTTTAGTGGGTATTAGTAGTAGTAGTATGATTTTAAGATAATCCCTCCTCTGGAAGTAGAGGTATGAATAATGCTTTTCTCTAAAGAAAGGATGTGGTTAATTGAATTTAGGGATCCTGGCTATATTATCATTAAGTTATTGGAATGATCTTAAGTCATCTGCATATAAGATTTTAAAGAATAGAAGCCCCAGAATGAGACGAATGATAAACAAGGCATCAACAGACCGCAAGACAAAACTTGTTTACTCTAGATTTCTGTAAGAGCCTAGGAAAAAAACTGTGAACCTTTCTTAACAGATGAAGTGACAATAAGATGGGGGAAAACAGCAGAGACCTTCACATCCTACAGCAACACAAAATGAAGTCTCGATCATAACTCAAGAGAAGAGAAAAAAACGCGTTCTGAGAATGCTCACATTATTTCACAAGGAGTCTTAGAAAAAAGACAGAGCACTGTTCATTGGAATTTTTTCCCCATTGTTCTCTCTCATTAAAACTGGCCCTGTTTTGTCTTCCTCTGAGACTGTTTGAATTGTAGATTCCGATGTCCTTTGAACTTTGTTCTTTGATAAAAGTTGGGCAAAAAACACATGCCACAGACAACTGTGGACCTGAGATTTGAGACTCGTGATAGTCCTGGGGGAAACTTCCCGCCCCGTGCCAAAAAAAGGAAGACAAGTGTTCAAACTGACCAGGAGGCAAAATATTTCCGTGGTTAGTCATCAATATCTACTAAGAGGCATCAATAAACTGCAAGCTTTTTAGATTCAAAGAATTAAAAAAAAAAAAAAACTCCTGTTTACCATCCCCATCAGGCTGGCAGGGCAGAAGGAAACATCTCCTAGGATTGGTGTCCATCAACACATTTCCACCAAAACAGTTTCTGGAAAAAAGCACATTTCTGTATGTTCCTCCTCAAAAGATAGTGCCTTTTCAGTAGCCTGAAAGGAAACATGTGACAAATTAGAGAGATTATGGAGGAGTTTTGTTTTCAACTGTTTTTTCCACTCTATGCCTTTTTTCTTCCTTCTTGCAAATGAGAGTCTATAAATGTAGGCATTTATGATTTAGGGTCCTCTTTGATTTGAAGACCTTTCTAATGGTGATAGTTTAAATTGATTGAGGTCTGTATTCCTTTTTCTCTTCCCAGCAGGCTGTTTCTCTGTGTCTTAGTAAATTTATGGTGCTGCTTTATTCTAACTGGCTGGATTGGGTTGCATTCATGTTACCCAGATCACTCTTCCTCATAATTGAAATACATAAAAGCTAAAATGTGGCTCAGAGGATTTCCATTGGACCCCATATATTTGAAGGGAATTTTTGAGCACAGAATGCAAAGTTGATCATATTCTCAGAATGTGAAATCATATTCTCAGAAAAACAGATCCCAGAGCAATAATGCTTCTCACCTCCAACACTAGACAACCAGGGGAGCTGACCCACTGAGCTCCATTCTGGGGGAAGACAGAGGTTGGGATCCAGGCTTATAAACTTCACTGAGCCCCGGACCCAGGAAGTGAAGTAATAATTACTTCAAGTAATAATTACGCATTGAGTAGTAATGAGGTAATACACACCAATAGGAAGTCTGCATAACTAAGTCCCCATGGGGAAAGTCGACAGAACTCTCCCTTCTATACTTAGTGGTCAAACATACTGAAAAAAAGATAGGTTGGACTCATGAAACATTAATACACCCAAGAAGCAAACACAGAAGTAAGAGGATAGCATGTTTAATTTCTAGATCGCTGCCAGAAACATTTTTCAGTATAGTCACTGCCTAACTCAACACAATTAATTGAGTAATTGTCATGTTTTCTGACTTTGCCAGAGAAAAATGGTTTTAAAAAGGAACCCAACCAGTCTACTCAAAAGTTGTTGTGTTTTGAAAGTCCATCTCATCCTCAAACTTTTATCGTCATAGGATTTAGCGAAGTTGTTGAATCACAAGGAAACACGAACATGATCCAGACAACTGAATGTGTATTGTTCATAGATTGACCTGTGCTTTTCTCTTGGGGCAGCTGTTTTGATGGCAAGAACCAAATGATACCTTATTTTGTTTTAAAATGGGGATAACTACACATCTATTAGAGCAGCTAAAATGAAATGAAACATAGTGACAATACCAAATGCTGGCAAGGATGTAAAGGAAATAGATCCTGTATATTCCTGGTGGGAGTGTAAAATTGTAAAGCCACTCGGGAAAGTAGTTTAGCAGTTTCTTAAAAAATTAAACGTACACGAACCCAATGATTTAGCAATCACACTCCTGGGTATTTTAGCAATCACTCCTGGGTATTTATCTCAAAGAAATGAAAACTTACATCTACGCAAAGACCTACATACGAATGTTCATAGCAGCCTTATTGGTAATAGGCAAAAACCGGGTACAGTCCAGACATCCTTCAATGGGTGAGTGGTTTGAACAAACCATGGCACATCCATACCTTGGAACACTACTCAGCAATAAAAAGGAACAAACGATTAACATATACCACAGCTCGGCTAGATTTCAAGGGAATTGTGCTAAGTGAAAAAAATCACAATCTCAAAAGCTCACATAATGTATGATTCCATTTGTATAATATTCTCAAAATGACAGAATTACAGAGATTGAGAACACATCAGTGATTGCCAGGGGTTAGGGATGGGGTTTGGTGGAGGAGAGTGATTGTGATTTTAAAACGGTAACACAAGGGAGATCTTTTGTAGTGATGGGACAGTTCTCTGTCTTGACTGTGGTAAAATTGCATAGAACTACACACACACACACACACACACACAGGTAAAACTGGTGAGATCTGAATAAGGTATGTGAATTGTAACAATATCAATTTCCTAGTTTTGATATTGTACTATAGTTCATGGAAGATGTTACCATAGGGAGAAATTGAGTGGAAAGTACATGGGACCTCTCTAATATTTTTGCGACTTTCTGTGAACCTCTAATCCTTTTTAAAATAAAAAGTTGAAAAAATGGAGGATAACATGAAAACGGGGCCACCCTTGAAACATTGTGTGAAAAAGCTGACCAACTTTATTTTGTGGAGATAAGAAAGCCAGAGTGACAACATGTGGGTAGACGGTGGCTATAGAAATAGAAATTATTCCCAAATGTAAACTGATTCTTTTGTATGAACAATCTATTTTTGTGTTTCTGGAAGCTAAAAAACCTGATTCACTGTGTCTATTGACACTTTCTTCTAATGGTTACATGTCAATTTTTCCTAATGAAACATGTTCCAAAAGACCAAGCAACAACATATATTGCTGTACAGCTTCAAGACACTATTCTGTTGTTGGCTTTGAACTCTTGTCACATTGACTTTCTGAAGATATGCAGCAGTTGATAACAGCCACTGGGGGTCAGACTTCCCCATGGCATCTGTTCAAACATATTTCTTAGCCAGTGCAACTGCAGACTTACAGGTTAATAGAACTCAAGCCTTCCTTTCTACTTGTAAGAGCTTACCAAAGCAGACAGAAATATTTATGTTCATGGTAATTACTCAGCTTGGAACACAAACAGATCCAGGGATTGCGGAAGAGATACCAAAGTAGTTTTATATAAATCTCAGTTAAATATATCATAGTTAATGAGGATACAGCAGAGGGCTAGTGTTTTCTCTAACCTCCAGATAAGATACAATCTTCCTTCCTGCAATCTGGGCAAGAAGAGCCCTGCCCTGGGCCCCTCCCATCAGAAGCCCCACACTGGTCCCCATCCAGCCATGCCCTTCACCATGGGACAGGAATCCCAATTCTTTTCCAAATGGATGAAAAAATCCTAGATTTCTTCCCAATAGTTAGATATCACAGAGTGCAATTTTGAGCAACGATGAGCAGAAGATAGTTCTGATAAAGACCTTAACAAAGAGAAGATATCAGTCTCCTAGGGCTGTGGACAATGGAGCAAATTTTAAAAGGGAGACTATTATGAATCACAGAAAAAAATAAACCAGGATTGATATTGCCAGATTCTAGAATTTGGTTTTGAATTCTTTGAGTTTGGATAGCATATCGCTGAATCTGATTGCCAGGGCATGGCACGGAAACACCAACAGCTGAGCTGCCACGTTGCAATATGATGATGACAAAGGACAGGCACCAAACAAGCTGGGTTCACTGATCCAGAAAGGATGCTGGTGATCACCAGTGGTGCTGTCACTGCCTCCAGTTGGTCCTCTGAAGATGGGGGTGGGTGAGTCATAAGGGAACCGCCTGTGAGGGAGAAGAGATTTCATCTGCCCAGGGACAAGGAAAGGAATTTCCAAGAGGTCAGCTTTACACATCAGGCATGACTCCGTCTGATGCTTCAATGATTGCATCTCTTCTCTCTCTCTATATTTCTAAGTGGAGTTCAGATTCTGGGACATACATGTAACTGAAATGGCTCTGGAGACCTGTTCTCATACTTTGAGAATCTAATTTGAACCAAGGGATTTCCAAGGCCCCCTAGTGTCTCCTTTGCATACCTTCCTACTCTTGCTTTGCAAGGTGAGTTGAGATGTCATCACTTAGAATTCAAGAGCATGAAGCGAACAGTCCAGCACAGAGTCAAAGAAATTTCCTGAGATCACTGCCTTGGAACCCTGAGTGGCAAGATACACAGCTTGCATCAAATGGTAATAAAGACAGTTGTGCTCTGAGTGAAACAATAACAATTAAACCCATCAACTTTAACTGAGGTTGAGAAAACAAAAGACCTCCCAGTTTACAGTGGCCCCAAGCCAAGAGACTGCTGAGACTGGAGAAAACTCAGACTGCAGACTGAAGAATGCTATCTTCTAAGAAGAATGTGCTAGTGAAAATTTTCAGGAACAGCAGTTCTGTCAAGTTTCTTCTAGAATGTTAATCAGCCAGGATTTCAAAGTCTTACTGGTCAGGTAAATATTCTCTAGCAGGTGCAAGGAAGAGAAACACACAAAATCCCCCTTCAGCAAATTTAGAAGGAGTGAGATCTGATGTTATATGCTGGCTCTTAATTTTTTTATTAGCGATAAATTAGCTTGGGATCAATGAAAGATTGAAATATCACCTAGACCTTTGAAGATACAAGTATAGCTTGCAGAGGAGCCATGGGCAAAAAGGGAAAAAAATTGCCGCCCTGAGAATGAACTTGAGGTTTTCTGACCTGCTGCAAAATTATATAAATGTTCCTTGCCGTTGGCCAAAAAGTTAATTTTAAGTCTCAGCTTCTATGACTTTGCATCAGTCTTCTCTTAAGTCACTTCTTTTGACCTAAACTTTTTTTTGAGAGGTCAGATAAAAGATTGTGATTCTCAATACATATTTATCCAGCTATGACTCCAAAAGTTCTGAGCTGCATAAACACATATGACGACGTCAAGCTCACATGTAGCAGTAAGAGCAAAAAGCCACGTTGTCAAAACCTACTGTATCTGAATTTGGACACTGAGATATAAGGCTCAGAATCTCATTTTTATATCCCATGGCATTCAGAGGGGTAAACACGTCAATTTCTGACACAAAGTTTCCTGTCCTGTGTTAACAGTGGTTCAGTATCTTTGAGGTCCCTGGAGGGTTGCTGGGTTGGGATTAAAACTGTGCAATGTAGGGGATTCAGACAGGGCTCTGCTTCCAGATTGACCTGGGTATTGTTCTTGCTGCTGTCACTTACCATCATGCACAAGCTCCTTAAACATTCTGACACTCAGTTCCAAACCTGTCAGTGGAAAGAATACACCTTTCCTGGAGGGCTGTTGCGAGAATTAGAGAAAACATAAGAGTTTGCGTGTAGTAGGAGGCGTTCTGTGGGTGGTACCTATCACCCCCTAAGCACATTGAACGAACACACTTGAACAGTGATTAAACTTCAACATTTATTCTGGGGAATGTCTCAGGTCCTACATTGGATTTGCTGGCTTCACTTTGAGAAGCATTTCTAAGACCTCAGAAGTCCTTGCAATCCCAGTTTTTTCTAGTTTTATGGAAATATAATTGGCACACAGCACTGGATAAGTTTAAGGTGTACAGCATAGTGATTTGACTTACGTACATCATGAGATGATGACCACAGTAAGTTTAGTGAACCTCCATCATGTCATAAAGGTACAAATGAAAGAAATTAAAAAAAATATTTTTTCCTTGTGATGAGAACTCTGGATTTACTTAACTTTCATGTAAAACACACAGCAGTGTTAATTATATTTATCACATTGTGCATTATATCCCTAGTACTTATTTATCTTATAACTGGAAGTTTGTACCTTTTGATTGCCTTTGTCCAGTTCCCCCTCTCCCCACCCCCTGGTAACCACAAATCCGATCTCTTTTTCTATGAGTTGGTTTGTTTTTGAAGTATGATTGACCTTCAACACTGTGTTTGTCAGTTCCTGGTACACAGCACAGTGATTTGGTATTTCTGTACGTTTCAAAATGATCCCCACCATAAGACTAGTTACCATATAAAGATATTACATAACTATCGACTGTATTCCCTGCAATGCACATTTCATCCCTGTGACTCATTTATTTTGTAAGTGGAGATTTTGTACCTCTTAATCTCCCCCACCTACTTCTCTCTTCCCCCCATCTTCCTGTCCTCTGCCTTTTTTTTCCTTGATAGTGTTCTCACTGGATTCTATAATCCAGGACTACAGCTTTCCTTTTAAGAAGTGCTGTTTTCTCTTCAGGCAGTAACTAGTTCAGAAGATCAGAAAGCAAGCAACATAGTAGTGGAAGCTGAAATTGAAGTAACTGGAGGTTTTTTGATGCTAAAGGCTTGCAATATTCATTTATTTTTAAACTACACATACATGCTTATCTCTACTGTGGTTGCTTTTCTTGTTATCTGCTGATTCCTAGCATGACCCCTTTCTTCTCTACTCCTTACCATCATAGAAACGAATGTGACCTTGAAACATTTTTATACCATTTCTCTTCTGGTTCGATGTCACACCGTCTCTGTGAAGAAGTGGAGGTGACTCCAATTTATCTTTCATTCCTTGCTTTTTGTCCTCCAAACTTGATAACTGTTTCCTTCCTAGGAGAGATAAAATTCCAGAGTCTCTCCTCCTACTGAATCTCTCCTTTTCCTTCTGACCTGTGAACCATCTCATAATTATTATTCTTCACATGAAACTCTCCCCTTAGACTTCCTGTTCTTTTATTTGTGCTTGTAAATAAGAGGATGAAATTGAGGTGGAAGATAGTATTATAAAGTCCATTTTTATCTGAATGAATAAGGCACCCAAAGAGTTCTAATTAAGGCTTCAGGCGAAAGCTGGAGGGAAAAAATAGAATATATATATGTATGTGTGTGTGTGTGTGTGTGTGTGTATATATATATATAGAGAGAGAGAGAGAGAGAGAGAGTAGTCTTTAGTAGGAGGCCACAGGGTTCTGTCCTTAGTCTTGTCTTGAGTGTTTAAATGAACACAGAAAAGACATCAAATTTGCTGATGAACCAACATGTGGAGAGATAATTAAAATGAAAATTGAAAGAAGAAAAAGCCAAATTATTTCAGCATGTGAGAATTGTAGACTAATGCCAAGAGAACAGAATTTAACAGGCGTTAAGTGCAAAAACCTATGTCTGGTATTAAAAAGTAATTGACTGTAGTGTGGAAAATTAATAAAGTGTTTAAGAAGAAACAAGCCACAATGATGGGAATATGTCTAAAGGACATGGGAACTAATTGAAAGAGCTCCCAATGGCCAAAGCTGGAACAATTTGAACAAGATAAATTGGATTATAATCCAAAGTACAAAATATTGGATTATAATCCAAAGTATAAAATAAATATCCATGAGTCCATGCTGACATGAATGATTGACTAAATAACTGGGAGAGAATAGCATGACCTTGACTATTACAGGAAAACCAAATTACAAATTCTGTATGGGAAAGAATTATTTATAGTTTCACTTTTCCTCAGCACATAGCAGTCTTTTTTAGAATCAGTTTAGACACTAATAAAGTATTCCTGATATTTACAGTAAAGATAATATTGCTTGCTTTTGTGAAGAATCTAATCCATGAGTTGTTATACTGTATGAGCTGTACGTGTTATTCCCATATATTTATCTACTAAACTCTCCCTCTTATATTTCTTATCCATTCATCTCCATCTCAATCCTGCTAGTTTTTGCTTGATATTTTTCTTTGCATTTCACTGTATGGGAGACAGTGTTTATTGTTCCTCCAAAGTCCATTGTCCACTTGAACCATAGTAACAGAACCCTTGATGTTTACTATGTATGTGACCAACCAAAATAAACGTTTCATTTCCCAGCATCCCTTGTAGCTACATTCTGATGTTTGGCTTGGTTCTTAACAATTGGTTATAAACAGAAGTTTGTGCAAGTTCCAGGAAGTATCCTCTTTCCCGATTTCTGGAATGTGGAAGTAATTGTTAGAGTTCCAGCAGGCATCTTGGACTTTGAGGTGACCTTGGGGACCGGAAGTCATGCATGGCCAAAATACAAGATAAAAAGAGGCTGAATTCCTGTCACTAAGGAATAGCATATCAGCCCTGACGACTGCCTACAATTTTTCTCCCCAGGGATATCCTATTATTTATTTTTCTATAATTTAATTTATGTCTAGCTTTCACATTCTTCCCAGCAGTGGAAAATTTAATTAATTCAGAGAAAACTCAGTCAGAGTAACATATATATTAGGCTGTTTGAAATTGTAACACAGGTCATTGAAGAGCTGTCTATTTTTTCAGTCTTTTTTCTATCATTTTTAATGGTTTTTATTGCACGTCTTTTTGCCTGTTAATCTTTACTTTTTCAGTGTGAAATCCACTGTTAATTCCATGCAGAGTATTTTTTTTTATTTTAGATATTGTATGTTTCACCTCTAGAAGTTTTATTTAGGTCTTTTTTATATTTTCCATGTCTCTACTTAATATGTTCAGGCATTACACTACTTTCTTGACACACAGAATACAGTTACGATATCCATTTTTATCTTCTCATCTGCTGATTTATCACCTGTGTAATTATGAATCTGTTTCTATTGCTGTTTCTCCTTATTACAGGTTATGTTGTTCTGCTTTTTGTATGCCTTGTAATTTTTTATTTGATACCAGACATTGTGAATTTTACATTGTGCTGGATACTTTTGTATTCTTATAAATATTTTTGAGCTTTTTTCCCGTAAGTGTAGGTAAGTTGCTTGGAAATAGTTTGACCCTTTTGAGACATTTATTTATTTATTTATTTTTATTATCATTACTATTTTTTTGGCCATGCTGCACGGTGTGCAGCATCTTAGTTCCCCAACCAGGGATTGAACCCTTGCCCCCTACAGTGGAAGCGTGGAGTCTTAACCACTGGACTGCCAGGGAAGTCACGAGGCTTGCTTTTAATATTTGTGAAGTGGGACCAGAGCAGCCTATAGTCTAGCCGAGATAATGCCCTTCTGAGTACTTTACTCAATGCCCCATGAATTTGCAACTTTTCCTTTTTTTCTGGAAGGAACACAAACTATTCCTGGCCCTGTGTAAGTTCCAGAGGTTGTTCCCTCTTCTCTTTTCAGGTGGTTCTTTCTTCCCCCTCACACACATGCAGTGAGCAATGCTCAGCAGAAGGTCTGAGGGGGATCCTCTGCAGATCTTCAGAGCTCTTCCTCTGTGTACCTCTCTCCTCTCTGATATTTGGCTCTATGAATTCTCACCGGTTTAGCCTAACTCTGTCTTCTTAATTTGGCCAGACTTCTGGGCTCCACCTGGTTTTCCCTCCTGCACTGCAGCCTGGAAACTCGATCCAGTCAGTAAACTGAGACATCTTGTTTGTTTCCCCTCCCTTAGGGCTTACTGTCCTGTGTTGCCCGATGTCAATGTCTGAAAACTATTGTTTCAAATACATGATGTCTAATTGTTTAGTTGTTTCAGATGGGAAGGTAAATCTGGTCCCTGTTACTTTATTTAGTTCTTTTTAAATGAGAGAAATACATTTCTCTCTTGTATGGCTACTCTTGACGTAATTCTAACATTATACTTAATTCTAATAATATACTTAACTAACATAATCCTAACTAAACATGCCTGCTAAATTTTAGTTGGATGCCTATCGTTCTAAATAACCATTCAAGAACTAATATATTTGATGGATATATTTTTCCTGGGTGGAGGAAAATAGTCCATTGTGCATTTCTTGTGATGTTATAAGGTTATATAATATTCAGCCACTGAGGAAACATTTTATTTGAGGACTAATTAACAAAGGATCAGCTCCTCTCCCAGAGCTGTAATTGGGCTCTTCAGTAGTTAATAGGTTTAATTAGTGAGCTCCTACTTAAATGTGGATGTTAACTCTCAAACTCTAGCCACACACACAGTAAAAAACAGTTGTTTCTCCAACTGGATGGAGAATTTTCTGAGCATATAAACAAAGAAACACGCACATCATTCAGGCGACATGGTCCTATTATTTTGCTCTAAGTTCCGTCCTTACCCTTCCACAGGCAGTTACTCAGGATGTTTCTTTTTGTCTCTGTCTGTAACATCTCCTATTTTCACATCTTTTTTTTTACTCAGTATATTCCAAGCTTCAAAGATGATGTAGTAAAAGGAGAATTGAAAAAAGATCTGAATTTATCAACCACTTGGTCACTGCTTATTATTTCATCACTTAGTCTTAGTTTAGTTCATCTATAAATGGAATATCACCTACATCATGGAGTTGTTGAAAGAACAAAATGAGTTAACTTAGTACATACAAAAGGGTGCCCTAAAGTGTTTTAGAGAATATTTGTGTTAAATAAATGTTGATGGATTTCCTTTTTTACAATTCAGCATTCCTTTTTCTCTCTATTACCCTCTGCTTTTCAAAAAGAACCTTCCTAATAAAATATTCAAAATGAAGAAAAATTAATGAGGATTATCTTAGGACTCAAAGGGGCTACAGGGTAAGGTATTTATAAGGATGCTCTAAATGCGTTTTATCACTATCCTCCTTTGATCTCAAATGCAAATACCAGATAAAATAATCCTTAGAAAATGCCAACTCAGGAAGTAAGAACTGCGGCCTCTGAGATAAGCACGCCAGCGTCCAAGAAGTCACTTTAGAAACACTTCTGGCTTCCATTAAATCTCTATCCAGTACTAACATTGGCTTGCATTTAATGCAAGAGGTAATGAGAGGCCATTTGAGTTGTCTCTTAAAGCAGCCAAGAACTTTTATTGCTGTTCTTTGAGTAGAGCCAAGGACTTGATCCTCATCTGTAAAATGAAGGCATTGGATTAGATAACCTGCAGCTGTAAAAATTCTGATTAGCTAATTATTCATTATAGAGGTCTGCCCTTTAAATTTATCTCACACGAATCAGCTTATGTCAGTTCAAGCCTGGTGGACCTAAGCCACGAAGAAAAAAATTTGTTTTGCATTTTATCTTGCCTTTACACCTGCTGCACTACAAAATAATAATAATAATAATTTAATAAGGATAACTTATCCTGGAGATAATTTTCAAATTTATAGAACAGTTGATAGCTTCCCCGATATGAACTGTGGTTATGAAGTGTGGAGAGAGGGAAGAGGAAGAAAACAGAAGAGAGAAGGCTCAGAATCTTCTTTTCCACCGTTACTTAGCACCATCTTCCTTCTGCTGGCAGTGACAGACGTCAAACTTTTTCTTCTTTCATGATAGCCCTTTTTGTAGACAAGAACAGACCCCTTCCCTTATCTTTGGGCTGAATTTTTCCCAGTCCTGAGTATTTCCATCTAGTATGTTCTATTAAGGGGAGGAGGAAGGAATAGAGAATCTCTTTTCCAACCTTCTAGCACTATTTTCAGCATTTCTTCAGTGGCATACTGGCTTTGTCCTGCATACCTCCCCAATCTTCAGCATCAGTGAAAAAAACGACTTCCCACCTTGGACATCTGAAAGAAGTAGGAGGAAAAACATTAGGGAAAACGTTTCTTCAGCAGTCATTCCCTTTCTTTGTTTTTCCATTACCTTGCTGGAACAAATTAACTGTGTTACCATTTCTTCTGATTAGTAATGCTATTTTTTACAGCACTCCAGGCAAGTTTTAGCATCTGGTATCACTGCAGCCATGCCGCACTGAACAGCCACCAGCACTCAGTCTATCATTTACAGACTCTTAGAAGGCAAATGGAAAGATGACCTTGATTGAAAATCTGCATAATCCTTTCCTATGGGGAAAGGCTCTCACGGTTTTATCTAAATATATAAGGACCACCCTGTGACAATCAATCTAATTAAGGGCACAGAGGTAATACAAATTGTGTCTCTCTCACCATGACCTTTTTCTTGTTAACCAACATACTTTTCAATGACACAGGAAGGATCTGGTTATAAGAAACTTGCACAAGAGAAATCCAAATTTCTTAAATCTTTGGGGTATGCAATTGAATGTGACCACCTTAACATGAAGGTCAATCTTTGTATTTAAAACGACTACTTTGTGGAAAGTTTTTATGACAATAAACTTGCTTGTTGGGAATCACAAACCGTCAATCCAATAGCTTGCATTTTATCTTGAAGCAAAGGATGACTCTGAACAGAACTGTGCTATATTCTTGAATAGGTCTGGCAGTTCAAATGTGTTTCTGTGGGGATTAAAATATATGATGAAACTGAAGGATGCTTGAATGCACATTTCATTCTTTCAGCCAACAAATACTTACTGAGTATTATGTGTCAGAACTGTTCTTAGCGTTGTTTATACTGTGGTGAAAAAAACAAAAACAAAAGCAGACAAAATCTCTGCCCTCATAGAGTCCTTGTAGAGTCTAGTGGGAAAGAAGGATATTAGATATTTCAACCCCAAATAAATATAGAATTATAAAAGAATAGATTGCTGTGAGAGAGAGCAGATGTAGTCTCTGATCTGAATCACTTAAGGGAGGGAGGTCATATAAGTTCTTTCTGAAAAAGAAGCATTTAAATGGAAACCTCAAGGATGAGCAGGGTTTAACCAAGAGGAATATTCAAGGGAAAAGTTCCAGGCGGAAGAAACGTCTGCACCATCCAGTAGTGCTCAGAGGTTCAAGTTTCACCAACAGAATCAACCATCAGGTGAGAGCATTGTTGTACTGTGTTTCTAAAAACTGGAAATTTCCTGGATGACATCACAGAGTTGGATCATCATTGTACATGGAATCCACAATGAAACACTCCAGTAATTCTCTTGACTGGATAAAGTTTGACATTTATAATAGCTAAAAATAAACTCTAGCTAGTAAGACTTGTCCGCCTAATTTCACAGAAATTAAAGCCCCAGCTTCTATTTAAGATTATATTGTCAGACATAAAGATCTTGCCAAGAGGATCAGAAAATCTCAGGAAATACAGAATTAATAACTACAGATGATTTCAGATGTAAGGGAAGATATGCAGACTGATATGCTTCTTAAAAGGACCACTTTGCCATTTGAAATCTATTTAAAAAATGCTCGGAGTCCATAACATTAAATATTTGTTTTACTTCTTATTCTAATAAAGCCTGGTAATTATGCCTTGTTAACGAGTTTCATAGCATTCAGAAACACTACAATATTTACAGAAGAAAAGTCCAAATTCTGTGGACCTTATCTCAACTCTCTGCAAAAGTCATAGAGATTTCTAGTCTGTATTATATGTAAAACAACAGAACTGCCTGTCCCTTAATTAAGTTAAAGAATTTGTAGACATAATCTTTATTAACTTCATTACTGTCTTAGAAAAACATTTTCCAGAGCGTATTCCACAGAACACCAGATTCAAGGAATATTAATAGATATTACTTGAAAAAAAGAGATTTTGTAATAGAGTGTGGAAATGCCAAATTAAACAAAATAAAAAGGGTTATTGCATAACTCTTTAGATCCCTTAATATACAAGTGTTCATTGAAAATATCAAAAAAGGGGATTCACTATGTAGTATTTCTTAGACACATTTATCTAAGGAACCTTTTTCCATAGGTCATCAGCGGGAATCAGCATTCCGTGCAGCATTCTTTGGAAGCGCTACCCTAATGAAAACGTTTAAGTTGAATGAGTGAAACATATATCTAGGAATCATTTTACATGGAGATTTATAAAATATTAGTAAGCAAAGCCTTGCAGGTTTTATTATTCAAGTGCAATATTTAGAAAAAAGAATTGACACCAAAAAATGAATAATAATAATATCCTGAGACTTGCTTCAGCTGAGTTCACACAGACTTAAATAAGGACATACAGACCATTAGAAGATAGCAGGATGATCTGTGCTGTAGCTACTTTTCAATTATAACAAAATTCAGCCTTTGTTAGAAGCTGTTACAATAGACCACTTTGTTTTCTGCCACTGTAGTTACATGTCACAAGGTCTAAAGGACACATTAACAGAGATAGCACAGCCATGTTTATCAGTCTTGAATGTGTTTCTTCCAATATTTGCAGACAGGAGCATACTCAAAGCCTAGTGTCTGCTCCAGAACTATCTGGCATTGACTTTTCAACTATGCTTCTGAAAGCTCCCCATATTAAAGAAAAAAGAAGTTCCATTTCCAGTTAGAATGTAGAAGTTTCTGACAAAACATTGCTCCCATGAAAACAACTAGAAAAAACTGGATAATTTGGAGGGTTGTGGATGCACACATGTCAAAAGAACTAAGTTCCAGAGGGAAAAAGCTCTTCCTTGGTGAGCAGAGATTGACAGCTATTCTCCAGTGTCCAATGGAGGGGATTTGAGTTTGCCATATCTGGGTATGAGTAGAAAATTTAGCTTGCCAAAGTTGATGGACTCTTTGAGAGGAAAGAGAAACCATCATAACTTTTTTTTTTTTTTACATCTTTATTGGAGTATAATGGCTTTACAATGGTGTGTTAGTTTCTGCTTTATACCAGAGTGAGTCAGTTATACGTGTCATATGTTCCCATATCTCCTCCCTCCTGCATCTCCCTCCCTCCCACCCTCCCTATCCCACCCCTCCAGGTGGTCACAAAGCACTGAGCTGATCTCCCTGTGCTATGTGGCTGCTTCCCACTAGCTATCTATTTTACATTTGGTAGTGTATATATGTCCATGCCACTCTCTCACTTCATCCCAGCTTACCCTTCCCCCTCCCCGTGTCCTCAAGTCCATTCTCTACATCTGCATCTTTATTCCTATCCTGCCCCTAGGTTCTTCAGAACCATTTTTTTTCTTAGATTCCATATATATGTGTTAGCATATGGTATTTGTCTTTCTCTTTCTGACTTCACTAAGTATGACAGTCTGTAGGTCCATCCACCTCACTACAAATAACTCAATTTTGTTTCTTTTTATGGCTGAGTAATATTCCATTGTATATATGTGCCACGTCTTCTTTATCCATTCATCTGTTGATGGACACTTAGGTTGCTTCCATGTCCTGGCTATTGTAAATAGAGCTGCAATGAACATTGTGGTACATGACTCTCTTTGAATTATGGTTTTCTCAGGGTATATGCCCAGTAGTGGGATTGCTGGGTTGTATGGTAGTTCTATTTTTAGTTTTTTAAGGAACCTCCAGACTTTTCTCCATAGTGGCTGTATCAATTTACATTCCCACCAACAGTGCAAGAGAGTTCCCTTTTCTCCACGCCCTCTCCAGCATTTGTTGTTTGTAGATTTTCTGATGATGGCCATTCTAACTGGTGTGAGGTGATACCTCATTTTAGCTTTGATTTGCATTTCTCTAATAGTGAAGTTGAGCAGCTTTTCATGTGTTTCTTGGCCATCTGTATGTCTTCTTTGGAGAAATATCTATTTAGGTCTGCCCATTTTTGGACTGGGTTGTTTGTTTTTGTGATATTGATTGCATGAGCTGCCTGTATATTTTGGAGATTAATCCTTTGTCAGTTGCTTCATTTGCGAATATTTTCTCCCATTCTGAGGGTTGTCTTTTGGTCTTGTTCATGGTTTCCTTTGCTGTGCAAAAGCTTTGAAGTTTCATTAGGTCCCATTTGTTTATTTTTGTTTTTATTTCCATTTCTCTAGGAGGTGGGTCAAAAAGGATCTTTTTGTGATTTATGTCATAGACTGTTCTGCCTATGTTTTCCTCTAAGAGATTTATAGTATCTGGCCTTACATTTAGGTCTTAAATCCATTTTGAGTTTATTTTTGTGTATGGTGTTATTGGCATTTTCTTAGTGACTTTTCCTTATGCTGTTTAGTAAGCACAATGCCGTAGGATACATATTTGCTATCAGATTTTCTCCTGAGAGAGAAGGAAGGACCTTATTTTGCTGCTAACATTTATTATTTTAGATATTATGCTGAGAGAGAGCAAAGAAGGCGTTTGGGAGGAGTTGCTTTTCTATAGGTCATTGGATCATCTGATTATTGTTTTCTGTTTCATTGATCAGTATGGACTCTAACTTTGCAGATATGAACAATTACAAAATTCAATGAAAATAAGATGAAAAACCCCACCAAAAACTAGAAAGATGATACTAGAAGATCTCATTTTGCTCGTCGTGGGAATTTTCCCATGAACTGACTTTTCGGCTTCTTCGTCCATCCCCCTCCCCAAGCCTACTGTGTGGCCTTTCTTCCCAGAAGAACTGAGTCTATGATATTTCAATTCCTGGAAGCAATTTGCTGTGCCAGCATAATATTTACTACCAATGCATGATGTTCAAGACGCTCATTTCCCCAATTCCCTCATCAGTGTGGACAGAGCTGATAACCTTTCCAGAGAGCTCATATCACTGTACACTGCACTGAATTCACCAAAACGATCCCAATTTTTAAGTCAAAGCGAATGTTAGAAATCCACTACAGTATGTGAATATGAGAACTAGTTTGTCGTGTGTATCATTACAGGAATAGACTATGATTCATAGAAACTCATAGCTGGAGGGAGTTGGAGAGTTTTCCTTCTGTCAACTTTATCACCTTCATTAATGTCTGCATTGAAATCACCGCTTCAGCCAGATGATAGTGTGAATGTGTGTGTGTGTGTGTGTGTTTTGTGGAATATCCCAAGAAAAAATATACGTTAATGGGTTTGACAATTCTTGAATCCTCCAAAGGTTAGTAATATGAATGTAGACTTTAACCATTTTCTTTTTCCAGGAGTGAAAACTCAATTCTATTAAAAAAGAACAGATGCGTAATCCATTGTGTGGTGGAAAGAGCATTGAGCTAATTGGAAGTCATGGCTTTATGATCTGGTTTTTTCACTTACCGGGTGTGTGACCCAGGGCAAGTCACAGTATCTTTCTGGGATTCATGTTAGAATAATCTCCAAGAATCCTTTCCAATTTAAAAATCTTTGATAGTGTGATTCTTTTTTATAGCACTCAGACTTTTTGGTTCATGGAGTTCTCCCAGTGGCCACCGTAGACAACCTACTCACTTATGCGAGACAAGGTTTGGGGAAAATTTTTGCTAGACAGACAATCGATACTGGAATAGAAGTTTAATATGTTGGTACTAGGGTGTTAAACTTAAGTTTAAATTAGCTGGAATTATACTCATTTATATAAAATACCCAGATTTGTTCAGCATTCAGCTTTTAGTAGAAAGATAAAATATGGCAAGATGATTTGGATCAATGCCCTTTTCTTGAAATAGCCACGGCTTGAAGTCAGTGCACATTAGCCTGGATGTCGTCTTCCTTCAGCTGTGTCCTCTGTCATTCTTTCTGCACAATGATTATAAATGTTCAGAACGATGCCTTCAAGTTACTGCAAATCTTCAGGCATCAAGAAAAAAAGTCAAATAAACTGTGCTAAAAATATACTACTTATTAAGGGGGGAAAGTTATTCCAGTTTCTTAACAAACACATTCAAAGACACGTTTTTAAGAAAAGAAAAAAGATTATTTGGTGAAGCAATCAGTTCACACATATTTATTGAGCATGAATTTCTCTATGTATTATAAGGCATTTAGGAGTTTGATACATGCTCTTGTCCGCAAAAAAAAGAAAAAAGAAAAATTAAACAAACGTGAGAGTAGGAAACAAAACAGCAGTTAATAGTAGCATATGTGTTTATGGTTGTTGTGGTGAGTGGACACTCGTCATGTCTTCTAAATTACTGCTAGTGTGCTTTTCTGTGCTATAACGTGGAGAAGGTGAAAAACACCTTCTCCCAGCCTCTTCGAAAACTAGAGTTCTGGATGTAAGTTAGATTTTTCCAGATTGAGGCATTCCATGAGATTTGGAAAGAAGAAGTGGGAAAGGAGCCTTCCTATTGCTGCTACACTTATTTTTGCTTCAAGCCAGGTTGTGAAAATGGGTTTTTCTACAGCCACGTGGCAGTGTCTGCTCACCAACTTTGTGGGTATGGACAGGGCATTTGAAGGGGTGCGAGTAATGCTTTCCAAAGGTCTGAATGCCAGCTCTACAGATAGGTATTGAGCCCAGCAATTGCCCTGGTGTCCTGTGCAGTGAATGTTATGGTGGTAGATTTTCCCTCTGTTGGACCAGTTAGGAATTCTTGTTGGAGGGAGTCCTAGATCCTCGGCCTAAAGCCCATTCTGCGAACTCTTACAACAGTTCTGTGAGCACCCCCAAACTCTGTATTAAACCCCTTTCTACAATACTTAAAATAGCTGGCATGATTCCCACTTCCAGCCCCAAATATTCATACACCAGTGAGTGATGTAGGAGTACGCAGAGGAAAACAAACAGTGAGGACAAGAATTATAAACTTTTCTGGACTAGATGACCAAGCTGCAGCTTGAAGAAAACATAAATGGACTTCTGATAATTCTTTGAAAACTTGGGATAAAATTTATTCATAAATTCATGCTTGTGCTTTATATATGTAATAGTAATTTGGATTTTGTATCAGCCTATAAATGATAAGACCATAGAAGATCCTAAAAGCCACTGCTTTTGGACACTTTATTTTACTAAATTCAATTTAAAGAGGTTCTTAATTTTCCAGGCTCCAATGCATAAAATAATCCCCCAAAGAGCAATTGCTGTTGCTTTAGCCCTGGACCTTTAGAGTAAATTATAAATGATCAAAAATGTGTTCCAGATATTTTATGCGTAAGGCTAAGCCAACAAAACCCAGAAAACTATGGACTTTAGGATGAAAATCCTCTTGTGCCAAAGTATTTAGGGATTTTAGTTTAGCTTTGTGGCTTTAAGGCCTCAAATCATGAAAGGTCAAATTAGGAAGTAGTGCCGGGGGGTTTTAGGACTGCCTCTGAAATTGAAAGACACCTCAGGCCTGTTAGGAAGCTCCAGTGCACCGCGTTCATCTTCTTTTCTTGGAATGTTCCAGAATTTTCTTGCTCCCTGAGATTAACAACTCCGAAGCAACCTGGTCTTTTCCTGGACCTAGTTCTCTTAGTCTAGAAAGCATGTGTCCTTGGCTTCCTCTCCAGGAGGGATAAAATGATAAGCATTCCTTCTTTCCACTTACTTACTCCAAGTGACCAACCATCCTTGGCCTGACCTCTGGAGTACAGGTCTCCTCCTGACATGTAGACACAAAGGTCAGCGTATTGGTCATCTGCTTCTGTGATCAGGGTTTCAGGGACAACTCCATCTCTAAACCTCAGACCAGTTACACATCAGCAACCACAGAGCACATCCAGTTAGCTGAGACCAGGACAGGGCTAAAGGACCTTATCTTTACATTTGCTTGGAACTTGACAACTGGTTGAGGTAGGGAAAAGAATTTTCTTCAGGAACCATCAAAGAATCAAAGGATTTTCCTGCTCTACCTTTCTAGAAAACACAACAAGTTTCCATTCTTTGTCACTTGTTGGCCATGCATATTAAGTTCCTCAATCACTAAAACCATTAGGAGATTGTACATGGCAAAGAGGACAGAAAGTAACAGTTGCTATAACCCCATGAAATTGTTAATATGAATCCTCATATTCCAGACTGATCGATCACTCACGGGCTTCCAGCTCTAAGTGAAACAAGAACATGAGAAGCAGATGATTGAGAGGTTGTTCTCTTTCTCCCCAAATTAACTTTGGGATAGCTTTTACAGACCGTGACACGATCGCACACCAGGAGTTCAGAAGATGCTCCACAGAATGGTAGTTCGCAACCTAAACTAGGTGTCTTTATTGTACTGGCTGGAAGGGTCTTTGAATGCTGCTGTACCAAGGGATCTTCTCCCTGTCTGCTCAAATCTCTCATTTTTCTCAACTTCCCCTCCCTCCTACGCAGATGAAATCAATACATTATAGTAAATAAGTGGTTACACCTTGAACCTTGTCTCTCGTGGTGAAAAGAAATCCAGTTCTGGGCTGGCCTCATGCATAGGTAGCTTTTATGGTCGGAGGAGAGAGGCATGAAAAGGCTCAGTTCTCTGGCAAATCACCCCACCTGTGGCTGTACTAGATATTCTCAGATAGTCTGTAACACAAAGCTCCCCCCGCCACCCATTACATACCAATGGCCTTTCAGACAATAAATGCTTTGTGTTGTTATCATTTACACCCCAAAATACAATTTTAGGTTTTTATCAAGGCTTAAGAAAGAGCATAGGGCAGTAGGTGCTTTCAGAGTGAGAGAATGGGATGCTTGGAGGGTGAGCAGATTGGAGAGGCTGGGGCTTTTTAAAACAAAACAAAACAAAAACTTTCTAAGTTTGTGGCGCTTAGATTGGCTCACTCAGCATTGTTTTATTTTGTCTTCTGATGACCTATAAAAGGAATCTTCCATTATTGAATGATAACCCACAGTTTAATCTCCCTCCTTGCTGGAGATCGATCTCCAGTGAATGAAATTTCTCTTATTTCCTTATGACGAGGAGAGTAAGTGTCTCAGTGGGAGGAGTAGGTGGAAATAAAAGCAACTCCACTGCTACCCAGGATAAGCGTTTAAGAAGGAAGGAAAGAAAAAGAACAAAAGGCATCTTTAAGATGAATATATACAGTGAGGCTATGTAGCTACATAAAGGAGAATAAAAGGATTTTGAACGGTATTGTCTTTTCTAAACTTAAAAAATGTATGGTAGCAAACTTATTTTTTTAAGAGTTATTTTAAAGAGTTTGCCTACAATATTTGCTCTCATAAACTTATTGCAAATGAAAAATAGTGTTTGTTGCTTAGTGATTTACAAGTCTTTCCCCATTACTTCAAAGATGAATATATTGGAAGACATTTAGATTTCTAAAGCTAACTAGATTTCCCCGAGAGAAGGTTTATAATATTGGAAATATTAAAGGTAATGCTGATTTTTGTGTGGTGTGTGGGAATTCTTTGAGGTGAAATGTAAGTACCAGGAAATCCCAAAGATCGCCACCGGAGGGGAGAAACATTTCACGTTTGTTAAATTAAGAAATGGCATTTGACATTGAGTTTTTCCTCCTTAACTCACAAGCTGCTGAGTTAACTCAAATCTGTACTAATTAGGGGTTATGTTTGGCTCAAAATTACAGGCTCTTTAAAAAAAAAAAAAGGCACAAATGCCCATATATTATACGCCGTTCCTAATTATAAAATAAAAATGACAGTACCGAATTGGCTCAATTTCCCATTTCAGATATCACATATGGTGTTAAGTTCAATAATGACAAAAAATATTGAAGGTACTGGAAATATAAAACTTTCATTTGTCAAATATGCTTCATACATTTCATCTTTGAGTTTCTTATCATAGGTTTTAATGATACGAAATGAAGCCAATTTCATATTTATCCTGTGTGACCAGAATGTGACCCTTCCTGAACTTCGACGACTTCTGGGATTTTGTGACATTGTAACATTGGCAGAAACATTTCATTCTTTTAATACAGCTTCTTTCTAGAGGGGTGATTAAACTCGATGAGTGTGCCCCTGCTAGAACTATGGACTCGGAAACAGTCGTTTGGTCTTTGAAGAAAATATGAAAGGTACTTAGCCTCAGAAGAAAGGTTTGATCACCTACATACAACACCAGGTCTCCTGACCCTACTTAACTGCTGTCAGCAATTGTTTACCGTCATGTTGGATGATGGATTATGAAGACATGAGGACATGGGCAATTTATGCTCCTCAGAATATTCTGATCTATTCTGTGTTATATGGGCTAAAATATAGATGGGAAGACTTTTACTAACTGATAGTTATTCACTTATGCGTCTATACCTCATCCCTCTCCGGAAAATCCTAAGTTGAACACAAAGAAAGGGAGAATACAAGAAGACAGAACTGACTGGCATTGAACCATTTCTTTTTGTTTGGAAAAGTCCAAATCCAAAAAGTTAAGGTTTTCACCATATTCTTCTTTTTTGAGGAAAAATTCGTCACTTCAGTTATCATTTACCTCTACCCCAAACCTTCTTTAATTGAGGCTAATCTTCAGAAACTAGAAATGCTGAACTTCTCTTCATGACATGGCTCTGTAGCTCTCTCCTGCCAATCTTGTTAAGGATGTGAGTCCTAGATTCCAAGAGTAAGGAGGGGTACTTGAAAACATCTGGTCCAGTCTCCTCATTTTACACAACATGAAGCAACCGAGGCTTGAGTGTTCAAATAACTAGTTCAAAGTGGCTCAGACACCTACTAACAAAGACAAAATCAGATTCCACGCAACCCCTGTTCCATATCCCCTGCTTTTCTATGTACCCTGTGTCACTTCTTGAGTTCTCCGAACTTTCCATGTATTCAGTTTGTTTCTTCTAGGATTGGTCTGCCTGAATGGATACTAACATCAGTCGTGAATCCTAGTAGATTCAACTCAAGATTTATGGGGAATCTAGGTATAATCTCAGGGTTGTCAGGGACCTCACTCACTTCAGTCGGTTTGGAGCTTTTGTTTGTTTTGTTTTGTTTGCCTGTATCGCTGTTGCTTATTAGACATCTGTCCTCTGCTTAAATTACGACAATGTCAGAGAATGCTTGAATTTCCGAGATAGGCCACTTCATTACTGAGAAACACTACTCATGTGAAGAATTCTGTATTATTTTGAGCAAAATATGCCAACCAATAAATTCCACCAGTTGGCCAAGGTTTGTTGCCCAATAAGGGGAAAATGGCACACTTCCCTACAATCGAAGAGCAGACCTTCTCCCTGAGTCTCAGTACTTGAATCTCTGAAATTTAATAAGGCATTTCCATCCCAGGAGGCATTCTAAGAGAAATCTCAAACCCTAGACATCTCTTCTCTTCCTGTGAGATTGACAGTTGCCATGGGAATGGGGCGAGGGGTTGCTGTCCTCAGCCCCTCCATGATTTCATCCTAGCACAGTTCCTGCGGGGACCTAAGTGCCTGTGAAGATTTTTATAGAGGTCCATCAGCTGGGCCGAGTAGAGGAAGTGCTGGGTCCCTCTGCACCAGAGGAGGGAACATGATTTATTCAGTGCTTACTGAGTGGCTCTAATGTCCCTGACTTGCCTCCCGCACTGAAAAACACAAAAATTCTGATTTTATTTTAACTCCAGACTTGTTTTCAGTTGTACTTCTTGGGTGGATTTCAGTAGTTTCTAATTAAAACAAGAGAGCACTGCAATAAACCCTCAGCTGATCAGGGACCCATAGGTCCACTGGATGCATCTAAAGTGCGGGTCAGATTCCAAATGTTAAGCCCTTAATTTTTCTGTGGCCGTGAACGTGAGAAAGCAGCTCAGACTGGCTTCAACAGGATCTTCAGTGTGACTCACCCAGGGTTGGGAATTTCAGCTGAGAATACAGTTTGACTATTTTATAAATTAATAGGAAACCCGACTCTGTCCTTGGAGGGAGATACCATCCAGAAGACCACACAGCCATTTTGTACATGAAGGGGAGCCTGGGAGCCTGAAAGGGGCCACCTAATGTGAAATCCAAGGCTGGACTTTGTATTGATCTTGGAGTGGGGCAGCGAAGAGCATTCTTTGATGGTGAAAGCCCCATCTCTAGAGACTCTGAGGCACTCTAGGGAAGCCTCGGATCCATCCGTCATCATTATTTTGTCAGGAAGTAAAATACTTGCACCTATGTTAAGTTCCTAAATAGGTTTAATGATATCTTTGCCAGTTTATAGACAGGACACCAGCATGCATCATCAAAGTCAATATCTTGCCTAGGTACTCCTGATTATAGATGTGGTCAAGAAGTAGACCATTTCTTAGACACTTCCCAAATATATCCTTACATCAGAAAGCCTCATTCTGTTCTCCGAGTGGCAGTTCTTGGAAGTTCTAGTAATTCCCTGGGAATTTCAGAATATCCAGTAAAAAGCCATGTTTCTTGAATAATAAGGAGATTTGTCATGAAGGGCCGGAATTTTCGGAGCCAGTTCCTCACTATTAGACTGTCGCAGGGGGTCTGTGATGTGCATGTCATATTATGGGTAAAGTTGTTAAAATTTATTTAAAAGTATGTAAGGTACACAGAAAGATATAAAAGTAACACAGTGAACTCTCACAATCCATTATGCAGCATAAGAAATAAAAAATGATCCATAAATTTGAAGCCTGTCTATACTACCCCCAATATTATCTCCCCACGCCCCGGAAAGAAGTCTCTATCCTAAACCACATGTTCTTCTTCTCAAGCATTTCTTTGTAAAATTAATGCACAGTATCAACTCGAATGTTTATAAACTTTATATAAAGCATATTCTGCATATCTTTTTCTGTAACTTGCTTTTTCCATTCAACATTATGTTTGAAAGATGCATCCACCTTGATAAATATAGTTCCAGTCCATTCATTTACATTTCTGCTTAGAATTTTATTTGTTTTTGCATTCTCCTGTTGATAGGTACATGGTTTTCATTTTGGTTAAAGAATGTATACTTTTAAATTTGTAAGAAGTTGTCAAATTGTTCTTGAAAGTGGTTACACTAATACATACTCAGATGGGCAATGTGTTAGAGTTTCTATTTTTCACATCCTTGCTAATATCTGCTATTGTCAACCCATTAACATGTTGGCCAATCTAATGGTCTCTCATTATGGTTTTAATACTCATTTCTCTGATTTCTAGTGAGATTGAGCAACTTATTGGTAAGGTTTGTATCTTTTATACTAAATTTGCTTTCCCAATTTCCTTCTCCATTTCTTACACTAAATATTGCCCTCTCTCTATGTATGTCTCTCTGTCTCTGTCTCTCTCTCTTGCTCTTTCTGTCTCACACTCACACCCTGCCGTACTTTCCACTGCTGTGTATGCTCTGGAAGGCAGAAGCATAGATGTATTCTCAATTCTTAATGTCAAGTCTGACCTCAATAAGGTGCTTAATAAATATTGTCTGAAGAAATGAATTTGCATTTCTTTCAACTTCAAATTCACCACAGGTCCTGACACCAGAAATCATCAACAAACTGGTCTCTGCCCACAGTGACTTTCTGTTGCGTATTGATCCTGTACCCCATTGCTAGTTTCACTTTCCTGAAGTACCACTTGCATTCTGTCACTTCCATGTTTAAAAATCTTCCATGCTTCCCTGTTGCTGAGCAGAACAGGTTCAAAGTTCTCATGGAGATAGTTACGGGCTTTCATCAATGAAGCCCCTTTGTTGATTCCATCTTATTGCTCGCTCTGGCTTCAACATGAGTCCTCTGTTCCAGGGGGTTCTCTTGCTCTTCATGAGACCGCTTAGGGACTGTGGAGTCTGTCCTTAGAACCTCCAGAATTGTATGCGTGAGGAAAATGCTGCACAGATTTTACCAGCCTGTAAGAATGTTGAAGGGTGAAGTCTTAATCTCTCATACCTGGGACACGGTAGATATCGTTGGCTTTTGGATGAATGGATCGTGTTTCTTGGTTTCCTGACATAAATTTAACACGCAGCATAAATCAGCAAGAACTCAGCTCTAGTACAAAACTGATAAAGTGAGTGTCAAAACCTACTAAGGGATTAAAAAAATCTCAGTGTTCATGATGAAAACTTGCTTTAAGTAGGTGCCAGACACTGTGCTGTATAACAGATAGAAAGAAAAATTTCATCAGTTCTCTGTCCTGAAGGGGCTTAGAGTAAAAAAGGGAAAACAGATATTAAATATTATAATATCTATATCTACCTCTACATTTACACAAAATTATATATGGTTGTATGTATGTATTGTACATTATTATAAATGATGCAGATACTTTAATATCTGTATCTACCTTTACCTTTTTTTTTTTTTTTTGCCTATGTACTCACAGGCTGTTTATTTATCCGAGATTAAGGATGAGAGAGAGAGGATGAAGAGAAAAACCAGATGCCTCAAGGTGGTAGAGCCGATTGGAGAAATGAACAGAAAGGCTCCTCCTCTTGTGTTCTGCAAGCACTGCTGTGGAAAAACCTACCATGCCTAGGCTACGTAGAACCAACCAATGACCAGAAAAAGTGACCTTCAAAATAGCAACTGGAAGTCATTCTTCCCTTTATAAGGGTCAGCTGTTTCTTTCATAAGATGATAGACGCACTGAGAAATTAGACTCAGGAAGGACTAACTGCTGGTAGCTGAGAACATTCCTTCTCTTCCTTCTTATATGGAATGAATATGCCCCCAGAATGACGTGAAGCAATAAAGGTCATCGCAATTAGAAGGTTCGTAAAGGTCAAAAGCCAGTGTGGGATGCAGACTTTACCCTAGTGTTTCGTTTTCCTTTATTTTCTATTGACACATACCCAGTATGTCTTTCTTACCCTTGAAAGCAGGTGCTCTGTGCTGAGAGGGAAAGAAGAGTGAAGTCAGCATAGCGCTGAGGTCCTACTTCTCTTCTGCCCACTAACACACAAGAGAGATGAAGAGGTGCTCCCCGCTCCCCAAAGGATGGTCAGCTCTAACACTCCGTGTCTCAAGGATTCTGAAATCAGAGGTATCTTTTGTACACAGTATATTTATTGATAGATCCAATGACTTTAAGAGTTTCTGTATGTATATTTCAAGTTTTGAAAGCACAGGTTATTCTCTAAATTTAGGTAGGTGCTAAAAACATGAAAGGAAATCATTTTCACTAAACGCCTTGAACACTTGGTAGAATTTCAAAGTTTCTAACAATTTCAAAGGGAAGCAATTGGGTTTTCCCAGAGCCTGTGCTTTCAAACAGAGAACCTTTCAGCAGAAGGCTATCTGCAAGGTGAAGTCCAAGGGGAAAAGAAACATGCCCCCCACCAGCGTAAAAATGTCTGTCCAGTTAGTTACATTCTGTTCAAAATTCTGAACCCTACTAAAGAGACTGGTTCTACATCAAAATGCTGAGTGTCCTTGATAAATACTATATGGAAGGGGAAATGTTAATTGTCAGTCGTTGAAAATATTACTCGGTTATCTTGCAAGGCCTGAGACTCTGAAGGAATGAAATAGAGAAGTCATTTGTATTTATAATGAGTGCAAAGAAAAAGACCAGTTGTTTTCTGGAAAACACAAGCAGAGAAAAGGCATATGGTATGTGTGGAAATCAAAAGTGGCTTCAACACACAAAGGCTTACTTTCCTAAATAAGAGGGTGCTGGTGAGAGGCCTCGAGAAATCATCTGAAATTAAAGCACCTTCTGTGCCTGTCCCGCCACTACAGGCTTCAGCTATCGAGTCTGTACCCCAAACCTCCCAGAGGAAGAGAGGAGGAAGGGTAAAAAGACCCAGCTCGAAGCTGAGCTGACTCTCTTTAAAGAGACTTCTCAGCTGGTCCACACGATAATTCTGCTTTCATCTCCCTGGCCAGAGCTCAGTAGCATAGTCACCTCTAAATGCAAAGGAGGCTGTGAAATGTAGTGTTTGAACTGGGCATATTATGTTCTGGAATAAAGTTAGGGTTCTGTTATTAAAGAAGAGGGAATACTTGACACTGGGTAGACTAACAGTCTGCTTTAGCAACCAGAAGGAGAAATAAGCAAATGGAACCTTAGGAAGGAAGAAGTAGTGCATGAAATTGGACAATAGCTTTTCAGACATCACGAGTTTATGTGTATAAATACTATTGCTGGTGGGTCATTGAGGCTTCTAGACTTATCTGTAGTACTATGTTGACTAGCAAAACGATAATGAAAAGTCACTTTTGCCTCTCTTGGTCTCAATTTATTTACCTAAAAAAATGAGGGAATTTATTATATCAACGGTTTTCAGTTTTCTTAGGGGCAAAATTCTTTCTTCTATCATAATTTTTTAGATTCCCAGATAACACTGATAAAAAGGAAAACTTATGCAGTTGAAATGGGAGTAAGTGAGCTGGCAGCTGTATACCACAGTCTTTCCTTTGTTCTACAATATGGCCTTGGAGATATGCTAGGGCTCTAAGTAAAAAAAATAATAAATATGTGAAATCCACTGATCTTAACTTTTTCAGACTTGAACATTTTAGGGTTTGATGACTTAGACCACAGAAGGGGTTCTGTACACCTTTTGTCTGTAAGTTTTTGTCTTTCTCTTCTTAGTTAGAATTTAGGGAGAAAATGTTGACTTTATTTCTTATTCAGGGAGAAAATAAGAGTCTTGTTTTTTATTTTTATTTGGGAAGAAAATAAAATACATACAGTTCTGATTTTTTATTTCTATTTGGGCGAAAAATTTGAGGAGCCCTTGGAATATCTGACCCCTTTTTGCATAAAATGAAACATAAAATCTAGTCCTGTTCATAGAATAGATGTACACGTTGTGCATACCTTGATATTTACTAGAATTAGATAAGTAACTAAATTTAGATATGATGTTGTTAGGATTCCTCCTCCCCCCATAATATGTTTCCTTCCATGAAGTGTTGCTTCTAAGGACCACAAAAGCATATTCTAGATAATCTATTTCTGATCACACCTGATTTTCTATATATTTCTTAGTTAATGCTTGGATTCTATCCAAAGGTGAATATTCATGGGAGAACTTTGTTCCATGTAGTCAGTTTAGTAGAGTCATGGAGAGGGGGAAGGTGTTTTCTTATAAGAATTGTAGCCAAAGTGTTGGAGTTTAAATTTCATGTGTGGCTTTTCCTTTCTGAGGATTAGCTGCTGTGCAAGTCTGAAAAAAATGCTAAGAAGAAGTAAAATCGTAGATAGAGATAGTGTAAAACCGAGGGTGGCTTTTGAGTCACACTTAATAGGAATCTAGAACTCTTTGCACTTTCCAAGTTTTCCCTGTTCTACTGGGACTCTTAAACTGAAATAATAATCTCTTTTCCCCTTTAAATAATTCTTGTCCTACTTTTAAGACTACTAGGGGAATAAAATAAAGCACATGCAAAACTTAACATCAGCATTACTAAAACATATGTAACAGCATGTAGAAACTCTGCAGACCTTGTAAAAATCCACTTAAGACCACAGAGAAAACCACCTAAGTACAGACCAAAATGTATTTGAATGGAGAGCATAGGTTTGGTGGGCAGGAAACTCAGGATTTACTTTTGGCTGTATCGTTGCCCACATCTGTGCCTTGTGTGTAATCATTCTTATCCATTTGAATTTTTAGTCTCACCCTTCATGTAGATGAGTGCTATTTTTCTCTTGTCCTTCAGAGACACTGGGAATAGTATGGTCATTTTTCTAGAGTCTTAGGCCAAATGAGAGAAGATGACTCAATAACTCAAGAGGTATTACTGCTGTGACAAACACTCATGAAATACAAGACAGTATGATTCTCAGAGTCATGGCACTGGCATTAACTCTATAGTCATTTACAAAACATACAAGTTCATGATGATCTGCTCTTTAGTTCTATGGCCAGGTTTCCTTAGTAGATCTAGATCATTTAATCTTCCCTTTACCCTTGACTTGCTGGCTTTATTGCCTTCATAGTTAATCAGAGATTTAAAAAGATCAACTTCTACATGCAATGGATCTTATTTTTTTCATCCCAAAAATCTAATGGATTCCTCTTGTGAAAGCTCAAAATGGTAGGAAATGAGGTGCTACAAATCAATGGACTTAAAAATTTCTCTCTTCAATGTTGAGGTCACTGGAGCCTTCTTTTCAATTCTAATCTTCCAAGCAGCCAAACAGTCTCTAGTCCTTGACCTTGAAATTTGGGCTTGGGTCCACAATCTTCAGAACTGGGAGTCAGCCCAACTATAGCTTTTATCTGGCTACAGCCCAAAAGTTTGGTAAAACTCCTGGAAACAAAATATCTGTAAACAAACAAAATGAACTAATATATTACTTTCATGCCATTTGAATTGAAATCAGAGCAATTACTTTAAAAAAGTCACATAAAAATATCTAAAGAATTTTCTAATTTACTAAAAGATGTTCTTTAGCAACGCCATGGTTTTTAGGAACATGGTGGGTTAGGTTTTAGGGAAAGTTTTGTATGACCTCCCGTTAAGCTTGGTTCTGTAACCACCCTTGACAACTACACTGTGTAAGGTTGTGGTCAGGAACAGCATCGCGGGCAGGCAGTCTCTTCAGTCTCACGGGGCCCCGTATATAACCCTCTTATATCCCTTCTTATTTGTGTTACTACTTTGCGTTAGCCAACGACTTTGAAAGTGATGACGTAGAAGGAACGGTAGAGTTCCTTCACCTTCTCTTACTCTTAGTAAACCAAATGTAGAGAGTGTGTGAATCAAGAAGTGAAATTTAGGGACTTCGCTGGCGGTCCAGTGGTTAGGACTCTGCGCTTTCACTGCCGAGGTCCCGGGTTCAGCCTCTGGTCGGGGAACAAAGATCCTGAAAGCTGCATAGTGTGGCTACAAAAAAAAAATAATAATAATAATAAAAGAAGTGAAATTTTGAGTTAATTCTTTGAAGCATTTTCACTGTTCTGGTAACAACAAAGTACATATGTGTGTACAAGCTGCAAAATACAAATTGTGTAAATTTGGTGATTTCCCGTACGAGTTAATGCTCTTATGATTGCATTCAGAACTGGTATTTGTGCAATGTAAAGATGAATGGTAACATCCATGTTCATAGCTTAAAGTATTAATTATGTTTTACTTAGAACACGAAAAGCAAATTAAAAGCTCTATGACACACCAAGAGAGGGAACACAGAAGAAAGAGAAAACAATGTAGTGCCTTTAACAGCAAATTTTTCCTGCTTTTTGAACAAGAGGACTCACATTTTTCATTTTGCACTGGACCCTGCAAATTATGCAGTTAGTTCTGGTTGTGATATGAACAGCAAAAAGGAATAGAAGTAAACGGTAATGATTAAGTATATAATGCCATCCCCGAGTGTCCCCCTCCCCCAGAAAAGGAAAAGAGTGGAGGAAGGGTATAAACCCACTGTGAGTGGAGAGGATGAACACCCAAAGAGCTGCTAGGTTCCATGGCCTACCCTGGCTCAACGGGCTCCAAAGCAGAGAGCAGGGCGCCTTCATGAGTCTCACAGTCCTGCTCTGGTTAACTGTCCCCATTTGCCATCTTTGCATCCGTAGTCTTGAGGTTAATGTAACAGCAGAGATGAGGCAAAAAGGTGTCTGATAACCAGATGCTTTAGCCGTCATCTGCCTCTAAGACAGGGTCCTCTCAGCCCAGGAGAACTGGGTGAATAGTGATAGTAAGGCTTTGCACTAAAAGAAATTGTCAGTATTTACCTTTTCCAAAAGAAAAGAAATCTTTGTTGCCATTGTAGAAGTCTTATGAAGTTAGGTTCATAAGTTATATTCTATCTAGTGATCTTTTATCGTCACCCTGAAATCACTCATCATTTTAAACCTTCTAATCCTCCCACTTTGGGATGGTTTCTTGCCAGGGGCTTTTCCTCAGAAACTGCTTCATTCTTATTTTTGAAGCTCTAGATGTTTACTTTCTTCATCTGTGTCAGCTCAGGACTCCTTTTCCTGGCCTGTTCTCACCTAGTTTTCCTTCCTGTCTTTCTCCCTGGCAATTGCGACTGATCAAAATCTGGAAACTGTGCAGTGACATCAGAGGCAAACCAAGCCATCACTCGTGTCCTCCTTCTACTCAGCTTTTGCCCTTCTTCCTCTTCTTAGTGCCTCTGCTGATTTGTTACAACTCTCTCAAGGAAGGGTTGACATCTTGAGTTCATTAAAAAAAACTAAGCAAAACTTTCTGATATATAATTGAAATTTTACAAATGTCAACCAGAACCATAAAAACTAGTCAGTGAAATTACCAACAAAATGCTTTTGTTATCTTCCACCTGTGGGGCATCGTCGGTGCTTTAAAATGAGAACCTGCTTTGCTGTTGAGCATTAGAGACTTACTCCTGATTTGGCCATTTCCCAGAGTTTGGGGGATAAGCCAAAAATGATTTTTGTCTGTCCCTAAACAGGAGGCACTGTTTAGTAAAGTTTCACTTGTGAATCTCTCACGTTATCCAGCAAGTGAGGACAGAGACCGCAGCTGCCTCGGTCACTTTTGTGTCTTTAGCTCCCAGCGCTGTGCCTGGCTTAGGGGTGATGCTCATCAATGGGTACTGAATCAATTAGGCCAAACGATGATGTCACAGCCACGTGATTCATATACTTCCTGCTTATTTGTGTTGCTGTATTTCCAAGCGATGCTGTAGAAGGAGAGAACGCTAACTCACCTTTAACTTACTCCTTTTCACGTAGATGGAATCATAACACTGTATTGCATATTACCCAAACTTCTGCTTCCCAACGTTGATGGTGGAAATCTTTATGTGTGCTTTAGAAACTTATCTTTTGAAATCAGACTAGGAGAGTTGGATCTGTAAGTACCACAGGTACACAAAACCCTCAGAAAATGTGTCTACCAAGCCTTAAAATTGAGATCCCAGAATATTTTCTAAAACCTTCAGTAAATTAATCTTGGACACAATTTTTTAAAATCTCTCCCTGTAGGGAGGAAAAAGGGAAGTTCACTCCATATTTTCATTAAATTTGATCATTTAGAAAAGACTTTAGTTGCTAAGCGCACCAGTTCAGATCATGGTGCTTGCAAGTCAGTTTGTAAAATCTCAAGGAGTCAGTTTATCCAATCCTGCTGGTTAGCATGGTGGCAGGAATGACACTTCCTTGGGGTAATTTTGTCCTCTTGCCTTGATGACCACGAACAGTGCTTTCCAAGACTCAAAAAAACAGAAACATGAAATGGAAGGTATAAAGTTAAATATTTACAGGAGACCAAAGCAGGTCATTCAGAAGTAAGGAAAATGTGTTTTCCCCTGTCTTCTCTAGTCTGACATGTTTCATGCAGGTCGGCTACCCTCCCAGTGCATCCCCTTCCATGGCGTTGCCTCATCTGTCTGTTCCACCTCCAGGAAATATTCTCTCTTCCCTTTCTAACCAAGTCTACCCATAATCCAAGGTCCAGCTAGCAATCTCCCCTCCTCTTGCCTCCTCTCTGATGTTTCTCTTCACTCATTTGGTCCTCAGAATTGGTGTTTCCTTTAAATTCATAAAGAGCATATGCCTGTTTCATTTTTCAACGCCGCTGCTCGACATCTACCCACATTCAGCTTTTGACTTCTCTGGATTATTTTAATTTATCATTTAACCGTTATGCTTTTCCAATTAGGCTGTAACCTACATTATAAATTTCTGGAGGGTAGAGATCATATGATTAAAAAATAACCTTGAAGGTCTGAAAGTTTGTTTTGAACAAAGAAAAGTACCCCCACCAATTTTTTTTTTTTTTGCGGTACGCGGGCCTCTCACTGCTGTGGCCTCTCCCGTTGCGGAGCACAGGCTCCGGACGTGCAGACTCAGCGGCCATGGCTCGTGGGCCCAGCCGCTCAGCGGCATGTGGGATCTTCCCGGACCGGGGCACGAACCCGTGTCCCCTGCATCGGCAGGTGGACTCTCAACCACTGTGCCACCAGGGAAGCCCACCCGCACCAATTTTTGAATAAATAATGAATGTGACTATCACTGTCCTGTACCCTGGAGTATATGAGTAGAAAGTTAGGAAACAAATAATTATGGCACGTGGAGTATAATAAGAGCTAAAGAAAGATAAAAATTATGTAGAAGATCAATGGTTCATGGAGGGGCCAAAATGGTTATGTAGCTTCTCTTAAAATTTTTGAAAGAACATTTTAGGCCATCAAAACCTGCATTTATTCTTTTAACAGGTCAGATAATCTTTAGGACTCCATTTGCCTGAAACAGATTTCAAACTCTTTTCTGGTTTTGAAATTTACATTGTAGACAATTTTCTAACATGTCTGGATATTTGTTTTCCTCATCTCCAAAAACATCTAAAGGAAAAACTATAAAAATGAAATTAGACTACATCACGATTTAGGGATCTACAATTGAATAAGTTAAATTTTTAGAATAAATTCACTTCAACAACAAATTGAATTAATGCTCTTTTAAGCAGAACTCAGTAATTATCCATGGAGCTGGGAAGAGTAAGGTCTTCCCACAAACCTCTCACATATTAAGAAACTAGAGACCAAAGTTGCAAATGTGTTTGAATTTCTCAGTCTCTTTTCTTCCCAGAGAAACTCCGATTCAAGCCATTCCTTGGCATAGAAACCACATTTAACTCTGAACATTTTCCATCTTCGAATTTCTGTGGAAACTTTTGCTAATTAGAAAGCAAATTCTACTTGGCTTTTAAGAAATACTAAAACCACAGTTCAGGGTATTTTCAGAGTGGGTTGTTTCAAGGGACTTTTGATGTGTACTCAGTGGATGCCTGGAATGTAGTCAAACTCAACATGAAATGAAAGCTTGATTGCCCACCAATCTCACACTGCAGAGTTACAGACACCACCAGGACAGGTATGAGGAATACATTTACATGAAACACAGACCATCAGTGGGATGGAGCCTGCATGCTTTTATAGCTTACCTAATAGTTTTTACTATGTGCAGAAAACCCTATGACAATTTTCAAGTGAAAGGATGAAGAGTATGAGGAGAATTCTGTGTTTGAAATAAAAGGTAGATATTGCAATCATATATCAGCTAACACATGCAAATTAGTATTACATATTTCAACTGTGTATTAACAATATCCTAGCAAACATGATGAAAGGAAGAACCTTTGTCATGTATGTTTTAGAGCTCTTACTTAGATGTTTTCCTATTCGTAATTAACTCCATCTATCTGTTAACTCATTTATGTATTCACTCATTCATTCATTTCATTCATTCAACAAAGAGTTGTTGAACATTTTTTATGTGCTAGCAAAATGCTACACACAATGGCTATACAAGACATGTTATAATCAACCTGTCAAAAGTCAAAGAGAGAATCTAGAAAGCAGTAAGGGAAAAGTGATTCATCACATACAAGACAGCTCCTATAACATTATCAATGGATATCTTAGCAGAAACTTTACAGGCAAGAAAGGAAGGGGATGATATATTCAAAGCACTGAAAGAAAAAAACTACCAAGCAAGAATTCTATGTACAACAAAATCATCCTTCAAAAATAAAGGAGAAATAAAGAACTTCCCAGACAAAAAAAAGCTGAGGGAGTTCATCATCAGTAGACCTGCCTTGCCAGATGCTAAAGGGAGTCCTTTGGGTTGAAATGAATGGATGCTAAGAACATAAAAGCCTATAAAACAAAAGCTCTCTGGTAAACATAAATATATAGACAAATACAGTATCCTGTAATGCTATAATAGTGATACATACATCACTTTTAATTCTGGAACAAACTTTAAAAGATAAAACCATAAAATAACTGTAAATTATGTTAATAGATAAAAAATATAAAAGATGTAATTTGTGACATCAGTAACATTAAGTATGGTTTTATGGTTTTAACATAAAACAAAGTTTTTGTATATGATTTAAATTATGTTGTTATTTTAAAATAGATTATTATAAATATAAGAAGTGTTATACAATGCCCATGATAACCACAAAGAAAATACCTGTAGAAGATACACCAAAGAAAATGAGAAAGGAATCAAAGCATGTAACTGGGAAAAAAAATCAACAAAACACAAAGGCTGCAAGAGAGGAAAGAGGGAAAAATAACTAAGACATACAGAAAACAATTAACAAATGGTAATAGAATAGTAAGTCTTCCCTATCAGGAATTACTTTAAATGTAAATGGATTAACTCCTCAATCAAAAGATATAGAGTGGCTGCTGTGGAGAACAGTATGGAGATTCCTCAAAAAACTAAAATAGAGCTACCATATGATCCAACAGTCCCACTCCTGGGCATGTATCTGGAGAAAACCATAATTTGAAATGATACATGCACCCCAATGTTCATTGCTGCACTATTTACAATAACCAGGACGTGGAAGTAATCTAAATGTCCATCAACAGAGGAATGGATAAAGAAGATGTGGTACATATACACAATGGAATATTACTCTGCCATAAAAAAGGACGAAATCATGCCATTTGCAGCAACATGGATGGACCTAGGGACTGTCATACTAAGTGAGGTAAGTCAGACAGAGAAAGACAAATATCATATGATATCACTTATATGTGGAATCTTAAAAAAAGGCTACAAATGAACTTATTTACAAAACAGAAATAGAGTTACAGATGTAGAAAATAAACTTATGGTTACTGGGGTGTGAGTAGGGGGGAGGGATAAATTGGAAGATTGGGATGGACACATACACACTGTATATAATAGATAACTAATAAGGACCTACTATATAGCACAGGGAACTCTACTCCATATTCTGTAATGGCCTATATGGAAAAGGACATAAAAGAGAGTGGATATATATATATGTATAGCAGATTCATTTTGCTGTACACCTGAAACTAACACAACATTGTAAATCAACTATTCCCCAATAAAAATTATTTTTAAAAGATATAGAATGGCTGAATAGATTTTTAAAAACTAGAGGCAACTATATACTATCTACAAAAGACCCACATTAGATCTAAGGACACACATAGGCTGAAAGTGAAAGGAGGGGAAAGATATTGCATGTAAATGATAACCCAAAAGGAGCAGAGGTGGCCATATTTATATCAGAAAAAATAGACTTGAAGTCCAAAACTGTCATAAGAGCCAAAGAAGGACATTATAAAATGATAAAAGGGTCAATTCAACAGGAATACATAACAATTAAAAATTTATTTACACCTAACAGCAGAGTATGCAAATATATGAAGCAAACATTGACAGAAGTGAAGAAATAAATAGACAGCAACAATAATAGTGAGGGATTTCAATACCCCACTTGACAGACAAATGATCAGTAAGGATTTTAATAACATTATAGAGCAATTGGATGTAACAGATATAAACAGAAAACCACATTCACCAGCAGCACATTACATATTCTTCTCAAGTGCACATAGAACGTTGTCTAGGATAGATCCCATATTAGGATACAAAAAAGTCTTAACAAATTCAAGAAAATCGAAATCGTTCAAAATATCTTTTCTGACCAAAATGAAATGTAACTAGAAATCAGTAGCAAAGGCAAAACTGGGAAATTCACATATATGTGGAAATTAACACACTCTTGAACAACCAAGACTGAATCATGCAGAAATAAGAAATACAAACAGAGCTATAAATAGTAAGAAGATCAAATCAGTATTCAAAAACTTTGCAACAAAGAAAAGCTGAGGACCAGATGGCTTCACTGGCAAATTCTACCAAAAAGTTAAACAAAAATTAACACCAATCTTTCTCAAACTCTTCCAAAAAATTGAAGAGGAGAAAACACTTCCAAACTCATTTTATGAGGCCAGCACTTTTCTAATACCAAAATTAGACACTACAAGAAAAAACTCTACAAGAAAAAAAACCCCTGCAGACCAATATACTTACTGAATATTGATACAGAAATCCACAACAAAATACTAGCAAACGGAATTCAACAGCATGCTAAAAGGATATACATCATGACCAAGTAGGATTTAATCCTGGGATGCAAGGATGGTTCAATATGGAAAAATCAAGCATTGTAGTACACCACGTTAACAGAATGAAGGGGGAAAATCACACGATCATTTCATTCGATGCATTAAAACTATGACAAAATTCAGCACTCTTTCATGATAAAAATAGCAAACTAGGGCTTCCCTGGTGGCGCAGTGGTTGAGAGTCCACCTGCCGATGCAGGGGACACGGGTTCGTGCCCTGGTCTGGGAAGATCCCACATGCCATGGAGCGGCTGGGCCCGTGAGCCGTGGCCGCTGAGCCTGTGCGTCCGGAGCCTGTGCTCCGCAATGGGAGAGGCCACAACAGTGAGAGGCCCGCGTACTGCAAAAAAAAAAAAAGCAAACTAGGAATAAGGAAATGACCTTAATGTAATAAAGACCACTTATGAAAAGCCATTATATGGTCTATATTCATTATAGATGGAAACCATGGGATTGGGAACAAAAGGATTGTGGTAGGAGTGACTATTCTTACAATACTTTTAGTGACCCACTTGGAAAAGATATGCTTTCTGTCTCTACACCAGGTTCTGTTGGATTATATGTCCTATTCCTGGAATGGAAGGCTTACACCACGGGACAGAGTGAGGGTTTCACTAAACCTAAAGTTACTCTTACCATCTCTAGTCATTTGAATCTACTCATGCTAGTAGACCATAAGGTGAAGAAAGGAATTACTGTAATAACTGAAGTATTTGATTACCACGAGGAGATATTGGTGCTGCTATCATTAAATAGGAAAATTTGTCTGAAACTCCAGGGATTCACTGGGGATGCCTGTTGGTAATCAATGCCTAGTGATAACCATGTAGTTTCAGTAACTGAGCCTGACAACAGTCTAAAATGGGGTGATTCGAAACCTCAGAAATGAGATTCTGGGTCATATCGCTGGCAGTCTAGAGCTGAGAGGAATCTAGAAAGCATGACAGAGGAAAATGATAAAAAATTAATAATGATCTGTGGACCAGCTAAGGCAGTAGCGACTATAGCTGGTCCCACTACGTTTTGTTGTGTCTTTTTTCCCAAATAAATTTTGTCTGGCCACAACTTGGAAGCATTCCTAACAGGACAAAGTGAATTCAACATGGACATGAGTGGATCCGAGAAGTACAAAGGGTGGATTGGAGCTGATACCTTTGCTGCCCGATTCATCCTGTTTCAGTGCTCACTGTTCCCATACACACCTGTAGGTTTGTACATCAAGCTCCGCTTCTTATTCCCAAGTCACTCTGACTGAGAGCTATTTCTGGCCATCAGAACATGGTACTCCTCAGTAGGACAGGCTGACAGGACCAGCGGGTTGAAGCTCTGTGAACAGCTTCAGCAAGTGACAATCTGGAATTAGTTGATATATACCTCAGCTTTCTTTCTTTTTTTTTTCAGTCTTTTTTTTTTTTTTTTTAGATGTTGGGGGTAGGAGTTTATTAATTAATTTATTTTTGCTGTGTTGGATCTTCCTTTCTACGTGAGGACTTTCTCTAGTTGCGGCAAGCGGGGGCCACTCTTCATCGCGGTGTGCGGGCCTCACTATCGCGGCCTCTCGTGTTGTAGAGCACAGGCTCCAGATGTGCAGGCTCAGTAGTTGTGGCTCACGGGCCTAGTTGCTCCGTGGCATGTGGGATCCTCCCAGACCAGGACTCGAACCCATGTCCCCTGCATTAGCAGGCAGATTCTCAACCACTGCGCCACCAGGGAAGCCCCAGCTTTCTTGCTTTTGTGTGGGGCAGCTTTGAGGCATGGTTGCCATCCGGAGGTCATCAGTGGGCCTGAGAACAAACTGCTCTCAGTGCTTGGCTAATTCTTACTTTCTATTGCCTTCATTCCTTTCACTTTGGAATGGCCTCCCAAGTAAACTAGCACTAAACCAATTCATGGTCTGCTTCTACGGGAACCCAATTTAAAATGAGATTTTTAACTCAGGTCTACCTGAAACCAAAGCATGAACTCATAAGCACTATGCTATCCTGCAGAGTCTCATAAAATATGGCCTTTGGAATAATTGCCTTAGGATTATGTGGTGATAACTGTTAAAAAATGAAGATTCCTGGGCAGATGGGTTTTAAACACCCTGGAACTTGAGAACCACTTTCGTATTTTGGGTCTCAGTTAGGATTTCCAAGGCTAAGGTGGATTCTCTTTTCATATGTAAAAATTACACATAACTTCAAGTTGCTTAGACTGGCTCTAATGATTTTCCACATTTATTTCTTGGATGTATGTCTGTATATTCCTTATGCTATATGCTTAAGCTTACAGATACATTTTGGTATTTCACAGTAGGTCAAGAGTCGTCTTAGAAAATAAGAAATTTTTTTAATCATAGAAAAACAAAATCCAAGGAGCAGAGAAAATGGCTTAACACTAAGGAGTTTTGATCCTTTGTTCTCTGTCTACCAGCAGTTTCCCAAGAGGCTCTGTAAAGGCCAGTTAACCTCTTAGTGTCTGTGTTTCCTTACGTGTTAAATGGGACTCATAACCCTGATGATGTAAGGGCACCAGGCAGATGAATTATTTAACGTTAGATGATCTATAATCTGCCACACAATATTATTTTGAAGATGTCCATCCATTATTCATTGCTGAATGCACTTATCTTACATTATTAGAGTATGCAGTCTCTCACAAATTTCAGATTATTACACACACTTTTTAATAGGTGGCAGTAAGACACATGCTGTGGGCTATTTTTAGCTAAAGGAGTTCATCCTAGGTGACCCAGAGTGAGATGCTGTAAGGATCTATAAAAACAATGAACCTAACCTTCATGGTGGATGATAAATATTACTGTAGCTATTTATAGTTTGATAGACCCTTGGCATTCAGGGATTTAATATCACACTTTGTATTCTTCGTACCCACCTTCAGAGGTTCATGTCACAGAGCAATCTGCAGTTTTGTGGTGGCACGAATTTGAATTGTACTCGCTAGGCCTGAAATATGGGGCCGGTCACAGTAGCAGAAAGGAAAGTGAGCTGGATTTCCTATCTGGTTCACTTTGCCCTGCTTTTCTCCTCTCTCAGATGTAGAAGCTGTTCTTAAGTGATAAAACCTTAGTATATTTGTGTAAAATTGCTCTTCTGGGAGAAATAAACCATTGCTAGTGATGGTGATGAAACTGAAAATGTCTAAGAAGTGCCTATTCTTAGCCAGAAAAGAGAGATTTTTAATAAATTAAAGGGTGAAACATTGAACTTGGCAGATTTAAATACATGATACAATCAAGTCCACCAAACGGGTATATGAAAACCAGAAAAATCACTTCATGAAATTATTTTAGCCACAGTCCTTATGAAATCGAGATTTTATTAATTTATTTTTGCATTTTTACTTTAAAAAATATGGTTAATCTGAGGGTCGGAAAAGGAGCTGTTTTCAACGTTTAATTTTACTTTGTAGCATTTTGTAGGAGAGGGTCTATGTTATGGTAGTGTTCTGTCACATTCCTTTTCTTTTGCATTTTGTAGGAGGAAATCACATAATATCCAAATGAAATCTCACCTCCTCCTTTTTGACATTTGAATCATTAAGCTCCTTTTTTTATTGTATTGTATCGGCACTTCAGAAATAATGTTTAAAGTAGAGATACCTGACATGCTTCTATCGTTCTTAACTTTAACCAGAATATTCCTAAGGTCCCTCAAAGTGTACTTTATGGAACAGGTGCTTTCCTTAAAGAAAAGATTCTATGATAAATTAAACTTCAGAGTCTGCCATGCCCTGTTCCCATCTTAGAGAGTCAAACGGCATGTTCACCTGTTTATTAAATGTGCTGAGCACATCTATGGTTTAATCTTCTATGGTTTAATCATCCTTAAGTGAGCTGGGAGCTAGCCGTCATTCACTGTGAGAGCAAGTGGTGTGAAGGAAAACCCCTGCCACGATGTCTCCAGTGGTCACTATGGAATGGACACCAAGCCCTCTAGCTACTGACATGAAGCCATAAGGAAAAGCTTTCCGAAGTGAGCAATTTCCATGTAGAGAATGTGAAGAATTATACTCTGCTAGAGATTGTTGAGCACCACGTTTTGTTGACTACTGAGACAAAAGATTCCCTTTTGCAGACTTCTGGATTAATATAAAAAATACAGAGCACAATGGATAAAACAGATCCATTGACAACTCGCTTTCCTATTTGATCCACGATGATTTCAATTCTCTGTGACGTGACTGCATTTACAGTCCGTGATCTACTTCAGATTGTCTGGTTCATCAAGACAACCTGTTGTCCATAAAGAAATGGCTACATAGGGCTTCCCTGGTGGCGCAGTGGTTGAGAGTCCACCTGCCAATGCGGGGCACACGGGTTCGAGCCCCAGTCCGGGAAGATCCCACATGCCGCGGAGCGGCTGGGCCTGTGAACCATGGCCACTGGGCCTGCGTGTCCGGAGCCTGTGCTCCGCAACGGGAGAGGCCGCAACAGTGGGAGGCCCAAGTACCGCAAAAAAAAAAAAAAAAAAAAAAGACTTAAAAAAGAAGTGGCTACATAATAACCTTTATAGAGTCAAACTTACAAAATACATTAATAAAAATAAAATTACTTTTTATCTTTCATAACTTGGGTGTCCATATAGAAGTAAATTTGAGAATGTTTACAAATCCTGCGTTGCTGTTTGTTTGGATTAGCTGCCATTTATGTTCTTCAGTGAAATTTGCTTAAAGTTCTCTTTTGTTTGTTACTTGGTCAAGTTTGGACATCATACATCCATTTTTTCCCCTGTGTTTTAAGACATTTTATGTATTTTGTTAACTATTTATCCTCAAAAGAGCTAAAGACTTCACCTATAAATCTACACTGCAGTAATTTTGGATAAACTAAAATTATTTTTTCCTATTTTAAGTCATGTTTATTGCTATATTTAGGCTTTCTATATTCTCTTTAATCAGTATCGGTAATGTTAATTTTCCTTAAAAGCATCATTTTTCCAGATGTAGAAAATCTAAGAAATATCTGTAATTCATGGCTAGAATAAAATGTACCCTCTACCACTTTCTCTCTAACCTTCGTCCCATGTTGAGAAGGAAGAAGAGAGAAAGAAGAAGAAAATAACTGCTACAGAAGTAAAAGCAAAGGTGGATTGAAAGAGAGCCATTGAGGGGAATAGAATATAAAAAGCTGCTTTATTACTCCTTTCTACAGTCCTCTTTTTTGTAAAAGAGGACTTATTACATGAGAAAGGTAAAGGTAGAAAAACAAGTTGAAGAATCCGCTTCAAAGGTTTCGGCAGGCCACTCTCAAGTTTCTTCAGCTATTAAAAAATGATTTAGGGCTTTTCTGGTGGAGCAATGGTTACGAATCCGCCTGCCAATGCAGGGGACACACGTCCCAGCCTTGGTCCGGAATGATCCCACATGCCGCGGAGCAGCTAAGCCCGTGTGCCACAGCTACTGAGCTGCATGCCACAACTACTGAGTCTGCGTGCCACAACTACTGAAGCCTGTGTGCCTAGAGCCTGTGCTCTGCAACAAGAGAAGCCACCGCAATGAGAAACCCGCGCACCGCAACGAAGAGTAGCCCCTGCTCGCTGCAACTAGAGAAAGCTCGCGTGCAGCAACGAAGACCCAAGGCAGCCAAAAATAAATTAATTTTAAAAAATTATTTTAAAAAATGATTTATATCAACTGTATCCACCTTTTGGTATGAAGATTAGGTAAAATATTCTATAGTTCTCTGAAATACAATTCTACATAAACTGGTAGCATTATTTTATAAATTTAATATGGTCAATTCTGACTCATTCTGTAGCAAATTTCCATTTTTTTAATTATGCCCTTTATTTTGTGTTGAGGCAGATGACCAATATACAAGTTATTGATTGATGGCAGGTTCTGGCTGACCACAGGACTCTCCAAGATAAAAAAGGCCTTGTAAGATTAGTTAATATATTCACTATTACTGATAAGACTTGTAATCACCAATATGGTCTTCTAGACCAATTTTTAAAGAAAACTCCAGCAAATAATTATAACTTTGGAACTATGACTACCCTCCTTAAAAGAATCAGCACTTAGTGTGAAAAGAGGAACAGATATTTAAAATGTGCTACCTTGACAAAAAGCTTGTTCAAAAGAGAGAACGATGTTGGCCTGTAGCCCAACTATTTATCTTCTGTTCATGAACCTCTCTCTCCATCTACCCTTCTATCTAATACCCCACCGAAGACATGGGCAATTTGTGGTTGATATTATGGTAATGACAGTTGGAAAAGTTATTTGATTTCTTTCCTATCTATTTTTAACATCATTTCCCTATTGTTTTGCATTTCGTCTATTGTTTTGTGACCAGGGGCAATGTCCTGCTGATAAAAAGAGTTTAAATTTCCTGAAAGCCATCATTTTAGCTATTCCACAAATGTCCCTAACTTCCTCTTGCTGGTACAATCACTTCTGTGGGTGGCAAATAGTGTGTTGGTTATAAAGAGCATGAACTGAGAACCAAGAGAAAAAAAAACCAACGATGTATTTAATGGAAGCCTGAGGTGTTAAGCCCACCTTATCATTCTGCAGCTCATTAAAGCATCCATAGAAGTGTATTTCTCTAGAGGGAAATAACCAAATGAAATGTCTGTTCTCCACACCATCTGTAGGCATCAATTTGCCGAGAGAGAGTGTAGAAGGGGAAGTGCTGGTTGTCCTGGAGAATTTTGTAAATTAATCTGCATATCAGATGCCCCCAAATGGGGACATTACCTTAAAAATAAACTTCATGAATTTTATGAATTTATTTTGGAGAGTGTATATGACAAGGAGGACCATCTGAGGAATGTAAAATATTTAGATAAGCAGAGGCAACAGAAGTGCAATCATGGCTGTGTGACAGAGGTGCAAATCTAATTTTCTCATATCCTCCTTCTTCCCCACTGGCTAACCCCATTTCTTTTTTTTTTTTTTTTTTCTTAACAGCTCCTATCTTCCAGGTCTTTATTATTATTATTATTATTTTTAACATCTTTATTGGGGTATAATTGCTTTACAGTGGTGTGTTAGTTTCTGCTTTATAACAAACTGAATCAGTTATACATATACATATGCTCCCATATCTCTTCCCTCTTGTGTCTCCCTCCCTCCCACCCTCCCTATCCCACCCCTCCAGGCGGTCACAAAGCACCGAGCTGATCTCCCTGTGCTATGCAGCTGCTTCCCACTAGCTATCTACCTTACGTTTGGTAGTGTATATATGTCCATGCCTCTCTCTCGCTTTGTCACAGCTCACCCTTCCCCCTCCCCATATCCTCAAGTCCGTTCTCCAGTAGGTCTGTATCTTTATTCCTGTCTTACCCCTAGGTTCTTCATGACATTTTTCTTTCTTAAATTCCATATATATGTGTTAGCATACAGTATTTGTCTTTCTCTTTCTGACTTACTTCACTCTGTATGACAGACTCTAGGTCTATCCACCTCATTACAAATAGCTCAATTTCGTTTCTTTTTATGGTTGAGTAATATTCCATTGTATATATGTGCCACATCTTCTTTATTCATTCATCCGATGATGAGCACTTAGGTTGTTTCCATCTCCGGGCTATTGTAAATAGAGCTGCAATGAACATTTTGGTACATGACTCTTTTTGAATTTTGGTTTTCTCAGGGTATATGCCCAGTAGTGGGATTGCTGGGTCATATGGTAGTTCTATTTGTAGTTTTTTAAGGAACCTCCGTACTGTTCTCCACAGTGGCTGAACCAATTCACATTCCCACCAGCAGTGCAAGAGTGTTCCCTTTTCTCCACACCCTCTCCAGCATTTATTGTTTCTAGGTTTTTTGATGATGTCCATTCTGACTGGTGTGAGATGATATCTCATTGTAGTTTTGATTTGCATTTCTCTAATGATTAATGATGTTGAGCGTTCTTTCATGTGCTTGTTGGCAGTCTGTATATCTTCTTTGGAGAAATGTCTATTTAGGTCTTCTGCCCATTTTTGGATTGGGTTGTTTGTTTTTTTGTTATTGAGCTACATGAGCTGCTTGTAAATTTTGGAAATTAATCCTTTGTCAGTTGCTTCATTTGCAACTATTTTTTCCCATTCTGAGGGTTGTCTTTTGGTCTTGTTTATGGTTTCCTTTGCTGCGCAAAAGCTTTGAAGTTTCATTAGGTCCCATTTCTTTATTTTTGTTTTTATTTCCATTTCTCTAGGAAGTGGGTCAAAAAGGATCTTGCTGTGATTTATGTCATAGAGTGTTCTGCCTATGTTTTCCTCTAAGAGTTTGATAGTTTCTGGCCTTAAATTTAGGTCTTTAATCCATTTTGAGCTTATTTTTGTGTATGGTGTTAGGGCGTGATCTAATCTCATACTTTTACATGTAGCTGTCCAGTTTTCCCAGCACCACTTATTGAAGAGGCTGTCCTTTCTCCACTGTACATTCCTGCCTCCTTTATCAAACATAAGGTGACCATATGTGCATGGGTTTATCTCTGGGCTTTCTATCCTGTTCCATTGATCTATCTTTCTGTTTTTGTGCCAGTACCATACTGTCTTGATTACTGTAGCTTTGTAGTATAGTGTGAAGTCAGGGAGCCTGATTCCTCCAGCTCCATTTTTCGTTCTCAAGATTGCTTTGGCTATTTGGGGTCTTTTGTGTTTCCATACAAATTGTGAAATTTTTTGTTCTAGTTCTGTGAAAAATGCCAGTGGTAGTTTGATAGGGATTGCATTCAATCTGTAGATTGCTTTGGGTAGTAGAGTTACCCCCATTTCTTAAGACAAAATGACTGAAATGGTTCAGCAAAGACCAAGAACGTCAGGTGAACAACTGTAATTCATTGACAACTGTAATTCATTGTGAGCCACACAGAGTTACATGTCACTTGGAAACCTAGTATTTGTATAGTATTTAACTTACAGATCACCTTGAACACTGGATCCTTGCATTCTTCCTATGCTGGAAGTATTATTTTGATTATTTTTCAAGTGCAGTAAACACACTAAGACTCAGCGATCCTAAGGGACTGGTCCTTTGCTTTATCACTACTAAGCACAGAGGTGGGACACAAACCCTGGTGGCCTAGCTCCAAATCCCATGCTTTCCCTGCCTTCAGCAGTTACCAATGTTTGGGGAGGTATGACCCACCCATATGAAATAACAGAGAATTAAGCAGAGCACATGAAGGGAACATTGGGTGAGTATCCTCACTCCACTGTCAAGTGAAGCTGGTGGGTCTTCTGGTATGTCTGACTCTTAGTAACTGACTCTGAAGCAGCTCTGAGATTAGCCTGAAGGGTTCTTATGAACCTTATATAATGATACACCCATATGAAAAATACTGTTACATATGTCTGTCAAACACGTATGGATTCAATCTGCAAGCATTGCTTGGATTTCCATTCCACCCGTTGCCAACATAGCTACCCCCGTGCGAATGATGATTCTTCAGGCTCCTTTGGTCCTGGCTGTCCTCCACCTCAAAAGATGAACAAAACCTGCAACCTTCTCTTTCTTATGCAGTCATCTCATGTATTTTTAAAATCATTATTAGAATGCTTGAAAGTTAGAGCATTCAAAGGAACCCACCCCCCTGTGTTTGGAGAACTGTAATGAGTGCTCTCTGAACTTGGGGTTTAGACGTTTGGACACACTGACCATTTCTTATAACCATCATTGTTCTTTCCTGAGTTTTTCTGAAAGATGTAGGAATAGGTCCTTTACCATTTAGATTATTGAAATGAATGAGCCGGTTTTCTGTGTGACTCCTTCAGCCTGTTCTAAATTACCTGTTAAGAGGAAGACATGAGAGTCTTCTCTCCCTTATAATAAATGCCAGCTGTTGAATCATTGTTTCTAAACCATGATTAGAGCTGTTCTGAGAGCTTCATACCAGGGTCCCTTGGTTTTCTACATTAGCATATAGTTACATGGTTTATTTGCCCCAGGCCAAAAGCCCTGCGACAACTTAGCTGTCAAAATATGTTTTTCCCTAAGTGGGAGGTCCATAGCATCTCCATATCCCTGACCGGGAAGAAGAAGTAAGCTGGCAAGTGTGACTCCCACTAATCATCTGCCTTTCAGGGCTTGATTGGGTAATTTTCTCTGAGGATGAAGAAGCTGACAAGAAATGCTTTCAAGATGGAACAGGAGCTTGTAAACCTGCCCGACTTATCTTCTGCCTGAAAGCAATAAACATCTGTTTTCTTGATAAAGTAACCAGGTTCATATTTGAGGGGAACAAGGCTATTTAGTTGGCTTCCAATTATTGATTCTTCTTGAGAACATTACCCCAAGGGCTCTGTGCAGTGAAACATTGAACATTACCCCAAACCCTCTAGATTCCCTTATACAGTCTGTCATTACTCCAAACTCCATGCTCTGAGACATTTTTTTCATACTAGAAAATGTTGGCAGATCTGTGGAGCACAGAAAGTAGGTAATGGCTGTTCACTTTGATTGAGATATTGGAGGACCTCAGAATTTAGGGAAGATAATCTTTCTCACGTATCAATGAGTTCCACTTCTAAGTAGCCAGAAGTAATTTCTTTGGACTTAGATAAGCAAATAGGTCTAGAAAGAGATGGGGCTTTTGTCTTGTGTGTGTGTGTGTGTGTGTGTGTGTGTGTGTGTGTTTGTATGTGTGTTACATCTGAGTCTTATTATTCATACTTAGAACGCTCAGACTCTTGGTTCTTGATTAACAAAAGTTTATTCTATTATATACCATTTTAAAACTATAAAAAACCCTGATTGACTCACTTATTCAGCAAAACATTTTGGGTATCTCTATATGCCAGACACTCTTTTAGGCACAAAAAGACTGGGAAACAAAAGATAATAACCCTTCATCTCCTGGGAACTTACATTCCAGGCAATAAATAATAAGCATAGTGAATAAGGAGATTCCATATTGTAGGGTTGGGGGAAAATGAACAAAGTGATGGAACCCAGAGAGAGGTAGTGAGTAGACACTGGTTGTAATTTTAAAACAAGTGAGCAGGATTGAGGCTCATTGAAAAGGTAACATTTGAGCAAAGGCTTGATGGAGATGAGAGATACTCAAGGAAGAACATTCTAGAAAGAAGGAAAAGCCCATGCAAGGGCTAGAAAGCAAGAGTATACTTGGGAAATTCAAGCAGCATCGAGGAAGCCAATATACCCAGAGAGGAGTGATCGAGCAGGGAAGTCTAGCAGGATAATGTCAGAGAAGTAAGGTTGGAAGGACCGGAAGGAGGATGGATTATTGCAGAACTCTTTTGACTCTACTGAGATCTTTGGCTCGTACTCGGAGTGAAATGAAGCCTTTTCCGGGGTATCGAGCAACGAAGCCTGTGATCTGACTCGCATTTTAAAAGGATCACTCTATCTGCTGTGTTAAAAGAGACTGTGGTTGTTGGGTAGCAAGTGTAGAATCAAGGAGTTGTTTTAGGAGGCTACTGCAATCGTCCAAGCAAGAGGTTCAGACAAGGATGGTAGCAGTAGAGGCGGTGAGAAGTGAGGGACTCAATGTATGTTGAAGAGTCCATAGGATTTCACGTTATGTCAAGAGTAAAGGATGACCTCGAGATTTTTGGTCTCAGCAGCTGGAAGGATGGAAATGCATTAACTGAGATGGGAAAAACTGTGGATGAAATAAGATTGGGGAAGAATATCATAACTTCAGTCCTGAACATGTTATGTTTGAAATTATTAGGTATCCTAATGGAGATGTTACCTAGGCATCTCGATGTGTGGATTTCAGATGAAAGATCAAGTGGAAGTATAAATTTGGTATAAATTTTGAATATCTATGGTATTTAAAGTCATACTTCTGGGAGACATAACCAAAGGCGTAAATGTAGATAGAGAGCTAAAGATTGTGCCCTGGAGCATGCCGAAGTTAAGAGGCCAGATACAGTAAGAGGAAGCAGCAAAGAAGAAAAAAGAGTGTGTGGCGTTCTAGCATGCAACAAGGAGGAAGGAGTTAATAAGTGTACAGAAAGTCAATAAAAAGTGAGGTGGGGACTGGAATTGACCACTGGATTTCACAACGTAATTCTCATTGGTGACCTCGATAAAAACTAAGAATGAGAAGAAAATGGTGACCACAGATGTGGAAAACTTGTGTAATTTCTTAGCAAATAAGTATAAAAATTAGAGTGGAAGCTGGTGGGGGAAGTGGAATCAAAATAAGGGGTTTCTTGCTTTTTAAGATAAGGGAAATAATGATGTTTGTATGACATGCTAGGACCTGTCAGGACAGGACAGAGGGGGAAAAAATAATGATGCAGAAAAGAGTATTCCTGAAGCAACACCCTTGAACAAGAGCAGGTGGGATGTGGTGGTTGGGTGGACTGGTTTTGAATGGGAGCATCGACATTCCATCTATGGTTATAGGTGGGAAGACTGAGTAGGTGGAGGCAGATGTGGGTAAGCGGGTAGATGTGACAATGTGAGTCTTTTGAACGCTTCTGTTTTCTCAGTGAAGTAAGAAGCAAGGTCATCGAGTGAAAATGATGAGGATAGAGGAGGAATTTTTCCAAGTGTGAAGAAAGGAGAGGTTAGGAAATAGTTGTTTATGTCCTTGAAACTCAAAGAGAAGTCCTCAGACCAGCAGCATTGGCTGGGAGGTTGTCAGAAATGCAGAATCTTAGGCCTCAGAACTACATTTTAACCCCAAACTGCATTTTAACGGAATCCCCAAGGGCTTCACATGCACATTAACGTTTGAGAAACTGATCTGGGCAGCATATCCTAGTGGAAAGAGCATAAAGAACATGAGCTTTTGAGCCAAATAAATTGAATTCCAGCTCCACCATTCAGAAATCATACGCTTTTCAGGACATTACTTAACCTCCGTGCAAAAGTTTTCTCATCTGAAAATTGGGGAGAACTATTATATTAATCCAGATTAAAGTAATATTATCATAGTAGAAGTAAACGTCCTGGTGGTATAGTAGTTGTATTAACAATAGGTAACATTCACCGAGTACTGTATTAGTCAGCATCTTGGCAGGAGACAGAATCCACTCAGATGTTTTCAATAAGTGGTTCTCAACTCTGGCTTCATTACCTTCCAAGCTCGTAAACAGGATGAGTGCCTAGACCCCACCCCAGGCCTGTTGCATCAATCTCTGGGGATGGAGGCCCAGGCACTGGTGGTTTTCAAAAGCTCCCTTGGTGATGATGATGTGCAGGAAGAGTTGAGAGTCACTTATTTAAGTGAATAGATTTTTTAAGGAAGGGACTACTTACAGAGATTTGGGAAGAGTTAAGGAAACAAAAATGGGAGGTTGAAGCACTCAGGGACCAGCAGCAGAGGGAAGGCATTAACCTTCCTGGGCTGTGGGAACAAAGGGAACAGTGTCACTGCAGCAGCAGAGCAAGGGCCACCCAGTGGAGTTGCGTAGTGCAGGGACTGGATTGCTGCCAGAGAAGAAAGCGGAGGGGGCAGGAAGGAAATTCCCTATCCCCTCTCTCCTCCTGCCTCCTGGTTCTGCTTCCTCCCATTGGCTGACCCCAAACTTAAGCTGGCTGGCAAGGGAACCTGGGTGATGTAGTCCTCCACAGAGGTCCCCTTTCCTGGAGAGCAGGCAGGAGAGAAAAGATGGGAGAATGAATAGTGGGAGGAGAGAGGGTTGCGGGGGGTCAAATGAAGAATAATCGGCACAAGCACTTAATGTGGGCCAGGCTCCCTTCCAAGTGCTTTACATGTGTTAACATTTCAGTAAATGGCTTCATTCTGTTTCATTAAAATCCAGTACTTTTTTATTGAACAAGGATATGTTCCAGGTCAATTAATTACTGGAGACAGTTAAATATTTCAAAGGTTTCAGATACGCCATCACCAGAAGAGTGATTCTAGCGCCCAAAGCCCAGCATACACATTCTCCAGACCAGCTGGGTACACCTAGTGGATTCTGGATAATCAGCTGGTTGTAGGGGGTAACCGTCTGGGTGATGAAACAACTTGTGTTCATCCTAATGACCCAGCTTCCTAATTTGTCTTAGGAAACAGATACAGTGACCCTCAGTTGTCGATCCTGCTAGAATTCCAAGACCCATTACATAAGCTAAATGAAGAAGTCTACAAGATCAACTCTAAAATTTTTGGTTTTCTGTTGAAAGATATATTTTGATAGAATGAACAACAGTCTGGGAAAACAGACAGGAGAGGATAACTGGCTGGAAGGGCAGATGAAGAGTCCCAGTCAGTAAAGACAGCACAAAAGATAATCTAGGTCACATTTTAGACATTGGATTAAGAGATACAAACGACTATTTATAAAATAAATAACAAGGATATATTATACAGCACAGGGAAATATAGCCACTAGGTATAATAACCTTAAATGAAGTAAGGTCAAATATTTTAAATATTTAAAAATATTGAATCACTATGTCGTATACTTGAGACAGCTATAATATTGTAAATCAACTTTACATCAATAAATTAAAAAAATAATAAAACTATTGGTAAAAAGTTAACCAATAACATTTTGAAAGCTTTTCAACTCAGAAGGGGGAGTTTTACTTATTTTGACCCAGAAAGAGGAGTTGAAATCAAAGCCTTATTGGATTCTGGGTTGACTGTCGGAACATAACGAATGGGAAAATAAGCAACATTAGAGCAGGTAATGTATCAGGCAAGGCTCATCTCTGGCACCAACTGCTTTCCTCTGCAGTGATCCCATTCCACTTATGGATCAAAAAGATGAAACCAGGGAAAGTGAGAACTGGGACTGGGCCCTCGGGCTGGGGGCAGATCTGAGCCATTGATCAGAGGAGCACGAGTGTGGTTAATAAAGGCGTTTCTCCGGGTCCTGCTCTCTAGCACTTCACTTCATCTGACTCCATTCCCCGGTGCTCTACCAGGGCTTCTATCTACCTGTTGCCTTTAAAATTTGCTATAAAGCATCGCTTTTGCAGAATGTGCTCTCAGGGAGAGCATACTACTTTTTTTTTTCAATTGAAGTATGTCGATTTACAATGTGTTAATTCCTGCTGTACAACAAAGTGATTCAGTTATACATATGTATACATTTTTTATACTCTTTTTCATTATGGTTTATCTCAGGATATTGAACATAGTTCCTTGTGCTATACAGTAGGACCTTGTTGTTAATCCATTCTAAGTGTAATAGTTAGCACCCGCTGGCCCCAGACTCTCAATCCATCCCTCCCCCACTCCTCCTCCCCCTTGGCAACCACAAGCCTGTTCTCTATGTCTGTGAGTCTGTTTCTGTTTCGTAGATAAGGTCATTTGTGTCATATTTTAGATTCCACGTACAAGTGATATCATATGATATTTGTCTTTCTCTGTCTGACTTACTTCACTTCGTACGAGAATCTCTAGTTCCATCCATGTTGCTCCAAATGACATTATTTCGTTCTTTTTATGGCTGAGTACTATTCCATTGTATATATATACTACATCTTTATCCATTCATCTGTCGATGGGCAATTTAGGTTGTTTTGAGATCATACTTCTTTAAAACAACCTCCCTGCATGTCTGTCTGTCCAGTGCAGGTTTCCCAGATGCTTCATTCAAACTTCATTCCAAGTCTTAACTTTCAGAGCACATTAAGAAAATCCTCTTAAAGGTGGGCTTTGGCACATCATTTTATTAGAAGTTTCCAGAGAAAGGAAAAGTCTTCTAGACTCAGACATTCTTTCCTACTATTGTTATCCAAGCACTGTGACGAGTCTATGGGAGAGAGAAATTGCTCTCAAGGTCCGCCCACACTTAAAACTGCTTAGATTGCTTTCACATCCAGTTGCTGTGCTTAAAGAGTTAATGATGACTGTGTCTCAGCGCTGCTGATATTTATTTAGCGCGCACTCTAATCCCAGCTGACACTTCCTAATGAGTTGATGGCTGCTGTGGAGTTAAAGCTCCCCCACTCAAGAAGCCTAAACTAGAGTGTCAAAAATGAAACATAGTCCTGATGCTTAAATGGCCTGTATCGATTCTCCAGGAGTCTAACTGCTGTAGTCTGGTGCCAGTCTTCTAATTTGTGCCCTGAAGTGTACAGCCTCACTTGATTTAGATGTCAGAGTAAGGCAGCCCATCAGTTTGAGAAATCAACTGAAACATTCTGGAGAACTGGTCTGGATTTCTTCACCTTGAATTGTAAAAATCATTGCTCTCACATAAACAAGTGGCTAAATATTATTATTCCCATAGACTTTTTCTGTGTGTTTTATCAAAGGAAATGTCCTCAGAGTCCAAGCTTGCTGGATTTTGTGCTTTATCTGTACAGCAAATTCCATCTAGAGAAATTTAATGCCAAAGCTGTAAGATCTGCATTCCTAGAGAATGACTGTTTAGGGCATTGTCTTTGAACGTGAAGTAAACACACACTCAGAATGCGTTTGTATGGAGCTCTTTCAGTGGCCAAAATAGTCTCACTATCCCTGGAGTCAAAAGGACTCAGACGCCTTGAAGATGCGGACCATGGCGTCGCCAAAACACCATTGTGTTTTGCTATATGCTCTGCCTCAGAGAAATCATCTACCATTTCCAATGGAGTCAAAGATGGCAAAGAACTAGGAGTGTGGAGGTCAGCCAGATTTCTACTTAACACTGGCAAAACCCAAGAAAAGCTTATTATCTCCTTCAAACTTCAAGTGAAAAATTCAAATACTTTGAATTATAATCCAGACTTCAGACACTTTTAAAGACAGAAGAGTCTTCAACCACTCTACGTCAAAAGAGACAAAAATTCAAAAAACATAAAGTGACCTCAGCAAGTTAAAGAGCTTGCCAAGAGGTATGGAAAGGACTAGACTTCAAGCCCTGTTCCCCCAGTTTTCTCCAGTAGGTTGACTTCTTGCTAGAATGGTGTGGATTTACTTTAATCTTATAATTTTCCAGGGAAAAAGCGTCTTCACTTCCTTTCTTTTGAAGCTTAATATGGTTACAATGTTCTGAAAAAGTCGTTAGCAAATAGTTCTTCAGATTTTCTGTCTTTAGAAAGCACTCTTTCCCAAGTTTCTCAGTATATGGGTGTCTTTCAGTTTTCTTGAGGCACGGGGTATTTTGATAACTGTTCTTTATTCTAAAATATTTGTATATAAATGCATAGTGTTAGTTTAATCCACACTCTTGGGGGTCAGCAAACATGTAACCAGAAACCCAGAGGCTGCTACAGCTGCTCTGTTAGTCAACCGTTGAGGTTTTTCAAAATGGAACAATGAGTATTAGAAATGGGGTTTCTTTGTTTAAAGGAAAGGCTAGTCAACTAACATAAAGATACCAGAAATGAGCTCTCTGTAGTGAAATGAGTGGAGCCTCTTCACAATTTATGAATAGGCTAAAATATTTTAGAGACATGTAAAGGGTACAGGAATCCAGCAGATTCTTCAAGTTTACCCTTAATAATGATGCTGCATTCCTGCGTCATTCTGTGTTCAGCCATAGTCCGGAAGGTTGTGCCCACAACGTGTCAACTATATGCTTGACTGTATCTCGCTTCAGAATTCTTTCATCAGCCCCATGTAAATCTTTCCTTCAGAGTGTGGCTAAGGTATCTAAAAAAAGAGAGCATATCTGGGGTGACCAAATGTCCCGGTTTGCTCAAGACTGTGGGGTTTCCTAGACTTGGAACTTCAATGTTAAAATTGGGACAGCGCTGAGCAAACTGGGACAACTGGTCACCCTCCTTACTGCGTTATCTGTGAATTGTTATGTGCCTGCTTGCTAATAAATGATGATCTATATGTCACGATTTGGTCTGACTTGTTCGAATTTTACAGATTTTCCTTTTCTTTTTTTTTTTTCATTTTAACATCTTTATTGGAGTATAACTGCTCCACAATGGTATGTTAGTCTCAGCTTCACAACAAAATGAATCAGTCACACACATACACATGTTCCCACACCTCCCCCAGCCTGCGTCTCCCTCCCTCCCACCCCCCATCACACCCCTCCAGGCGGTCACAAAGCACTGAGCTGATCTCCCTGTGCCATGCGGCCGCCCCCCACCAGCCATCTACCCTACGCTTGGCAGTGTATATACGTCCATGCCTCTCTCCCGCCCTGCCACAGCCCACCCCTCCCCCGTCCCCATAGCCCCAAGTCCACTCTCCAGTAAGTCTGCGTCTCCATTCCTGTTTCACCCCTAGGCTCCTCATGACATTCTCCTTTCCTAAACTCCATACATATGCGTTAGCATACGGCACTCTTCCCTCTCTCTCTGACTCACTTCACCCTGCACGACAGACTCCAGGTCCATCCACCTCACCACAAACAGCCCAACCTCGCCTCCTTCCATGGCTGAACAATACTCCACTGTACATATGTGCCACATCCTCCCCATCCATTCATCCGATGATGGACACCCAGGTCGCCTCCATCCCTGGGCCACTGCAAATAGAGCTGCAGTGAACACCTTGGCACGCGACTCTTTTTGAATTATGGTTTTCTCAGGGTATATGCCCAATACTGGGATTGCTGGGTCATATGGTAGTTCTATTTGTAGTTTTTTAAGGAACCTCCATACTATTCTCCACAGTGGCTGAACCAATTCACATTCCCACCAGCAGTGTAAGAGGGTTCCCTTTTCTCCACACCCTCCAGCATTTACTGTTTCTAGATTTTTTGATGATGGCCATTCTGACTGGTGTGAGATGATATCTCATTGTAGTTTTGATTTGCATTTCTCTAATGATTAGTGATGTTGAGCATTCTTTCATGTGTTTGTTGGCAGTCTGTATATCTTCTTTGGAGAAATGTCTATTTAGGTCTTCTGCCCATTTTTTGATTGGGTTGTTTGTTTTTTGGTTATTAAGCTTCATGAGCTGCTTATAAATTTTGAAGATTAATCCTTTGTCAGTTGCTTCATTTGTAAATATTTTCTCCCATTCTGAGGGTTGTCTTTTGGTCTTGTTTATGGTTTCCTTTGCTGCGCAAAAGCTTTTAAGTTTCATTAGGTCCCATTTGTTTATTTTTGTTTTTATTTCCATTTCTCTAGGAGGTGGGTCAAAAAGGATCTTGCTGTGATTTATGTCATAGAGTGTCCTGCCTATGTTTTCCTCTAAGAGTTTGATAGTTTCTGGTCTTAAATTTAGGTCTTTAATCCATTTTGAGCTTATTTTTGTGTATGGTGTTAGGGCGTGATCTAATCTCATACTTTTACATGTAGCTGTCCAGTTTTCCCAGCATCACTTATTGAAGAGGCTGTCCTTTCTCCACTGTACATTCCTGCCTCCTTTATCAAAGACAAGGTGACCATATGTGCGTGGGTTTATCTCTGGGCTTTCTATCCTGTTCCATTGATCTGTCTTTCTGTTGTTGTGCCAGTACCATACTGTCTTGATTACTGTAGCTTTGTAGTATAGTCTGAAGTCAGGAAGCCTGATTCCTCCAGCTCCGTTTTTCGTTCTCAAGATTGCTTTGGCTATTCGGGGTCTTTTGTGTTTCCATACAAATTGTGAAATTTTTTTTTTTTTTTTTTTTGCGGTACGCGGGCCTCTCACTGTTGTGGCCTCTCCCATTGCAGAGCACAGGCTCCGGACGCGCAGGCTCAGCGGCCATGGCTCACAGGCCCAGCCGCTCTGCGGCATGTGGGATCCTCCTGGACCGGGACACGAACCCGTGTCCCCTGCATCGGCAGGCAGACTCTCAACCACTGCGCCACCAGGGAAGCCCCTCAATTGTGAAATTTTTTGTTCTAGTTCTGTGAAAAATGCCAGTGGTAGTTTGATAGGGATTGCATTGAATCTGTAGATTCCTTTGGGTAGTAGAGTCATTTTCACAATGTTGATTCTTCCAATCCAAGAACATGGTATATCTCTCCATCTATTTGTATCATCTTTAATTTCTTTCATCAGTGTCTTATAATTTTCTGCATACAGGTCTTTTGTCTCCTTAGGTAGGTTTATTCCTAGATACTTTATTCTTTTTGTTGCAATGGTAAATGGGAGTGTTTTCTTGATTTCACTTTCAGATTTTTCATCCTTAGTGTGTAGGAATGCCAGAGATTTCTGTGCATTAATTTTGTATCCTGCTACTTTACCAAATTCATTGATTAGCTCTGTAGTTTTCTGGTAGCATCTCTAGGATTCTCTATGTATAGTATCATGTCATCTGCAAAGAGTGACAGCTTTACTTCTTCTTTTCCAATTTGGATTCCTTTTATTTCCTTTTCTTCTCTGATTGCTGTGGCTAAAACTTCCAAAACTATGTTGAATAAGAGTGGTGAGAGTGGGCAACCTTGTCTTGTTTCTGATCTTAGTGGAAATGCTTTCAGTTTTTCACCATTGAGGACGATGTTGGCTGTGGGTTTGTCATATATGGCCTTTATTATGTTGAGGAAAGTTCCCTCTATGCCTACTTTCTGCAGGGTTTTTATCATAAATTGGTGTTGAATTTTGTCAAAAGCTTTCTCTGCATCTATTGAGATGATCATATGGTTCTTCTCCTTCAATTTGTTAATATGGTGTATCTCGTTGATTGATTTGCGTATATTGAAGAATCCTTGCATTCCTGGAATAAACCCCACTTGATCATGGTGTATGATCCGTTTAATGTGCTGTTGGATTCTGTTTGCTAGTATTTTGTTGAGGATTTTTGCATCTATGTTCATCAGTGATATTGGCCTGTAGTTTTCTTTCTTTGTGACATCCTTGTCTGGTTTTGGTATCAGGGTGATGGTGGCCTCGTAGAATGAGTTGGGGAGTGTTCCTCCCTCTGCTATATTTTGGAAGAGTTTGAGAAGGATAGGTGTTAGCTCTTCTCTAAATGTTTGATAGAATTCGCCTGTGAAGCCATCTGGTCCTGGGCTTTTGCTTGTTGGAAGATTTTTAATCACAGTTTCAATTTCAGTGCTTGTGATTGGTCTGTTCATATTTTCTATTTCTTCCTGATTCAGTCTTGGCAGGTTGTGCCTTTCTAAGAATTTGTCCATTTCTTCCAGGTTGTCCATTTTATTGGCATAGAGTTGCTTGTAGTAATCTCTCATGATCTTTTGTATTTCTGCAGTGTCAGTTGTTACTTCTCCTTTTTCATTTCTAATTCTATTGATTTCAGTCTTCTCCCTTTTTTTCTTGATGAGTCTGGCTAATGGCTTATCAATTTTGTTTATCCTTTCAAAGAACCAGCTTTTAGTTTTATTGATCTTTGCTATCGTTTCCTTCATTTCTTTTTCATTTATTTCTGATCTGATTTTTATGATTTCTTTCCTTCTGCTAACTTTGGGGTTTTTTTGTTCTTCTTTCTCTAATTGCTTTTGGTGCAAGGTTAGGTTGTTTATTCGAGATGTTTCCTGTTTCTTAAGGTAGGATTGTACTGCTATAAACTTCCCTCTTAGAACTGCTTTTGCTGCATCCCATAGATTTTGAGTCGTCGTGTCTCCATTGTCATTTGTTTCTAGGTATTTTTTTGATTTCCTCTTTGATTTCTTCAGTGATCACTTCGTTATTAAGTAGTGTATTGTTTAGCCTCCATGTGTTTGTATTCTTTACAGATCTTTTCCTGTAATTGATATCTAGTCTCATAGCGTTGTGGTCGGAAAAGATACTTGATACAATTTCAATTTTCTTAAATTTACCAAGGCTTGATTTGTGACCCAAGATATGATCTATCCTGGAGAATGTTCCATGAGCACTTGAGAAAAATGTGTATTCTGTTGTTTTTGGATGGAATGTCCTATAAATATCAATTAAGTCCATCTTGTTTAATGTATCATTTAAAGCTTGTGTTTCCTTATTTATTTTCATTTTGGATGATCTGTCCATGGGTGAAAGTGGGGTGTTAAAGTCCCCTACTATTATTGTGTTACTGTCGATTTCCCCTTTTATGGCTGTTAGTATTTGCCTTATGTATTGAGGTACTCCTATGTTGGGTGCATAAATATTTACAATTGTTATATCTTCTTCTTGGATCGATCCCGTGATCATTATGTAGTGTCCTTCTTTGTCTCTTCTAATAGTCTTTATTTTAAAGTCTATTTTGTCTGATACGAGAATTGCTACTCCAGCTTTCTTTTGGTTTCCATTTGCATGAAATACCTTTTTCCATCCCCTTACTTTCAGTCTGTATGTGTCTCTAGGTCTGAAGTGGGTCTCTTGTAGACAGCAAATATATGTGTCATGTTTTTGTATCCATTCAGCCAATCTGTGTCTTTTGGTGGGAGCATTTAATCCATTTACATTTAAGGTAATTATCGATATGTATGTTCCCATTCCCATTTTCTTAATTGTTTTGGGTTCGTTATTGTAGGTCTTTTCCTTCTTTTGTGTTTCTTCCCTAGAGAAGTTCCTTTAGCAGTTGTTGTAGAGCTGGTTTGGTGGTGCTGAACTCTCTCAGCTTTTGCTTGTCTGTAAAGGTTTTAATTTCTCCATCAAATCTGAATGAGATCCTTGCTGGGTAGAGTAATCTTGGTTGCAGGTTTTTCTCCTTCAACACTTTCAATATGTCCTGCCACTCCCTTCTGGCTTGCAGAGTTTCTGCTGAAAGATCAGCTGTTAACCCTATGGAGATTCCCTTGTGTGTTATTTGTTGTTTTTCCCTTGCTGCTTTTAATATGCTTTCTTTGTATTTAATTTTTGACAGTTTGATTAATATGTGTCTTGGTGTATTTCTCCTTGGATTTATCCTGTATGGGACTCTCTGTGCTTCCTGGACTTGATGAACTATTTCCTTTCCCATATTAGGGAAGTTTTCAACTATAATCTCTTCAAATATTTTCTCAGTCCCTTTCTTTTTCTCTTCTTCTTCTGGAACCCCTATAATTCGAATGTTGGTGCATTTAATGTTGTCCCAGAGGTCTCTGAGACTGTCCTCAGTTCTTTTCATTCTTTTTTCTTTATTCTGCTCTGCATTAGTTATTTCCACTATTTTATCTTCCAGGTCACTTATCCGTTCTTCTGCCTCAGTTATTCTGCTATTGATCCCATCTAGAGTATTTTTCATTTCATTTATTGTGTTGTTCATCATTGTTTGTTTCATCTTTAGTTCTTCTAGGTCCTTGTTAACTGTTTCTTGCATTTTGTCTACTCTGTTTCCAAGATTCTGGATCATCTTTACTATCATTATTCTGAATTCTTTTTCAGGTAGACTGCCTATTTCTTCTTCATTTGTTAGGTCTGGTGGGTTTTTATCTTGCTCCTTCATCTGCTGTGTGTTTTTCTGTCTTTTCATTTTGCTTATCTTACTGTGTTTGGGGTCTCCTTTTTGCAGGCTGAAGGTTCGTAGTTCCTGTTGTTTTTAGTGTCTGTCCCCAGTGGCTAAGGTTGGTTCAGTGGGTTGTGTAGGCTTCCTGGTGGAGGGGACTAGTGCCTGTGTTCTGGTGGATGAGGCTGGATCTTGTCTTTCTGGTGGGCAGGTCCACGTCTGGTGGTGTGTTTTGGGGTGTCTGTAGACTTATTATGATTTTGGGCAGCCTCTCTGCTAATGGGTGGGGTTGTTTTCCTGTCTTGCTAGTTGTTTGGCATAGGATGTCCAGCACTGTAGCTTGCTGGTCATTGAGTGAAGCTGGGTGCTGGTGTTGAGATGGAGATCTCTGGGAGATTTTCGCCGTTTGATATTATGTGCAGTTGGGAGGCCTCTTGTGGACCAGTGTCCTGAAGTTGGCTCTCCCACCTCAGAGGCACAGCACTAACTCCTGGCTGCAGCATCAAGAGCCTTTCATCCACACGGCTCCTTAATTTGGGAAGATTCGTTTTCTATTCAGGTATTCCACAGATGCAGGTACATCAAGTTGATTGTGGAGCTTTAATCCGCTGCTTCTGAGGCAGCTGGGAGAGATTTCCCTTTCTCTTCATTGTTCTCACAGCTCCCAGGGGCTCAGCTTTGGATTTGGCCCCGCCTCTGCGTGTACGTCGCCTGAGGGCGTCTGTTCTTTGTTCAGACAGGACGGCGTTAAAGGAGCCGCTGATTCAGGAGCTCTGGCTCACTCAGGCAGGGGGTAGGGAGGGGCACGGAGTGGGGGGTGGGCCTGCGGCGGCAGAGGCCGGCGTGACGTTGCCAGCCTGAGGCGCGCCGTGCGTTCTCCCGGGGGAGTTGTCCCTGGATCCCGGGACCCTGGTAGTGGCGGGCTGCACAGGCTCCGCGGAAGAGGGGTGTGGAGAGTGACCTGTGTTCGCACACAGCCTTCTTGGTGGCGGCGGCAGCAGCCTTAGCGTCTCATGTCTGTCTCTGGGGTCCGCGCTTTTAGCCGCGGCCCGCGCCCGTCTCTGGAGCTCCTTTAAGTGGCGCTGTTAAGCCCCTCTCCTCGCGCACCAGGAATTAAAGAGGTAAGAAAAAGTCTGTTGCCTCTTCGGCAGCTCCAGACTTTTCCCCGGACTCCCTCCCGGCTAGCCGCGGTGCACTAACGCCCTGCAGGCTGTGTTCACGCAGCCAACCCCAGTCCTCTCCCGGCGCTCGGACTGAAGCCGGAGCCTCAGCTCCCAGCCCCACCCGCCCCAGCGGGTGAGCAGACAAGCCTCTCGGGCTGGTGAGTGCCGGTCGGCCCGATCCTCTGCGCTGGAATCTGTCCGCTTTGCCCTCCGCACCCCTGTTGCTGTGCTCTCCTCCGCGGCTCCGAAGCTCCCCCCTCCGCCTCCTGCAGTCTCCGCCTGCGAAGGGGCTTCCTAGTGTGTGGACACTTTTCCTCCTTCACAGCTCCCTCGCGCTGGTGCAGGACCCGTCCCTATCCTTTTGTCTCTGTTTATTTTTTTCTTTTGCCCTAACCAGGTACGTGGGGGGTTTCTTGTCTTTTGGGAGGTCTGAGGTCTTATGCCAGCGTTCAGTAGGTGCTCTGTAGGAGTTGTTCCACGTGTAGATGTATTTCTGTTGTATCTGTGGGGAGGAAGGTGATCTCCGTGTCTTACTCTTCCGCCATCTTCACGGAAGTCCTGCAGATTTTCTGTTAATGAGTTTGTTGTGGAAAAACCTAACGGTGCTCACCTATTCCTAACTGTTGCTGCAACCAGTATCTGTTTTTAAAAACCTGATGGGTTTTTGGCCAAATTGATTAAGGTCCCTGTGCAACACGTGAAGAGGGGTGGGAAACACATTTTTCATGTCATACTGCCCTGGATATTTGTGTACCTATACAATTATACAAATACAAACCTACACACTCAAACAGAAACACCAACAAAGACAAATGCAAGGAAATCCTCCATAAATAAAAAGTATAAGCAGATGACTCACAAACACTTACCCTACCATACATTATCTTATGATCTTGTGGTTACAACTATCAAAACCTTAACTCTTTATATTATAAAACTTTGCAAAGGAAGGAAAACTTCATGGATCCATCCAAACAAGGTTTTGAAAGTTGTTCAAAATGACTCAAAATAAATAGCGATGATTACAACTTGATTTCTCATAACACAAAGGATCTCCTTCTTCCTCCTTCAAAAAGATACAATTTGCTTTGCTTCTTTCCTTAAACAGTGATTATTTGCTTGATTTCTGTAACTTCCACAGGAGTTACAGAGAAAGGCAAAAACAAGCACCAAAACAAGTGAATGAATTTTCAAAAAAGAATGCTTCTTATTAGATTTCATTGGCTGAACCTTGGAGAAATGTTCACTTTATACCCTGGACAATTTATGTTCTAATGCAATAGCATCACTTATTATATTCTAATCCAACATGGCCTTACTTGATCACTCTAGATGGATTGAAGCTATTTCCCATGATCCAGAGGGTCCTTTTGTTTGCCTGGATCTCTCACTATTCTACTAGTATGGTGTAGAACATGGAACACTTAGCCCCACTGAAATTGCAGGAATTTTGCTTCAACTCAATGCTATTAAAATTATTACAGAGAAGATATCATGTTACAGGTTTTGTATGTGCTGAAAGGCAGAACGGCTACAGCCACTCTACTTGCAAATTGAAATCCTAGCTGTGAATTTCAACAAATTAGATGAGTTTAGCTAATTGTCTGTACAGTTCATTATTGATGAGTCACAAATTTTAGCATCTTTCTGGCATTTTCAGACTCAAGGGTATCTTTTTAACAGGTACCTGCTGGGGCTAGACTATATTTTCAGACTCTTTTGCCAAGCAGGTCATGACAAGTCCTAGGTGGCCTCCCATCTCATCATGGGGCTTTTTGTCTAGCTACACTCTGAAAAGCAAAGTTACCGGCTGAGTCACTAATCCAATCTTCTTTTTAGGGTTGGGAAATATATCCCACACCACCGTTCCCAGCTTCATCACAAAATCATAGTCTGCTCTATGCACCTGATCAGTCTCATTTCTCTAATTCACTTAGGCTTTTGAGGATGAAGGAAGAGAGAATTCTGGGAGAGTTTCATACTCAGCCTCCCAGGGCTTATCATCTCAGGGAAACCAAGTAGGATAAAAGGTGAAATCAAGAATTCTCAGTCAGTGATTGAGCTGATAAAGAAATCTGGGGCTCTTCGAGCTTTCTCACCCATAGAACTGGGGTTTGGCTACACTTTTAGTATAGGTTTTCAGTGGCAAATTAGGGAAATAACCCTGCATTCTGTGGGATTATCAGGTGGAGATTTGAAGTGGTGTGCATGGCAGAAGATGGGAGGAAAACGGCCCCACCACATACTCTGTTTCCCTACCTCTCCAATGCCCAGCATCAAGATGGAACGAGGGCTATCCATTGCTGCCTATTAACAACATACTACCTCCTCTTCCATATACATCCCTCAAGAGATGTATTTCCCATTGTCAGCTGCCTGGGATGCTCATTTTACCCAGATTTTACTGGGTTTCTAATATGTGGTGGGACCTATTACTCAGTGTGATTTGCTTGGAGTGCCTCATACCAGATATGACCCTGTTTGACTTTGGATTTGGTGAGGAAAAAATGAGCCACCCAGCACACATTGCAGAAGATGACCTTGTTCTTTATGTTTGTAACTCACTAACACATGCCAGGCAGAAAAATGAATCCTCCACCAACCAAGTAACTGCTTTTCATTAACTGGGTCACTCCTTAACTCTGGTGGGCATAGCTAACTGGAGACTATAAATAATATATGCGCTCAGGTGGAAGCTCTGAGATCTAATTTAATAACACTCAAGTATCTTTTTTTTTAACATCTTTATTGGAGTATGATTGCTTTACAATGATATGTTAGTTTCTGCTTTATAACAAAGTGAATCAGTTATACATATACATATGTTCCCATATCTCTTCCCTCTTGCATCTCCCTCACTCCCACCCTCCCTATCCCACCCCTCTAGGTGGTCACAGACCACCTAGCTGATATCCCTGTGCTATGCGGCTGCTTCCCACTAGCTATCTATTTTACCTTTGGTAGTGTATATATATCCATGCCACTCTCTCACTTTGTCACAGCTTACCCTTCCCCCTCCCCATATCCTCAAGTCCATGCTCTAGTAAGTCTGTGTCTTTATTCACGTCTTACCCCTAGGTACTTCATGACCTTTTTCTTTTCCTTAGATTCCATATATATATGTGTTAGCATACGGTATTTGTTTTTCTCTTTCTGACTTACTTCACTCTGTATGACAGACCCTAGGTCCATCCACCTTACTACAAATAACTCAGTTTCGTTTCTTTTTATGGCTGAGTAATATTCCATTGTATATATGTGCCACATCTTCTTTATCCATTCATCTGTCAGTGGACACTTAGGTTGCTTCCATGTCCTGGCTATTGTAAATAGAGCTGCAATGAACATTTTGGTACATGACTCTTTTTGAATTATGGTTTTCTCAGGGTATATGCCCAGTAGTGGGATTGCTGGGTCGTATGGTAGTTCTATTTTTAGTTTTTTAAGGAACCTCCATACTGTTCTCCATAGTGGCTGTATCAATTTACATTCCCACCAACAGTGCAAAAGGGTTCCCTTTTCTCCACACCCTCTCCAGCACTTATTGTTTCTAGATTTTTTTGATGATGGCCATTCTGACCAGTGTGAGATGATATCTCATTGTAGTTTTGATTTGCATTTCTCTAATGATTAATGGTGTTGAGCATTCTTTCATGTGTTTGTTGGCAATCTGTATATCTTCTTTGGAGAAATGTCTATTTAGGTCTTCTGCCCATTTTTGGATTGGGTTGTTTGTTTTTTTGCTATTGAGCTGCATGAGCTGCTTGTAAATTTTAAAGATTAATCCTTTGTCAGTTGCTTCATTTGCAAATATTTTCTGCCATTATGTGGGTTGTCTTTTGGTCTTGTTTATGGTTTCCTTTGCTGTGCAAAAGCTTTTAAGTTTCATTAGGTCCCATTTGTTTATTTTTGTTTTTATTTCCATTTCTCTAGGAGGTGGGTCAAAAAAGATCTTGCTGTGATTTATGTCAAAGAACGTTCTGCCTATGTTTTCCTCTAAGAGTTTGATAGTGTCTGGCCTTACATTTAGGTCTTTAATCCATTTTGAGTTTATTTTGTGTATGGTGTTAGGGAGTGTTCTAATTTCATACTTTTACATGTAGCTGTCCAGTTTTCCCAGCACCACTTTTTGAAGAGGCTGTCTTTTTCCACTGTATATTCTTGCCTCCTTTATCAAAGATAAGATGACCATATGTGTGTGGGTTTATCTCTGGGCTTTGTATCCTGTTCCATTGATCTATATTTCTGTTTTTGTGCCAGTACCATACTGTCTTGATTACTGTAGCTTTGTAGTATAGTGTGAAGTCAGGGAGCCTGATTCCTCCAGCTCCATTTTTCGTTCTCAAGATTGCTTTGGCTATTTGGGGTCTTTTGTGTTCCCATACAAATTGTGAAATTTTTTATTCTAGGTCTGTGAAAAATGCCAGTGGTTGTTTGATAGGGATTGCATTGAATCTATAGATTGCTTTGGGTAGTAGAGTCATTTTCACAATGTTGATTCTTCAGTCCAAGAACATGGTATATCTCTCTATCTATTTGTATCGTCTTTAATTTCTTTCATCAGTGTCTTATAATTTTCTGCATACAGGTCTTTTGTCTCCTTAGGTAGGTTTATTCCTAGATATTTTATTCTTTTTGTTGCAGTGGTAAATGGGAGTGTTTTCTTAATTTCTCTTTCAGATTTTTCATCATTAGTGTATAGGAATGCAAGAGATTTCTGTGCATTAATTTTGTATCCTGCTGCTTTACAAAATTCTCAAGTATCTTTTTGAATGAGTGGAAACTGAATAGTTCAGGGGTTATTCTAACTTCAAGAATGCATTCCTTTTTGAATTTGGCAAGGAGTACTTTCTCAGGCATGATGTCTGAAATTTTAATGACTCACCGATTATAATGGACTTAACCACACATCAGCAAGGCTGCCAGCTTTGCAGCACAACACGCAGCATGCAGCATAATGTGTTGGCCTGTGAATCAGCCCTGTCTCCTCTGTGGTGGCCTTCCTAGACCTGGGATGCAAAATACCTAACTCAGTTTTAATTCCATGTGCTGACTCATTCTAACATATTTATTGTCCCATACAGAACCTAGAGAACACAATATCCCACCCAGAGGCCAGGTGGGGCTAATTCCCATGTTAGATGCTCCATGGGCTGAATTTTTATCTGCAAACTGCTGTGGACGCTCTAGCTTCTTTTAGAGAGCCTGGGATGGAAGGGGTTCACCACAATTTTTTCAAAGGTTTCCCAGACTGTGTTACAGGCTCCCCAAAAGATGGATATTAATAATATACCAATTGGTTCCCCATAGTTTGAAAAATCATGAAATATGTGACCTAAGCCCCAGCCATGTTTGAGCCCTGTACCAAATGTAAAAACCTTCTCTCAAGTTGTGCTGTGTGTGTATATATATATATATATATAATGGAATGTTACTCAGCCATAAAAAAGAGTGAAATAATGCCATTTGCAGCAACATGGATGGACCCAGAGATTATCATACTAAGTGAAATAAGTCAGATAGAGGAAGACAAATATTATGTGATATTACTTATATGTGGAATCTAAAAAAATGTTACAGATGAACTTATTTACAAAACAGAAATAGACTCACAGACATAGAAAACAAACTCACGGTTACCAAAGGGGAAAGGAGGGGAGGGATATATTAGAAGTCTGGGATCAACAGATAAACACTACTATATATAAAATAGATAAACAACAAGGACCAACTGTATAGCACACAGAACTATATTCAATATCTTGTAATAACCTATAATGGAAAAGAATCTGAAAAAGAATATATATATGCATACACACATATTTATGTAAAGTTGAATTACTTTGCTGTACACCTGAAATTAACACAACATTGTAGATCAACTATACTTCAATTTAAAAAAAGGAAACCAACACAAAAAAATTAAAAATTTTGAAAACTTGAAACACACACAAAAAAGTTTTCTTTCTCAGTGACTGTCTTTTTCTGCATCTAGGGTGCCTGCACTGACTGTACTAAAACTTAAGCCACATCTACCATTCTGTGGATACTTTTTCTTCTCAGAAGCAGGCATGCCCCATGGAAGGTAAGTGACCAATTCATCTTATGCTCCATCCTGTATTCTTAAAAATCCCATTGGTTGGGATAACTTGATACTCTACTCTGTGTTTGGACTTTCTTTTTTTTTTTTTTAACTTATATTAGACATGAAAGTTGGGGTGTCCCCTAGACTTCCATTTAAAGAAAATTCAATATGCAAAAGTTCAATGGGTTAGTTTGGGAGTTGTTAAATCATTGTTAAAAAGGGTTTCTTTACTTTTCAAGAAAGTCTCTAATAAGATTATTTTATGTATCCAGCAACTTTGGTTTAATTTTTTTAAATTCCACTTTAAAAATTCAATTTCTATAAAGTGTTTAAGAACGTCTATTATTTATGTTGTGATCTAACCAGAATGACATTTCTTTGAACTCAGTGGCTCAATCAAGCAATAGTACAACCAGAATAAAGCAGAAGTAAAGTATTTCCTCATTTCTGAATTCTGTGCTCTTAGGTTAAGTGTGATTTTCCCAGTATCAGGGAAGAGCATTGATAAACATTAGGAAATTTATGGATTAGCAGGCAATGCAACAGAGGCCAATGGAATGGTGACCAAATGAAGCAAAAAGAGACAAATCTCTTTTTAAGTGTCATTGATAAGTCTACTCTGGAATCCTAAAATAAGGCTGGGTATACTGATGCCGGAACAATATAGTTTAACTCAAGGGAGTTAAAAAAACAGGAACATATATGATTAGAAAGTGGGAGAGTGATTTATGGGCAAAGACCCACAGAACTAAATACTGTCCATATAGGTTACTCAAGCAGGAGGCCAGGTGTGGACGTGACAGCTCAGTAATTGAAGAATGCAGGAGGGAGAAGAATCTTTGAAGGGGGTAGAAAAAAGGTTAAGTAGGGGCAATGGATGGAATAAAATGCTCTTGTTTATGTATTTAAAAGACCCTCAGAGACAACCTTGTGAATTCCAAATTAGCTGAGTCACCACAGTGGTCCCTCAAACTTAAAAAGATCAAAATACCTAACCATAATCCCTTGAAATGATTGTGTTTGCTGCTCAGAGAGGAAAAAATGTAGAGAAGAAAAATTCTGGTTAGACGTCGGGAAAATCTTTCCACTTCCAGATGGCAAGAAATATTAGATCATGAAGGTGGTCCCTGAGGAAATTGACAGGCAGCACTGTGAAGCTCTTAAAAATTGGGCTCCCCAAAGCAATAAAAAATCCACCAGACTGTATTAACACAGAGGTGAAACAGACACAATAATATCCATCACCTCTCCCCTCCTCAAAACCCCTGGTCTCTGTTACTGTTAGTGCCACCAACTTTTCCCCAGACACCAGGTGCTTTTATGTTCTACCCTCAGGTTAGCCAGCTGCCAACTCCAGTTTGCATACTGCATTTTTTGTTCAGTTTCCTCCTTTCCATCTTTACCTTTTTTCAGGTCGTCCATTCCCTCTCACAGAGACAGTTCATAGGAATCCTGAATTCTGCCTTTGTCCCCAGTATCTCACCTTCCTACCCATTTTTCATATCACTATAAGATTTATTCTCCTAAAGTACAACTTTGATTATGTCACCCTGTTGTTCAAAAAACACTTTTCTTAAAAGAAGCATTCTAGCTAATGAATCATGAAGGTATAATAGAGTATTAGCACTTTGCAATCCTTAATGAAGTAATGTCTCTAGGCATTGATCATCAACCTACAATCATTAGATGGAGAACTGAAAGGGAGCTTAATAATGAAAGTTTCAGGCTGAACATTGGAACGCATTGACCAATTTTAACATCAGTAAAAAGAGAGACAAACAGTACATACTGACAGAAGTATACAATTTCACTTATGAAGAATTCTTGCCAATAAATCAAAACTGAATCTAATCAAATATCTAGATATAACTAATAGTTTACAGAAAATATAGGGACAGAGAACTATGTTAAACTAAACCCTGGTGGTGCAATCAGTAAAATCCGGAATATGGAAAAATTTAAGCAGTCGAGGACCCAGTTTCTTCAACAAATAACAGGCAAGTGAAAAGAATAAGAAATAGAAGATGAATTCATAGATTCAATGAGACTTCCGAGATGTATCAACCAAATGCAATGTGTGAATCCAGCATAAATTCTGATGCAAAAAAACTATCGATAGAGTATACTTTCGGGCCAGTTAGTGATATTTAAAGCCCGCCTGGATACTTGGTGACATGAAGGGATTCTCGTAAATTACAGGGGGCAGAGGCGGGATTCAGTGACATTATTATAGCTTTCTGGGAAAGAATTCTTACTTTTCACAGATACACACTGAGGTATGACATATTAAGAAAAATGAAATATATACAAATTTGCTTCAAAATAATCAAGGGAAAAGGGAAGTGGATGTGGAGTTAGATGAAAGAAAATTGGCATGAGCAACAATTATTAAAGCTCAGTGATGGGTGCATGGATTTCATGACACTATCTTTTCTAAATTATATATGTTCGAAATATTCCACAATAAAAGGCTTTTTAAAAAGTCTATTGACAAAGAAATTTAGCACACGGATTTTGTCATACCAAGATAACCACTGCACAGAGCCCAATAAAATGCATTGCTTGAGAAGTGGGCTGTTGAAGTGCAGGAACTGGATTTTTTTTTTTTTAATTCTCCTTCCAGGTGGCAATAGATTTTTAAATTTGCTGACTTTCTATTAATTTGGGTGTTTTTTCTCTATCGCACAGCTTATAAGTTATTCACTGTTTGGTGGCAGCAATGACTGAGAATTTGGTTTTATGGTCTGACCATTTGGTGACGTCTGTTGAAAGGATGACATAGATTTTGTCACTGTTAGATGAGAAACAACAGAGAGTTCGATCTGTTAGTTGTTTTTTTGTTTATCTATCTGTGAGCTCAAATCAATGAAGAATTTTAGGTCCACTGAGGAAAAGAACAACTCTGAGATCTGGACAGTGATTTTTGTGTTTCTGTGTTTACTTTGACCTATGGCTAAAATGATAAGCTCTCTGTATGTGTGTATGTCTGTAGTTCAGGAAGATCCTTAATGCTTATTGTTGATTATGAAACGTTTTCCTACCTCCAAAGGGTTTAATAAATGATTATAATGTATCGTAAGTTAAAGGAGTTCCATTTGTATTGATTCATAGAGATAGTATTTCCAAAATACACAGAAAATGAGGAAACTGAACTTGTAAAATTTTGAATGTGCTGGACCTTTAAGAAAAAAAAGATTCTTACGGAAACCACCAGCTCAACAATCTTTTTATGTAAGAATACAAGTTCACACAGTTAAGATGAATCCTTGGTTTAATAATTCGGGTTTAAGAAAGAAAAAGAAATCAGCTGTGTTTCTTTTCCCAAGTTTTATCAACATGGAATACAAGAGTACACTGTTATTATAAAATTAGTTTATTTTCTCATGAAGAAACTAATTAATCTGAACTTTCTAAATATTTTACATTGGATTATTTATCAAAAAATGTTACTCCTGCATAATACTTAAGACTGTGAAAATGCTAATTTGTTTTTTGTTTTGTTTTTATTGAAGTATAGTTGATTTACAATGTTGTGTTAGTTTCTGGTGTACAACAAAATGATTCAGATTCTTTTTCATTATAGTTTATTATCAGATATTGAATATAGTTCCCTGTGAAAATGTTAATTTGTGTTTAATTACTTTGAGTCTTCATTCTGGAAAACTTTTAATATCATCATTAATCATATTTTATAGTGTATCAGCTTGAACATAATTTCCAAGACCCTTAGGTAACTTAAAACTTTAGACTTTATAAGAAATTGAGTTAATAATGAATAATCATTGGACACCCATATAATTTTTAAGTAAACTACATTTTAAAACATAGATGATTAAGCATAATTTCAAATGCATATACCTTTACTTCTACACTTACAATGCTGTGGAATATCTGTATCTTCGTGTCACATTAACAAACGTGGCTAGTTTTTCCATTGTAAGGATGTGTCTGTAGAAAGGTATGTTGTGTGTTTTCACGAGCTTTGCTAGTCTGCTAAAATGCTTGTATAGAGCAGATAGTTCTCAATTATCTGCCTCCTAGTTTTCACTGTGAAATAGAAGTTAGTTACTTTGATGAGGTCATCATTGCTCTGAGTTTTGAGGCTGTACTGAAAACAGTGGTGCCAGAGAGGGATGGATATGTAGGCAGAGTAATGGGATGTGTTTTTGTTTACCAATATTAAAAGAGTTTCATCTTAAAACGTCTGGTTGTTCTAGAATGCAGAACCTGAGGAGGATAGTGAAAGACAAACCCTGCATGGATACAGAAAGGTGTAGAAGGTTTGCAGAAAGGAAAGATACCTTTATTTCCCTTAGTTTATAATATTGTGCTTGAGTCTGAAAAGAAGCAATAATATGTGCTAAAATTTTTATCAAAGCTGGCTCAGTTTTAATGGGTTTATCCATAAGAAAAATTTTCTGTGTATTCTTTGCTGCCAAATGTTATGTTTATGAAAAACTAGAACCTGATTTTCTGCCTGTTACAATGATAAATTAGTTTTAGAGCTCTTAACAACAGGTTATTCTTTACTTTCTGTGTGATCTGACCAGACGGCACAGATTCCATAGCTTATCGTATAATCTCCTTTGAACATATTGTGACAAAAACATTATTAGAAGATGAGCTTTATATAAGTTTTCTACTCTTGTTAAGCTTTTATATTTGCCTGTCTTTGAATAGTGACCCAGTACCACTAATCCAAACACTCATTAAATAAAAAGGAAGAAATAAAAACAAGAGAAAATGATGAATTAGGAAATATAAGGCCAAAAAAGCAACAGAAATAGGAGGAGTCATTTCTTCTCTCTCCCATTTAGGTATAATATTTATACCTAAATGATAATAAAATGATAAAAAATAATTATTACATATGAAGAGAGCCTACTTGAATTTTGAAAGAGAATTTAAAAACAATAGTAGACAATAATACTATTTAGTCGTTTATTTCCTAGTCAGTATGCATGTGAGTGGAACATTTATTTCAAACATTTATCTGTGCAGTAATACTTTATGAAGAGTCAAGAGAAGGCCCTTGGCAGTGTTCTGGGGGGACAGCACACATAATTACTCCCAAGTACTACCACCAGCATTATATAGAGCAACAATGTAGATCATCAGATTCATATAACAGTCTGTTGTTTTGCTGAGTTTTCCTGATGCAAGTTAAAGGCAGGTTTCGTTATAGAAAAAGAAAAATAAATTCAAAAGAACTCAGTATTTTCATGGTGACTTAAAGTTATAGCAAATTTCTAAAACAAACACATCAGTCTACTTACATGCAGTTTGGTACATCAATGTCATGGCCATGGCTAGAAACAATTGTTTTGATAAATACAAGCTTTTCACAATAATTTATTACACATATGCCATACTAGACCCCTGAAATGATACAAAAGGAAACAAATCAGGTTTCTTTGAGAGCTGGAGAGATCTTGAAGATTCTCCTCAGCCACGCATTTTATAGAAAAAAAATGAGGTCCAGAAAAATTAGGCAACTTCTCTAAGGCTGTGTAGCTAGTTTTTAACAAACTCCAGGGCACTGTCCATTTTATCTACTCAAACATGGGAGCGGGAGCTATATACGTTTTTGAGATGGTTTACTCCAAAAACTTATTTTTGCTCTTTTGAGAAATTAAAGAGATATGGCATAATATAACAATCATCGCTACTCTCATACTTCAGAATTGGCAGCTGTCAACCTATTTCTTTGTATTTGCTTCTAGTCTATTTTCTTTAATACAATTAAACCTTACTAAAATAAAGAATTTGTTAAATACCATTCCAAGTGCTACTTCCTCCCCCTTTCCCTAAGGATAAACCAGTGATCTGGGTTTAAGAGGTAAACCTCTAGCCCAGCACTGTCCACGAGAAGTATAATAGGAGCCATATATGTAATTTTAAAGGTTTAGGAGCCACATTTTAAAAAGTAAAAAGAAACAGTGGAATTAATTTTAGTAATATGTTGTAAATTACCCAATATACTCAAGCTATCATTCAGCAGGTAATTGACATTAAAAAAGGATTAATGAACTATTTTTCTTCATTTTTTTACACTAAGTCTTCAAAACCAGTGTGTAGTTTATACTTATAGCACATCCTACTTAGAATTATCTCCTCAATAGCCACAAGTGGCTAGTGGATAGGAATCGACTAGCCCAGGTCTCATCCGTTTTTAAAGTGGCTTCATATATATGAATATATATATATATACACACACACATATATATGCATTTACTACATACAGTATTGTCTCTGTATTGTGAGTTAAATTTACGTAAGTGGTGATACACTGTTGGTATTATTTTCTACTTTAAGATCTATTTGTGATCATGTGTATAAGTCAGATTGATATATTTAAACTGCCATATTGTATTTTTTGTGTGAATATAAAGAATTTGATATATTCATTCCCCCACTGATATGCATTTAGGTTGTTTCCAATCTTTTGCCTTTTATGGATAGACATGCAATGAACATCGTTGTACCTGTCTACAGCCTCTTACTTTTGCTGGCTAGGAGAGAGATGCTGAGAGAAATTAAATACCAAATGTCATATACCAAAAAGGGACATGACTATATTATTGCTGACTTTAAGGAACTTACAGAATAAGAGATTTTCATTTGAGAGGTAGTACAATCAGAATCACTTGAATAACTTTTCCAAATTAAACAGCTCTACTTTTTCATAGCTACCCCAAACCCTAAGCCCTCACACCAGGTGAGATCTGCTAGAAGATAGGCGATGACATTGCTGAACTTTATCTGAGCCCTGGGGTTTGACAGTCAAGAAGTCTGCCCATTCCTTTATATTTTGGGGAATGGCTAACCATGAAGGACAACAGTGCCCTCACACAGGCAAGATAAGAGTGTCCGCCCTTGTGAATCCCATGAGACTTACTGTCCATCCTTTCTCATGACTCCCTCCTTTACTTGTCTCTATAAAACTTCAGGTTTCCTCCATCTTCTTTGGAATGTTCCTCTTTCATGAAAATTCACCCTATTACAGCAGCCTGAGTAAAATCATCTCCTTCATTTCATAGTACATTTGTCTTTCACAGTTTTGGTGCCTTAACTTGAACAGGCTTGCACCCTGCTTTCAGATGCCCACTTATTCCACCCAGGCCAAGAGGCTTCTTGGAGACCTTTGGGCTCCATTCCTGACTGGTGTCCCCAGCAGTGTCTGTCTCCTCATGCCGTGCCTTGCACGCTTGTCCATTGGTAGCATGGCAAGAATTTGACTTTGCTTCCTTCTGAGTAGTCACTTGATTTCCGGTTCTGGCTTCTTTGGGTTTCATGGTCTGACCATTTGGTGATCTCTGTATATGAATGAATGATTTATAGAGACCTTCTCCTTGGGTAAGAGACAACAGATAATCCAGTTTGTTAGTCTTTTCTGTTTGTGTACCTGTCCATATTGAGCTCAAATAAATTAAAAATTCATACCCACTGTGAAGAGAACAGCTCTTTGGTATGGATCAGTGAGTTTTGAAATTATGTGTTTATGCTTGACTCATGGGTGAAATTTTATTTTTTTATTTTATTATTTGTTTTATAAATTTATTTATTTATTTATTTATGGCTGCATTGGGTCTTCGTTGCTGTGCACGGGCTTTCTCTAGTTGCGGTGAGTGGGGGGCTTCTCTTGTTGCGGAGCACAGGCTCTAGGCACGCGGGCTTCAGTAGTTGTGGCATGTGGGCTCAGTAGTTGTGGCTCGTGGGCTCTAGAGGTCAGGCTCAGTAGTTGTGGTGCATGGGCTTGGTTGCTCTGCGGCATGTGGGGTCTTCTTGGACCAGGGCTCGAACCCGTGTCCCTTGGATTGGCAGGCGGATTCTTAACAACTGTGCCACCAGGGAAGTCTCATGGCTGAAATTTGAGAATTGAAGCTGTTAGGTATCTCTATGCCCGCACGATTATGCCTATGTAGTTCAGAAAGTCTTTTACCTCTCATTGTGTGAGTGTGTAATATTTCTCTACCTCAAGATGGTATTACTAAATTAGGTTATAAGATTTCTTAAAGGAGCTCTATTCTGATGGCTTAATGATAAATCAGCATTATATAAACTGAATATTCCTAAAATTCCCAGAAGTTAAGGAAATTGAATCTCAAATACTTTCAATGTACTTGACTTAAAAATATCTTTACAGAAACCAACTTGGATATGTTTTAGGAATTCAAGTTTACATAATTTGGATACAGTTTTGGCAAACAAGACTAATTTAATATTTTAGGTTTAAAAACAGCTCCATCTTCTCTGATTTATTAGGGTTAATCATAATATATACATAGATTTTTATTCTACCTGGGAATGTTCTGTGCAAACTTATACAGGTTTACTGATTGATTAAACTAGTATTACTAATGCTTAAGATTGTGAATGTTTATAATTATGAAAAACATAAATTTGTGTTTAACCAAATAAAGTCATTATAATGACAAGCTGTATTTCAACAGTAATTATGTTTTGTAATATGTGGACAGGAAGATAAGTTCCAAGATCTTTAGGAAACTTAAAACTTTAGATTTATACTCAATTGAGTTGATACATATTAATTAAATACCTAGATCATTTCAAAATAAGGTGGAATACTGAAACATTAATATATAAGCATAATTTTAAGTTTATATACTTTTCTCCTCTTATTTTATATGTTATAGAGAAACTATATATTTGAGTCTGTCAGTGAATATGTTCGTTTTTACCACTTTGAGAAGTTGTGCTATGGGTATATGTAAGACTATAGATGTGTATCCATGAGTTCAGCTTGTCTGCTGAAAAGTATTGGTGTGTGACAAACAGTTCATGGTTATCTGCCTCCTAGTTTTCTCTGTGAAACAGAAGTCACTGTAGTTAAATAATATGTGTGTGTGAGACTCTACCAGGAGCAATAGTGGTAGGAGGTACCACTTTGTGTTTAAGGTGTGCAGGATGTGTTTCTGTTAAAGAAGAAGAGAGTGGTTTTGTCCTAAAGTAAAGTGACTGGTAGGGGAAATCTTGCAGGACAGAATCTGAATGGCTGTAGAAAGTTCATAGAAAAGGAATTTTATTTACCATGGGTAGTAAAGCTAAGGTTTGATGGTTTATTTATATTAAAAAGAGCTTGTGTTTACATTTGTTTTATCAAGAGATTGTAAAATATTTCTTTTTTTTTTTTTCTTTACCATTCTGGGTAATCTGATAGAATGAAGAAGAATGATACTCTTCTTGAACACAAAAAAGGGGCTGATGATATAGAACTTTAATCCTACACCCCTTTATGTTCTAGGGAATGGCTAAGCACAAAGGACCACCCTGCCACTTATATTCCAAAAAAAGAAAGGCCTCCACCCTCTTCTCCAATCCCATAAAACTCACTGTCCATCCTTCCTCATGACTCTTGTTTACCTACCTCTGTAAATCCCAGGTTTTCTCCCTCTTGAGAACCTTTATTAATGAATGGTCCCCCTTTTGCAGTAATCTGAGTAAACTCATCTCCTTAATCATCCAGGGTTACAAACCTTAAATTAAGTGACCTCGACAAATTAATAAATGTAGCAAGCAATGCATGTAAAAATAAGATGACAAAATGGTATATTTTGTGATGATTATAGAAATGAGCCTCAGAAAAAGATATGAAGGTGAGGTGAGGAAGTTTAGGCCACTGGTAGCCCCCAAGAAAACCAAAATTATCTTCCATATGGACCACTCCTAGGGAAGGTCTAAAAGAGCCAGAAACAAAGAAATTATTACTGAAGTTCCAACACCTAATTAGACATTTTTAAAATATCTGAAATAATAGCCTTTAATGCAGGTTCTTCCACGGTATGAGCTGGAATTTTTCATTGAGAAAGTATTTACTAAGCTCCAAAGGGCTGATAGCCATGGAGGCCTCATAGCAGAGCCTTTATGTTGTGAAACACAGAGTAGGGAATTATAAGTAATGATCCAAGAGCAGTTTCCTGCCCTAAGACACAAAGGTTCATCCAGAGTAAGAAGAATCAGGGGATCAGGAATAATGCTCTGATTGATTGAATCCCCAGGATGATACCTTAGAATGAATCCACAGTTGAGGATGGATTACATAAGCATTGATAGAAACTCTGGGTCCTAGAAGAGAAAGCACATTTCCTGGACTACCAGGATGTAGCCTGGGGAAGTCCAGGCATCACAGAAGAGTGCCAAGTCAACGGAAGCTGGGGCAGGTATCTGAGAAGCACGGCATGGATGTGAGCGCCCCAGTGTGGTATGGAAAACGCAGGTGAGAATTCCCCAGCCCCCAAAGAGGGCTACTTTCCTGTTGAGCAGAATGCAGTCTGGGGTCCAGGCAGGGGTCTTGACAACCACAGTAGATGCAGCAGGGCCAGAAATGGACACCCAAGACCAGGTGAGATAAGTGATAGTCAAAGAGAACACAGTGTAGCACGTGGGCCAGACAGCCCTCATCGATCCCAGAACCATAATTCACAGTAAGTCAGCTGCCTCGGAATGTATAAAAGCTCCAGGAAGAAAGGCAGCGAAGTAGAGAAACTTCTGGATTGATTCAGTAGGCACTGAAAGATGCAGTTTTTATCTAGAAGAAAATTAATGACTGAACTGACATGATTAAGTTTTGCTGCCTACCTGGTGGAAACGGGTACTTCCAAGCTACATTAAGTTCGTTGTTTTTTTTTTTTTAAATCACACCTTGCATATGTGAATGTGAAATGTTATAGCCACTGCAAATTCAGGTCGAGAGAAACTATCAGGAAAGAGAGACTGTTTTTGATCGAAATAAGGTTAATCATAGCATAGGAGTGACTCTCAGAGCTTTCTGAATCGTGATCCCAGATAAAGGTCCAGGACAAAGGAATTTTATTTTAAGAAACAGCATGATACAAGGTTCATAGTACTCTTCTCTAGGAGAGGAAGAATAGAAGAAACAAATGATGGAGGGCTCAGTTGGACCATATCCTGGTCCATATATGACTCCAGGATCACCAAACAAACCTCGGTAGATGGGGTGCCTTCCTGAGTAGATAACCTTACCAAAAACATTGTCCTAAATATAGGGTTGGCATTTTCCAGACAGTCTAGACCAATGATCTACACATGTAGTTCTGTAGATAGGAGTGCATCTGTTGACGCACTAAGATGGGGCAGAAGATTTGAAATTCAGTGTAATCCTTGGAAATCCAGGCTGTCTGATTACTAGACCCATGCAGATAAAAGATCACAGTTCTTGGCCAAATAAACATAAATAAGAGAGCTGTCTGGTTTATAGACTGTCCCCTGGATCCTTGGTTTACCTGAATGTGTTATTGAAATTACCCTTGAATTTTTGTGTAAATTGGAAAATAGGTTGGGTTTTTGTTAGTTTTTTTTTAATATATCTGAATACACACGCACACACACACACACACGCACGCACGCACGCACGCACACACACCGGCATGTTGTGGTGGCTTCTTCATTGACTTCAAGCCCCTCATGTTCGCTAGATCTTGATCTATCACACCTGCTCTTGGAAAAATCCTTCACACTGAAACACTAGATTGTACATTGGTAACCGTTTGAAATGCACATCTCTTAGGAAGGGGCAACCCTTTAACAATCACCAAATGTGAAGCTGAAGGAAGAAATGCTAATAATGAAGTAGCAGGCTGCATACAAGAGGATGAGAGAAATATCTGGGGACTATACCCCTCACCTGACCTACTTGTAATCATGCTACCCAATTGATAACCTCATCTATGAATAAGTTGGACCCGATAGGATCAAGAAACATTTGTCTGGTTAGGGTTCAAAGTTAAGCTTGTTGGGAATGAAGGGAAAAGGGTAGTGCATTTGATGGAAGCTTGGAAATACATACCATAGAATACAGTAAGGAGTCAACTGGTATTCGTGATCATTTCCGAAACGGAAACAGAACTTTAAGAAACAGTTCTTTATGCAAAAAGCAGGATAGATTGGAAAGAGCAGTTGTTGATGGCAGACAACCTAATGTAGCACATTTCTATTGGTGCATCTATAAAATTCTGTTGATAGACCCTCCATGAGTCAAGTCCCTCGGTACAGGCAAGGCAGGCTTTCTTCCTAATAGAAAATTCCATGTCTGTGTTCTCTTGCCTAATGATGGCTTAGCTACAAGTATCCAAACTTCTGTGAGAATCTTGATGGGAAGAACTTATATTTTACTGAAGAGGAAAAAGATTCTGTGGTACCAGCAACAACACTGGTGGCGTAAGACAATACAACAGCAGCCCTGGGAGATGGGTCCCATCGTATCATCAGAACACCAGGCTGCATCACTTTTGCTCTGAGCCTCCTGCTTGTCTTTCTTTTCTCTCTCTGTTTGAATTACACGGGAACCCAGTGCTATTAAAATGCACTCAATCTGAGCAGCTGCTGACGAAGATGTATAGGATCCTGGTGCAGGCTAATAATTAACACGCCGGGCCTGCTAATACACTCGCCCCTTCAAACTTGTATCCTTGGATCATTTGTTCACATTATTTGGAGGCGAGGTTGAGAGCTTCCTGGGGGAAGGTCAGAGCAGGACCCTGGCAGCAGGCAGCCGTGCTCAGACTCTCTGCCTTGTCCTGCGCAGTCAGTTCTGAAGGGTCAGAACTTGTACACATTCTCAGCGAAGCACAAAACCCTGACTATTCCTGGGCCGACTCTTCTTAGCAAGGAATTAAATGAATATCTTGTGTTTCTGGAGCATAACCTTGGGGGTCAGGAGAGTCTCAAGCACCTTTCTAAGAAGCTTTTGAAGTACTTATTGTAACACCTACAGTTTCTCCATATGAGATCGAGACTCCTAGCTGTGTGACTTCGGACAGTTATTTAACCTCTCTGTGCCTCAGTTTCCTCATCTTTAAAATGGGAATAATAATAGTACCTACATCATCGGGTTGCTGTGACATTTAAAGACATTAATGTAGTTAATGCATTTAGAACAGTGCTTGGAACAGACTGAACTGCATATGGGTGTTTGCTCTTAGCAGGGCATTTGTTATTATTAGGAAGAGAATTTGGGTAATTGCTATTTTCTCAATCTCCTTTCATTTCTAGAAATGTTCAATCACCCCACAAGTTTTGTTGCTCCCAAGCAGATACTGGCATCCCGAATATCTGCTTGAGCGGCCCATCCTTTAGCTGGACTCTGAGTCCCAATAGATTGCCGTGCAGAAGTACTGATGTAAGAAATAAGTAGTTAAGCAAGATAGAAGGTGCCCTATCTTTCAGAGCATGGGGCACTGAAACGGATATACAAAGCCAGTAATCCTTTCACGGGTGCAGGAAGGATTGGGAGAAAATCACTGGTGGTGGCAGGGTGAGGCAGAAGTGAAAAGTCAAGAGGCCATTTATTATGAGAAAATACACCCAAACCTACATATTCAAATACTGACGACATGCATCGCTTGAAAGGCTATACTCTTTTTCTCAATGCTGCTGCTATATTTTTTAGAAATTTTGGAAACGTGGACATTTTCAGAAAGCCCAATTAGAAAGCATTTATTGAAAAGATCACTGTTTTATTTTTTCACCCTTACCTCTGTTGGGCAGAGGGGCTGTCCGCTGTATTCACTGGACTTAGCTCTGGATGTCCTTGGGCTATTTCTAAAAAGCCAAAGGATGAATGAAGTGGTACTTCCACCACTGAGGCTGTCTGAATCTCAGTTCTGAAAGTGGCAGCAGCATTTGAGTAAGGACATTTAATTTGTATTTTAGATTGTAATATTGAATTTCTTGAATGTTTGTTAAGAAAATGAACTGCATTACTTTGCAGTCATATTTGCACCCTTGGATATTATTAAATGGCTGTACAGTTGACCCTCGAATGACACGGGGGTTAGGGATGTTGATCCTCTGTGCACAGTGGAAAATTCCAGTATAACTTATAGTTGATCCCCGGTATATACACTCTTCCTCCATATCCATCGTTCCGCATACGTGGATTCAGCCAACTGCAGAGCGAGTAGTACTGAAGTATTTACTACTGAAAAAAATCCTAGTATAAGTGAATTCTAGTATAAGTTCAAACCCACGTTGTTCAAGGGTCAACTGTATTTTCTAGGTAAATCTAACTCAATGGCTCATGATCCTGCCTAGAAAAATGAACAAAATACAATTAACCAGGTATTTATTTCGCAGCAACAGAGTACCTTTTAAGGGAAATATTTGCAAAGTAATTCTGAGTCCTTACTGTGTGTATGAAAATCATCAGTATCAAAGTTGGCAAATAACACAGCTGCCTGTTAAGAAAGTGTTTAAGAAGCTATTTCTGTTCTCTCCTTTGTAGAGGCTAATTTATCCTTTGTACTACCTTCCTTGATAAGAATGGAAATGTGCTGCTCTGGGAGTGCTCACTGCATCACAGTTAAGTCATTTGTGACTACTGAATGGTTTGCATCCTGGCAGGACCGAAAGGTGTCAAAATTGCCTGTGCCCACACATTTCTCGACTGCAGAGATTCTGCTCAGTTGGCTCTTATGTATTTGTCTTTAGAGTTTTCACCTCTGATGAGGTAGTGAGCCAGGGTTTGTCTTCAAATTCCGATAGGTATGAGTTTGTGGAAGCAAAACAAGCAGGGCATGTACATTGAGATGGCAGACCTCAGGAAAATTACAGGGAGAATCCACATCTTCTCATGCCCAACACCTAGTCTAACTCTGGAAACTGTCAAGAGCATGCATCCTGTAGAGACTGCTGCACAAGCATCTGGTTGACCCCTGGAATGGCTAAACACTAGCCAGAGAGTAGGAGACGCTGCCTCAAGCTGATACTGGGCTAATTTTAGACCCTGGATATAAGAAGGGGCATCGGTCAGTTTCATTAGTAGGTTGTATATTATTGTCTTAAACCGGGTTCTCCCAGACGCAGACCTTGAATGAAGGACTTGCGTGCATGTCATTTCTTTGGGAGGTACTTCCAGGCAGGACCCTTAGGAAAGTAGGGAAGTGAAACAGGAGGCAAGGAAGCCAATAAAGGGCACACTGATGAGCGGATTACTACGGGGAGGAAGTGGGGCTACATCCATGGGGGTTTCTGGGGGACTGCAGGGAGCACTTGTCAGAGTTGGAGTGAGCTAGCTGGGCTATCTGCCCACTCACTCCCTTTAGTTATTAGTTGAAGGTTGTTTTGGGGAGCCTTAACTCCCTAGCTCGAATGGTCACAGAAAGCCCTCAGGCAAAGAGTCTAAGGTGCTTGCCTTCGGAAGTCCCGGGGAATGGTGAGCTCCAAAAGGAAAAGAGCTGTGGACAAAGATACACAGAGTTTGCTACAATTATTACCCTCATTTCAGAAATATGGCATCTGAGGACCAGAGAAACTCAGTGTCTCACCCAGTTACTTGGGGATTATGAATATGCTAGCAGTAGACTCTGCTAGACACTGTCACTGTCCCCTCAAAATGTGTTTTTCATGGTGGAAAAGGATGAATCCATTAACTTCTCAAGGTGTTTCCTTATTAACACATTTACTCCTCCTGGTCAGGAGTTATGTTCATCTCCTCATTCTGCTTTCCTTTCCATTATTAGCTCTCAGCTCATCAGCTCTCCTCAACTTGTGGAACAGTCAACAAAGGTCTTCAAAGTGCATTTTCTCTGCCTTCTTATGGTATCACTCCCCCCGCCCACCTGTTTTAACTCACCACCTCTATAAGACCATATCTCCAAATAAGGTCACATTCTGAGGCACAGGGTTAGGAGATCAGCATATGAATATGGGGGTGATACAATTCAAGCCATAACAGTACATATCTGAAGAAGTCAATTAGACCCATAGAACTAATCGTTTATGTTAAATTTAGGGATAATCTTCATTTTTGTGGTATTTCAAACGATTACCATATTTTAAAGAATTTGGCATTTTGAAATTCTGAAAGATTAGCCTTACGAGTAAAATGTAAACCATGTAACTGAGTCATTGATTCTAGATTTGGAATCTTAAGTTGAAAAGTATGAGTCTTTGGCTAAGTTTGTAAATAATATTAGAATGTTTTAAAGAACTTGAGATTCCCTATATTTTAAAGTATAATTTACTAGATTTATATGCAATGTCAAAGTTTCTGGGAAAGTTTTGCTTGTTGAACGTTTATTTTAAAATATGTAAAAATAGAATCTATTATGTTACATTTATAAATGAAGTTTAAAACATTTTAAGAGAGTGTAGCCAAGTTTGTAAGTGGGACACAATATTTAGGAGAATGTAAAAGTATTAATCAGAGTTCCCTTGGAAGTGATTGTTGAATTATAACTATAATTAAACTTATAACTAAATAACATTTTTAACTAGACTTATAACTATAATAGACTAGACTTATAACTATAATAACATTTTTTTTTAGGTTGAACTTAAAAGTTTAATGGAAAACTACGTTTTTCAGTTTTTCACTTTAATAAGTTGAATATTGATTTTTAAAAAGCAGCCACCAATAGTATTTTTTGTGCATCAGTCTGCCTTCAAGAGCACAAAAATCTATCGGTGTTAAGAATATCATGTGAAAAAGAGCTGCCTCTTTAATTTAAAATTATATTCTTCTTTTATTACAAAAGCAACACACACCTATTATAGAAACATTTGAAAACATTTTTAAAGATTTGAAAACATTCATAAGAAAAAGATAATAAGACAAAAATTATATCATCCAAGAGATAATTTCAACAATAAGCATCCTTGAAGTAAATGTCTGCATATGTCAGTGTTCTCAGTGTGTGTTTTCCAGATCAGGGCAGCGGTAGCACCTGGGAACTAGTTATAAAGGCAAACTCTCCCTCTTCCCCTGATGCCCCAGACATACTGAATACAATTCTGGGAATGGAGCCTAGCAATCTGGTTATCACAGTGACTCCAGGTGATTCAGTTGTATGCTAAAGTTTGAGAACCACTCATATATGTCATAATTGTATACTTAACAGGATAAGTACCTAGGAGAAATATTGTTTGGTCAGTGGAGTATTTTTAGTTTAGGTTTTTTTTTTTTTTTAACTAAACCATAGATTTTATTTAGATTGCACCAGTTTTTCCACTGATGTCCCTTTGTCTTCTGGGATCCAGTCCAGGATCCTATATTACATTCAGTCATCACGTCTCTTTTGTCACCTCAGGTCTGTGGCAATTTCTTAGGCTTTGTTATTTTACAAGACCTCAGTATTTTATTTTATTTTATTTTGTTAAAAGTGTTGAAATTTTTATTGGGATTGCATGAAATCTACAGCTAATTTTAGAAAGAACTGTCATTTTTACAATGTCAGGTCTTCTAATCCATGAACACGGGATGTCACTCTATTTTCAGTCTTTAATTTCTCTCAATAATTTTTCCAATAGTTCCTAAACAATATCATCTATAAATTTTATTTTATGGGCTCTGTGGATTTTTTAGTTTTTAGTTTTAAAATTTTATTTATTTATTTTGGTTGTGCCGGCTCTTAGTTGCATGCGGCACGTGTGCTCCTTAGTTGCGGCTTGAGGGCTCCTTAGTTGCAGCATGCAAACTCTTAGTTGTGGCATGCATGTGGAATCTAGTTCCCTGACCAGGGATCGAACCCATGTCCCCTGCACTGGGAAGCGGATTCTTAACCACTGCACCATCAGGGAAGTCCCAAGACCTCAGTATTTTTGAAGGGTATTTGTGAGGTATTTGTTGAATGTCCCTCATTTAGGGTTTGTCTCATGTTTTCTCATGTTTAGATTGGGGTTATGAGTTTGGGGTATCAGAGAGGTAAGGTACTCTTCTCATTGCATCATATCCAAGGGTGCATGATATCATCATGATTTATCCCTGGTGATGTTAACCTTGAGCACTTGGTTAAAGCAGCATCCGTCAGATTTCTCCACTGCAAAGTTACTATTTTTCCTTTTCTCTGAAAGCAAGTCACAAAGTCCCGTCAGCACTCACGGGGAGGAACATTAAGCTCCACCTCCTAAAAGGGGGTAGTACCTGCATATATAGTTTGGAATTGTTCTCTAAAAAGATTTCCTCTCCCCCACTGATTGACTGATCAGTTGATGTCTATCAGTATGGATTCATGGTTATTTATTTTGTTGTTCTTTGGGTTATAATCCAGTACAGTCTTTATTTATTTGTTCCTCATTTTGTTCTAGCTTTGGCCAACTCTTTCAGGTTGGTTCCTAGTTATTTTTTCCAGCTTTACTGAGGTATAATGGACAAATAAAATTTTAATATATTTTAAGTGTACAATGTGATAAGATGACATCTCATAATATGCATATACATTATGAAAGGACTCCCACCATCAACTTAATTAACACACCCATCACCTCACATAGTTACCTGTTTTTGTTTTCAGTGAGAATGCTTAAGAGCAACTCTCTTAGCAAATTTCAATTATATAATACAGTGTTATCAACTATAGTCACTCTGCTGTACATTAGATCCTCAGAACTTATCCATCTTATAACTGAAAGTTTTACCCTTTTACCAATCTCCCCATTCCCATCTTCTTCCGTCCTCATGACAAGTACCAATCCATTCTCTGTTTCTATGAGTTCAACTTTTTTCCCCTAGATTCCACATATGTGATACCATGCAGTATTTGTCTTTTTTCTGTCTGACTCCTATGTCTTTTGTTTATTCTTTCTTACTTTCTGACACCACAAGATGCTCCAAACTTCCTATCTTATATTTTCCCATACAAGAATTGTAATTTTCCCAGCCCTATAATCAATCATTTCTCCATGGAGCCTTGATTCTTTTAACTGGAAAATTGTATTTAGTAACCAGGATCTGGGCACCAGGTGTATTTGTTGCCATTAGGGTATTACTAACCCTAGGCCTTCTGAGTGGGAAGAGCTAGGAAATAGATACTTTTAAAGATTCCAATATTTTGCCAAATTGCCCTCTAATTTTTTGTCTAGTTTACATTATGCCACTAATGTATGATAGAGCAAATTTTCCCATATCTTTGTCAAAAAAATTACTATGATTTATTTTAACTATACCAATTAGGTACTTTTTTAAAACAATGGTATAACCATGCAATTTTTATTTCTGTGCCACTTAAATATTTTCGATATACTTACTTGGTATTTTACTTTCTCTTTTCATATATTTTCTCTTTATGGCATTTTCTTAATACATATTTTTAAATTGAAGTATAGTTGATTTAAATGTTGTGTTAATTATTGCTGTACAGCAGAGTGATTCAGTTATACATATATATACTTTTTTTTATTCTTTTCCATTATGGTTTATCATAGGATATTGAATATAGTTCTTTGCGCTGTACGGTAGGACCTCGTTGTTTATTCATTCTATATATAAAAGCTTTCTTTGTGGCATTTTCTCATTCATTTTTCTACTACTGGTTATTTTCTAACTACAGTAAAAGAAAATATTTAAACTTACGCTATTCAGATGTTAAAATGACAGAAAACAAACATACTAATAGCCACATCTAGTAAATCTCATGGCTTAACTATATTTAAGGAATGAATGAACAGCCATTCGGCTATCTTTTTGACCTGAAGCTCACCTGAAAAGACAATTGTTAGAACAGACTCCAGAGTTGAATAAAATATCGCAACATCTCCGGTTGACCTCCCTCTGCGCTGGTAGCTGACAGCAATCACTAACATCCTCTGAGTTTGTATGCAGTACGGGGTGATTTGAAGTTCTTCTCCCTTCTTGCAGAAAAGTCATGATTTAGTTGTGCTGATGGCCTCATTTAGAAGGATTGGCAAGCTGTATAACCTCCTTCCTCCAAACCTACATGGGGCACATGAATTTTGCTACACCTGCTAAGGAAAGTTAAGATGGAGTTTGCAGTTTAAAAGGTGCAGTACAGAGGATCATAACCAGGGCATTTCATTTATATTATAGTTACTTTGGTAGAAGATACTCAAAGGCAATTATGCAATTTAGCATGGGCTTGAAAAAAGAAGAAAATGGGCATAGGAGGTACAAGAATAGGTCCAGTGCCTAAATAGTATTATAAGGCTCTCAAACCCTGAAAAATCTGGCAATACCTTCTCCTCTCACTTAATTCAGCCACCGTTCTTTGTTCCTATTACACTAAGCTAACTGCTGTCCAGGGACCATGCCAGGCATGCTTCTGCCTTAGGGCTTTTACACACGCTATTCGCTCTGCTTGGATCATTCTTTTTTTTTTTTTTTTGCGTTTTATTTTATTTTTCCAATTTCAGGTATGTATTTAAAAAAATTTTATTTTATATTGGAGTATAGTTGATTAACAATGTTGTGCTAGTTTCAGGTGTCCGGCAAAGAGGTTCACTTATACATATGCATTTATCTATCCCTTTTCAAATTCTTTTCCCATTTAGGTTATTACAGAATATTGAGCAGAGTTCCTTGTGTGTTAATACAGTAGGTCCTTGTTGGTTACTTATTTTATTTATTTTTTAATTTTTTAACATCTTTATTGGAGTATAATTGATTTACAATGGTGTGTTAGTTTCTGCTTTATAACAAAGTGAATCAGCTATACATATACATATATCCCCATATCTCCTCCATCTTGCGTCTCCCTCCCACCCCTCTAGGTGGTCACAAAGCCCCGAGCTGATCTCCCTGTGCTATGCGGCTGCTTCCCACTAGCTAGCTATTTTACATTTGGTAGTGTATATATGTCCATGCCACTCTCTCACTTCATCCCAGTTTGCCCTTCCCCCTCTCCATGTCCTCAAGTCCATTCTCTACATCTGCATCTTTATTCCTGTCCTGACCCTATGTTCTTTAGAATTTTTTTTTTTTTTTTAGATTCCATATATGTGTTAGCATACGGTATTTGTTTTTCTCTTTCTGACTTATTTCACTCTGTATGACAGACTCTAGGTCCATCCACCTCACTACAAATAACTCAATTTCATTTCTTTTTATGGCTGAGTAACATTCCATTGTATATATGTGCCACACCTTTTTTATCCATTCATCTGTCGATGGACACTTAGGTTGCTTCCATGTCCTGGCTATTGCAAATAGAGCTGCAATGAACATTGTGGTACATGACTCTTTGAATTATGGTTTTCTCAGGGTATATGCCCAGTAGTGGGATTGCTGGGTCGTATGGTAGTTCTATTTTTAGTTTTTTAAGGAACCTCCATACTGTTCTCCATAGTGGCTGTATCAATTTATATTCCCACCAACAGTGCAAGAATGTTCCCTTTTCTCCACACCCTCTCTAGCATTTATTGTTTGTAGATTTTTTTGACGATGACCATTCTGAATACTGGTGTGAGGTGATACCTCTTTGTAGGTTTTTTTTTTTTTTTTGCGGTACGCGGGCCTCTCACTGTTGTGGCCTCTCCTGCTGCAGAGCACAGGCTCCAGACGTGCAGCCTCAGCGGCCATGGCTCACGGGCCCAGCCGCTCCGCGGCATGTGGGATCTTCCCAGACCGGGGCACGAACCCGTGTCCCCTGCATCGGCAGGCGGACTCTCAACCACTGCACCACCAGGGAAGCCCCTCATTGTAGTTTTGATTTGCATTTCTCTAATGATTAGTGATGTTGAGCATCCTTTCATGTGTTTGTTGGCAATCTGTGTATCTTCTTTGGAGAAATGTCTATTTAGGTCTTCTGCCCATTTTTGGATTGGGTTGTTTGTTTTATTGATATTGAGCTGCATGAGCTGCTTGTAAATTCTGGAGATTAATCCTTTGTCAGTTGCTTCATTTGCAAATATTTTCTCCCATTCTGAGGGTTGTCTTTTTGTCTTGTTTATAGTTTCCTTTGCTGTGCAAAAGCTGTTAAGTTTCGTTAAGTCCCATTTGTTTATTTTTATTTCCATTCTCTATTACCTATTTTAAATATAGCAGTGTGTACATGTTAATCCCAAACTCCCAGTTTATCCCTCCCCCCGACCTTTCCCCTTTGGTACCCGTATGTTTGTTTCTCTACCCATGTAGTCACATGGCTACCTCCCTCTGCCTTTACCTGGTCTGCTCAAATGTTACCTTCTCAATAAGAACTCCCCGACCTTGGTTCAAAATGACAATCCTTTACTCTCAGATCTCTTTGTTAAGATAACGTTAGCAGCTATCACAGATAAAACCCTACCTCTCAATGGCTTACCATAATAAAAGTTTTATCCACTCAGAAGTCCAAATTGTGGATTGGTGGGAGGGGATGGTGGTTCTTTTCCACACAGTCATTTAGGAACTGAGGTTGATGGAAGAGGCTCTGCCATTGTAAGCATGTTGCTTCTGAGTGTGTCCTAGAAATCAGTAAAGAAAGAAGGAAAGTGATCGTTACAGCAGGAGATTTTTATGTTCCAAGAGAGAACACGTTAATCATCACTCTACACACATATTATTGGCCTGAACTCAGTCCCGTGATTGCATGTAGCTGTGATACAGACTGAGAGATGAGGGCTGGCTGTGTGCACAGGAGGAAAAGCAAAACGGTTGGATTGACACCCAACCAGACTCTTCCACACACATAGTAGGGCCTCATTAAATACCTGTTGACAGATTGAATAAGTGAACAAATCAGGGCTGTGGGTAGTTCATTCCAGAAAGTTAAGAGAGGCTTTGAGGGATTCAGTGATAAGCACAATTTCAGATTATTTCAAGGGATTTGTACTGAAGTGGGAAAAGAACATGTGCTCACTTAAAAAATTAGCACACAGGGCTTCCCTGGTGGCGCAGTGGTTGCGAGTCCGCCTGCCAATGCAGGGGACACGGGTTTGTGCCCCGGTCTGGGAAAATCCCACATGCCGTGGAGTGGCTGGGCCCGTGAGCCATGGCCGCTGGGCCTGCGCGTCCGGAGCCTGTGCTCCGCAACGGGAGAGGCCACAACAGTGAGAGGCCCGCGTACCGCAAAAAAAAAAAAAAAAAAAAAAATTAGCACACAAAGTAGATGGGAAACAAAAAACACTTATCATCAGGACATCAGGAACTCAGAGGAAGGATCCAGCTCTGAGTACTGAAATGATCAGGGAAGGTTTGGAAGGAGGTAGGACTCTCCAGTTGAGTCTTTCAAGAAGGGTTAATATTTCAGTGAGTGGAGAGGAAGAAGAGGATAAGTTAGGTTAAGGAGAAAGCAAAGAAGGCGGCTGAGGACCTGGGGTGGCCTACTTATGTATTTCAGGTCGAGAAGCACATCAGTCAGGAGAGGCTACCTTCTCTTATGGTAACATAACACCAAATTCTCAGAGCTTTAGAACAACATTGGTTTATTTCTAGCTCACATGACATGTCACTGAGGTCAGCTGGGGCCTCTGTTCTACTCGCCAATGTCTGCTCAGGAGCCCAGGTTGATAGATTATAGTCACTCTTGGGAACGTTGTCAGTCACTGTGGCTGAAGGAAGCACAGAGGGTCTTACCTTACCAGTTAACTGCTCTACTTCAAAGTGACATATGTCACTTCCACTTAAACTCATCGGCTAGAACTAAAGTCACATGGCCTGCCTCCAAATGGGAAGAATCTGAATGTTTGGCAAACAACACCAAACACCATCACAAAAGGCAGTGGAGGCTGAAGTTAGGTCAGAGGTACCAGCCTTGCCTTTGTCTATACAAACACCATGCTTGGATAGAAACTAATTCAAGCTGCAAAATCCTTCTAGACTCCACAACTTACCTCTTCACCCAGATCACTTTTAAATTCTCCATCTAGTTTCCTGACTCCCCACTACAAGTCTCCACTCAGGTATTTCTGACCGTTTCATTTTCTCAACCTAGTATTCAGCAAATATTTGAGTACCCATTAGGCTAGTGCTGGGGACACAGTGGTGAATAAAGCAGTGATATTCCCTGGCTTGGCTGGACGTGATAAACTGCAGGAGACTTTGTGGACAAAGAAGGCACTGATGAAAAAAACAAGACTCATTAGAGGCACAGCCTCATTGCTTACCTGTGTGTGAAGATGACCATGCCACCTGTCAGGCAGGGCAGCGTCCTACTTTACTTATTCCACAGCCCTTAAGGTTCTGAATGTGATGCTAGTCACACGGCAGATGCTAGATCCTGCTAACTGTTCCCTCTCGCACCCTCATTTCTTCTCCTTTTTCTCTCTCCCTTCATCTCGACCACTCTTGTTCTCTTTACTGGCAGTGACAGCACCATCCCAGGTGAAATTCTGTTTTGTGAAAAGTACCAACCGTATTCAGAAAAGAAAAAAGCTGGCAAAGAATATTGTTTCAGCCTTTTCATTCCTTAGGTCAACAGAGTGACAAATTTACTTAGAAAAGAAAGTGCCAAAGATAAATTTGATGGATAATAAAAGTTCTTAACAAAGGCAGGTGGATTGATTTGGGTTCTGTCAAACACAGATGTCCCACGGACCTGCCCTAATTCCACAGCTCAGTGCACAGGGAGCCGTTTATCCAGTGTTAGAAGAGTGGACTTTCAAAAAAAACAAAAACAACCAGAGCAGTAATTCTTTTTTTTTTTAAATAAATTTATTTATTTTATTTATTTATTTTTGGCTGTGCTGGGTCTTCGTTGCCGGGCGCAGACTTTGTGTAGTTGGCGGCGAGCAGGGGTACTCTTTGTTGCGGTGTGCGGGCTTCTCATTGCGGTGTCTTCTCTTGTTGCGGAGCACGGGCTCTAGGCTCACGGGCTTCAGTAGTTGCAGCACGTGGGCTCAGTAGTTGTGGCTGGCGGGCTCTAGAGCGCAGGCTCAGTAGTTGTGGTGCACGGGCTTAGCTGCTCTGCGGCATGTGGGCTCTTCCCGGACCAGGGACTGAACCCGTGTCCCCTGCATTGGCAGGCGGACTCTCAACCACTGTGCCACCAGGGAAGTCCCCAGAGCAGTAATTCTTAACCAAGGGTTAAGAATCGCATCAGAATCATCTAGGAACATTTCTACACTAAATCTTGCCTTTATTTTTCAAGATTTTCAGACCACTTCAGATATTGTGATTGTTATGGAGTTCAGAGTAATTCTTTAAGTAATTCCAGTGTGGTTCCTGTCTGTGAACTACTTTCTAAACCAGAAGTTTAAAAAAATAAAACAAATGCCAAAACAAACAAAAACCCCTCATGACTGGAATTTAGAAAACAAGCTTTGCATGGAGAGAAAAAGAGCTTGAGCTTTATCTCCTTTATTAAAAAAAAAAAAGCTATATCTAGTTCTTTGTAAAATCAATGAGAAACCTGCACCTGGCACACAATGGGCGGTCAATATTATCTGCTGCTCTGAATGTACTTATGTTCTTGTTTCTTTTTTCCCCACAATAAGTATTCTGACTTCTTCCCTAATACTACACCACACACATTTTCAAGTGGCTCTCAGAATAAGGACTTACGATGTAATTATGGAAACCATGATAAAGTACCCCCCCCAATAATTGGTAAGTACTCTATTGAAGGAATGTCTTTTGAAGTCTCATCTTACAAAATTGACATTTTGAATTTTAGCCCAAGAGGTTTAGAAAATTACAAACTGAGCTCTGCAGTTTTCCAAGATTCAAGTTCATTTTCCAAGCAGTGCTATGAGTCAGCAACCTTAAGGCTGTCACGTTAGATTACTAGAATATATATATACACGCAATATTGCTCTAATATTAGGGCACCAATTCCCTACAATAATGAGCTAAACATGAAAAACAGTCATTCTAAACAAGACAAATATACACAACTTTCTAAATGAAGTCATTTCTGCGCAGCTTACTTTCCATGGCCACGTTTAAAAAAATAAATCAGAGCATAAATAAACAAATAGACAGTCAAGCATAAATCAACCCTTCTGCTTAGGTTTCCGCAGAAACTAAGGACTTGGATTGTTGAAGGGACACGTGTATATCCCTGAAAAGCCTGTAGCAATATCATCTGTAATCCTGCTCCTCGGAAGCAGCGATTTTTGTTTTCTCTTGTTCATTCTAGTTATCTCAGCTTTCTTTCTTTCTGTGAAGGTTTTCTGAGCACCGAGGACTAGAGCATGGATTTATTCAACAGCTGGCAATTTTAGAAGTAGGTGCAATGGAACAAGAGGTGGACAAGGGCAGAACCGTAGTGAGGGCTCACGAAACCTAGGCTGAATACAGAGACAGGACAAGAAAAGAAGGAGCTCAGTGATGGGAAATGGTACGGACAATGGATTGGAGAGGATTTGACAAGGTCCAAGTACCGTTGAAGTGAAAGTGCATAAGAAAGGTAGGAGGAAGGACACACGTGCATTAGGGAGTGAGTATCAGTGAACAGTTTAAGAGGTAGTGAAAGCTGGAGTGTGGCTCTGGGCATAGGTATCACGGAAACATGGATAACTCGGAGGCTGAAGAACCATGAGGATGGGGTGTTCTGTCTGTGCCATCCTCACAGCTGCTGAAGCCAGGAGCTGCTCTGGAGAGCAGAGTGGCGGCCCCGTGGACCTGGCGTGGGATTACTCAGCGGAAAAGGAAAATGTGTTTGAACACATTTGAATATTATTATCTACAGTTGTCGTAGAATAGTGTATGTGAAAGGACCTGGTACGTACAGTGCTGGACACAAAGGAGCTTAGACTTTTCTTTCAGTTTCCCTCCTAGAGAGCAAAATGATGAGTTTTTTTCCAAATGAAATTAATTACTTAATTTGTTGGACACTACACATGAGAGAAAGTATGTTGGATAAGACCCAAGATTGAAGTGTGAGTCCTGGAGGCATTATCCACCGACTCTACTTCTCTGTCACTAATTTCCTATCCGATCTTGAGCAAATTGCCCCCTCTTCCCAAGGTGCATTTTCCTTGCCTATGAGGAAGCAAATGTGTTCTGAATCAACAGGTCTCACCCTAAGGCTAATGTTGTATACATGTGCATTTTAAGATAAGGTCCATAGCTGTTAACAGTCTTTCAAAGAGATCTGTGTTGCAGTAATGGCTAGCAATATTCTAGAATCTAGATGGCCTCTAAAATTTCATCTGTTATCTAACACTCCCTGTCTAGTCAAGCTCGTAATCGACTCTTCCTTTTGGTTCAGTAGCATTCATTAATATGTTATAAAGCAATGTAATATTTCAGCGGTGATTTTCCAGCCAAAATGGAAAGATTCTTTCTTGGCCTCCATGTCTCCCCAGTGTTTCCACAGCCGCTGGGAAGATGGAGTGGCTCCGGTGTTGCTACACCAAAACCTCTGATCACCCAGGGGGTTTCTTAGGCTTCTTATCCTCTTCATCCTTCTTGGTTCTTTTTTTTTTTTTTTCAAATGTTCTCTCTCTTGACTAATAATTCACCAGAGTACAGATTTAATTAAAAGGTGGCAACATATTGCAACTTTCACTGCCAAGATACATGATTAAGAAAAGAGCCTATAGGCTTCTAGATCTTTTGATTGTTTTCATTTCGAGCCTCTTGAAATACACAAGCGCACATTGAGATCAATGTCAGATTATAACCTTACCATGCTAAATATGAATGTCTGCTAATATTAAAAAGTAAACTGAAGAAAAAATACTAGATGTAAATGGGCGTTAGTAAGCAATGTACTTATCTGCAATGAAAATTATGGTGTTAAACAACTGCATCATGGAGCTGGAAGAAGTAAAATATTCATTCTGTTAATATTTGAGTCAACAATGTGCTTGCAAAGGGGTGTAATGCTGAACTTGAATCCTTCCTTCAGGGAAATAGTATATCACGATGTGCAAGAATATTATAAATGTATGCAAATAACTATATAATGTTAAGTTCCAACTCAACACTGATAGATAAACTGCTACAGTTGTCAACGGTCAGAGAGAAAACTTTAAAATGTGGAAAGAAAGATTTCATACAGACGTTAGCCATTGAGCTGAACCCTGAGTCACAGGTTGAGTTTGGACACATAAAATATTGGTGTAGACATTCAGACAGAGGCAATGACATGGACAAAGCAAAGAGAGAAATCTGGAAGGTTCGAGGCCTCTTCAGGACATGCATTTACCTCCACTCTCAGTAATATTTCTAACTTCTTGTAGGTAGGATACACCAAAGGCAGAAACAAGGTAAGAGAAGCCTCTGTCTACCCACCTCAAAGTGAGACTGCTTGTGCTCTCACCTCAAGCACTCTGAGGGGGTCCCTGTCTACGGACAGTCTATATGATGAGCTGTAGCGGGGAAGGCACCCACAGGAGGAGAGCTGGTCTCTAACACCGAAAATACTCAGTCTCTGCCAGGAGATCGCTCTTCCTGTTGATTCCTGAAAGGCAGGAGTGAAAAGTTAAAGGGACCAGTGACAATGGAAAACTTAACTCTGGAAACTTCAGCTGCAACTTGAGCATCTTTAAAAATAGGAAGATCTAGAAATTCTGGGCCGTTTCCCTCATTTATGTTACCGCATTGGCCTTTATAGGCATTTGAGGTTATCTCCGCAAAGCAGAGAAATGTGACGTCATGTGGGCCGGATTCAAAGGGGAAAACTACATGGAATGGGTGGGACCTCTGGTGTTTGAAGACCCACAGTCTGCGTAAAAGGCTTCAACAGTGTGGAAGTCATTCTCTTGGACTGTGAGCAACAGACAGGTCACCTGAGGGATCCCAGGGTTGGCTCAGCATCGCTTAGCCCTTAACCCAGGAGAAACCCTCAGGATTATGCTGTTACCATGGAGAAGGTCACTGCTATTCCAGTGGTGGGAAAGAGGATACAGTGAAATCAGTGAGAAAGGGTATTTTGAGGCAAGTGCAGTGGGCTCTGAATCCTGATTTCTACTCCTGGCAATTTTATGACTCTGCTATGCGTCTGGGCAATTTGCTGACACTGTGGACCTCTGCCTCTTCATCAGTAAAATTAAAGCGTTGGACTGGGTAACCTCCTAATTTCTTTAGCCTCAAAGACCATGATTCTAGCAAAAGTAACTAGGACTGGGCATCTAGATATTCTGCTGGAGATTAGGGGAGGTGGTGTTTTGTGTGGGGAACTGTGAGGGAATCACGGGCTTACTCAGCACTTGATTTATGGAGCATGTGATCTATGCTCCATTTATGGAGCACCTACTAGCTGCTGTCTTAGGGCCTGGGAATATAGTGGTAAATAAGATAGACGAAACATGACTGCCCTCACTGAGCTTAGATTCTAGTGGAGGGGGACAGAAGATCAATGAGCTAAACAAGACATAATATATAGTGTATTAAGAGGTAATGCAGGCCTACGCGTGATGGTATTAAAACTGAAGAAGGTTCTATGATAAATGGAGAGCAGAGGATTAAGCAAAAATTACACACCTTGGAACAGAATAAGAGCAAAGCTTTCCTTTCTGTCCACCTTCCGTTTAGCTTCTGGCCTCTGTTCTATACTAATGGGCACACTTTCACCATACATACTTCCTATGAACCGCTGTGGCCAGAAATCTTGGCAAAAGTCAGAGTGATCAGACAGTTGTCTGTTGTCTTCCTGTTCTAGAAGAACGTCCCATCAGAGGCCAACGGGGACCTTCACTTGCCACTTGGCAGCCACCGTTGACTGCAAACTGCCTTGATTTTCCCTTGGCTGGCATTTCTCTTTTTTCCTTTTCTGTATTTTTGGCCTGAAATTCTAAATTTAATGAATATTATTCAGTTGTTTTTCTTAAGCACCGGGTTTTTTTTGTTTGTTTGTTTGTTTTTGCGGTACGCGGGCCTCTCACTGCTGTGGTCTCTCCCGTTGTGGAGCACAGGCTCCGGACGCGCAAGCTCAGCAGCCATGGCGCTCGGGCCCAGCCGCTCTGCGGCATGTGGGATCTTCCCGGACCGGGGCGCAAACCCGTGTCCCCTGCATCGGCAGGCGGACTCTCAACCACTGCGCCACCAGGGAAGCCCCTTTTTTTTTTAATTAATGATTTCACAGAATTTTTTTTTTAAACGGGGTAAATGTCAAAGTTTAAAACAAAGCCTCCATTTTGCAGGTCCATTTTCTAGGTTAATCTCATTAGTAGGTCCAGATAAGGCGTAATACTTGTGTCAAAGAAAGGAAGTCAGCAAGCTCCCGTATCTTAAGAAAATTACATTCTCTGAAAGCAAGTTGGCCTCTATCTAATCACCATAAGACACCTTTTTTTTTTTTTTTCCTAGACAACCAAACACAGATTGGCTGATCCTTTGAAAAAAATAATTCAAGGGTTAGAGAAGGAGGTTAGAGTTTATGTAAAATAAAACAACCAGAAAAACTAGTAGTCCTCCAAGTTACCAGTCATCTGAATAGACAGGAAATATATGAACACATCATCTAGACTCAGATAGCAGAACTAACGGCCAATATTTAGAAATACATAATTTCTTGGGTGAAAGTCAGAGCTCAAATTCCAAGCCAAATGGCGCTGCACATGTCATGATTTGTTCTGGAGTTGATAGGGGAGTAAGAGGGGCGTGCTCATAAAGACCCACAGCTTCACTGGAAGGAACCTTATGTCACAGAGAGTGAGGAGAAAAGACAATAGATAAAGTTGTGGTGCTTGGCTGGGGATTTCCCTGTGTTGATTTTTAAGATGCCAGCTGGCTGAGTCAGAGTGGAGAGTGACAGCTAGCAACTCGGTGGGGTGGGGGGGCGGGGCTGTCATGAGAGCCGAGGCAACCCAGAAGGAAAAAGGCGGCCAGACTCTAGAGCAGATGTGAGCAGCTGGAACGGCCCCACGCCATCCAGCTGGGTCCTGAAAGCCCTGGGCATTAACCCGCACGGCATGGTAGGGCGGGAAAGGACGGCTCTGGTCTTTGTTACAGTTTGCTTCTCACTCTTTCTTTCCCTCTGCGGGTAGGAACTGTCCCAGTGGCCTGTGCTACTATACGTGTTACACCGAAAACTTCTGAGCACTTATACTAATACCAATGGATTGTAGTAGTAATAGTCGTCAGTAATATTAACAACAGATACTTATATGGTATCCACTATTTTCCAGTCACCGTTCTAATCACATATATTAATGTAGCTAATCCTCACAGCCACACCATGAGGTTGGTACAGCTTTTATCCCCACTTTTCAGATGAGGAAACTTGAGTCCCAGAGGAGGTAAGCGACATACTCAAGGGCACACAGCAAGATTCACAGCTGGCGTGGGCAACAGGATGCTAGGAATGTCTAGCCTCTGCCTTCTTGACTATTTACTCAGTTTCCACTCATGGTGGGGGCAGTGGGAGCTTGAAGATAGGCTGCATGACTGAGATGACCTCAGAGCACTGTCTTGTCACACCCCTGCCCTCCCATCCCCTTCCACCACTCTCATCTCCAGGGTCCAGTGGTGACGTGGGTTGGGAAATACCAAGCCTGGAGAGAGAGAACCCCTAAGGGTAGACTGAACAGGAAAGCTGAAAGGGGACCTGGGGGCCACCAAGGACAAAAAGAAAACCAGGACTCTTGGATGGCAAAGAAACACCACTGAGAAAAGGTTTCATGTGCTAGGAGAAGAATACTGAAATCTGCTCTCCACGAGGAGATCGTGTATCTGTAAGCCCTGAATCAGGACACATGGTTTGAAACAACATCTGACAATGAAGCAGAATATTGAGAATTGGGACTGTCCCCCAAGTGTCCTGATATACCACACTGTCTTGTTTTCAAGGCACCTGCTGAATGTTTGACTGCCTTCAGCTGAGGAACATGGACACCTTGTAAAACTGTGTGTGTACACATGGAAGCGTAGGCAGGTTCCAAAGGGACCTGCCGGCTGCCAAATCAACCAACCAAGAAATAAACACCACTTGTTGAGCACTGCTGGACAGACCAGAACACGGCTGTGACACAGGTCTTTCACTTGCTGGCATACACTATTTGACATCATACATTTCATCATCCCTGTTGCACCTCTACAGATGTGCAGAGAAAACAAAAACCAGAACCCAAAAAACTTGCTTGGTATTCATGGCACACGTCTCTCGGGCTTTTGGGAAGCTTAGGAAGATTCTTTAATTAATTATGATAGAACAATAATCCTGACTGACCTCCGTCCCCTACAACTGCCCGAGGCTCCCACAAGCTGCTTTCTGGAGAGCTTTGTCTTCCGATAATAAGAGACACTTCAAAAGAAATGTCCCCTCTGACGTGGAAAAGTGCCAGGGGAAATTCCCTTCAGAACATCTCCCATAAATGCTTCCATTTCCTGAAACAGGAACAGGAGGCCACAAAAATGAACTCTCGGGTGAGGCACCATGGTGGTATTTGTCACAATGTATTATAATCATTTATATGATTTTCTGTCTCGCCTGCATGGGACTCTGTACCAGCCAGCACTTTACAGAGCAGCAGGCATAGAATAGGTGCTCTTTCAATTTGTATTGAAAGGGATGAATGAATTCACTGGTTCTGACATGAAAAAGGAATCTTAAGCTCACGTGAAACACACACAGACACACACGCCCAAGGTACAAAAACCCAAATAATCTTTTACTTCACTGGTTGTAAAGAAAATCAAATTACTAAACACAATAATTCCCACAGTTATGACAATATTTCTTTCTGCCTTCTCTTCCTCCTCTGTCCTCTCAAAAAAAATATATGGCTGATAGCTTTTAAAGTTTTCTTTTGCTATCAATAGAACACTTCCAGGAAATCTACGGTATGACTTCTAATGCAGGGGTAGTAAACTTTTAACGGGTGCCTACCAGTGATCGGTCAGTTCCTATAAAGAAGGTTCCGTTATCTCCTTCAGCAGATGAGAAAGTGGGTCTCAGAGAGTTAAGACAACTTGCTCTTGGTTGCACAGATGTGAAAGTGGCAAGGTTGTAATTCAGACTCTGAGGTCTTGGTTTCACCATTGCAAGTCATGTCTTTGCCAGTTTCATAAACTTGCCTTTTTTAATCTCAGAGAAGAATGGAGGGAGGGAGCTGGGGAAGGGGAGAGGTGAGGGAGTCGAGGAGTGATCAGAAGCAAGAACACTGTCTTGGAGGAAGATCACCTTAATAGGAAACAGAGCAGACAGTAAGACCTCAAGAGCCAGAGGTAATGGGTCATTTCTGGAAATGCCAAGGAGTCATTTTAGAAAGAGTGAATTTTAAACGTGGCCATAAGGATAAGGATATTGGGATCATGTGCTCCAGGAGGGCAAAAGAGAGATGACGCACAGAGCAGCATTGAACCCCAAACTTATTGAATGGTCATTCAGACGTTATTAGGGCACTGAGGCTGTTTCTGGGCTGTAGGGCTTAGAAACACAAGGCTCGTGTCAAAAACCTGAAAAGCTCCTTTAGACAGGTAAGGCACATAAGAAAAATCCTTTGTGAGGAAGAAGAAATAACTAAAACAATTACAGTGGTGCTAGGATAGACGGCCTTCAGAGCTTCTTAAAAACCACAGCTTGTGGAGGTAGCTGGCTCCCCTGTGGACGGCAATATCTGATTTGGTAGGTTTGGTGCAATTGATCTTAGACAGGGACGTAGGTGGATTTCAGCCTAGTGTAATTTTAGGAGTGTCAAATGTTGATCTCCAGAATCTACGCGCCTGCCCCCGCAATCCTGTCACAGCATTAGGAAGTCCACCACTGGAATCGCTGTGGGTTTAACATACAGGATGCAGAAAACTCCTGTTGCTTTGCAAATTCCCAAGAGTAGAAACACACTAAATTGTTTGCAGAGTATTATGTCAGTTTCCAAGCAGAAAGTTAAGTTGCTGCAGCCATTGGGCAGGACAGGCAATTTCTGAAAGAAGACAGAAAGCGTCCAAAAGTATGCACACAGCTGTGTGGAAGGTGTCAGGAGACAGGAGAGAGGAGGGAGTGGGAGATGGCAAAATGCTAATCATTCATTCAGTCAACACTGACTGACACTGAGTGTCTATGTGCCAAGCACTCCGTCTGACACTGGATACATGTAATGAGCAAAACGGGCAAACATTCTGGCCTCATGCAGCTTATAACCAATGATAAATATAGATAGACCTTTCTGACTTGGCCCTTTCCTCCTGGCTGGACCAACACCATGATCTGGAAGTCTTTGACAGAGAATACCAATAATAACAGCAAAATCGTATATAACCTTGATTGCCCTTAAGTCAACAGTAGTCTGTTAGTTATGTATTTCACCAAAGAGGAAGCCAAGGTTAAAGTTCTTATGAGATTACACAGCTAGCAGGGACTGAGCTGGAATTACGTCTCAGGACTTACTGGCTGGAGACGCAGCCCAGAGGAGGACATGGAAACTGGGGTCAACAGAACTAGATCTGCATTCGGGCTCCACTTCTCAGGTGACCTGGGGCAATGTATGCATTTTCTCCTTCACTCAGCATCCTGGTAGGCACAGCTGGGGATGATAAAACCTACTTCAAAGACTTGAGATCAAGCTAACGTGAAAAACGTAAGGAAAATACTTAGAACAACTCTTGGCACGGAATAAGTGCTCAGTCAGTGATGGCTGTCGTAACAGCAACCATTAATGCATGTTCCCTTTCTTTTTCATTACCTCATACTTGTCACCTGGATTGGGTATCCACCTGAGGCCACATCATCCCCACCCCACCTTGACCATCGCCCTCTGCCTCTGTGATCTGTGGACCCAGGAGCAGACTTAAAGATGCCCCAGCCTTGCAGGTTCCTCACGCCCATTCCCAGGCACAGGGAATTATACAACATCAGCCAGTCTGGTGTGCTTTTCTGTGGGCCATTTTTGAAAGTTTGTCCCTTTGAACACACAGAAGTCAGGAAATGCAAAAATGAAGGTTCCCAGAGTAACCATAACTCACCCACAATGCACATCGAGGCATAAGTTTCCCTGGAAGTACAGTAACATAAAACCCCAAGCCTACCAGTGTGGGAGAAGTTAAGACTGTAGCGGAAGTCATAAATTTGAATGTCCTGACTGGGTTGCGTTTTCATTGTCACCCATGATACTGCATTAACACAGCGTTCACACTACAAATTGCAATATAATTCAGAAGCCGTTGTGCCTGTGACTGAGGTAGTTTTCTCTATAGGGACTTCTCAAACATTCACAAGGATTTCAAGAAAAGAACCCTGAGAAGAAATATTAGTCCCCTGGGGAGTGCAGCTAAATCCCCCCAGCATGAAAGGGTTGAGCCGCATTTATTTTCTAGCAAGCTCTGGAAGCAAGCAACCTCTTTCCTTTCAAGTGCTACATCCCTGAGAGCACTTACCTGATCCCTGCCGTTATCTGTATCCTCCACCTGGGCCCTGAGGGAGTGTGGGTTGTAGATGCCCTATCTCCTCACCTGGGATGGGGAAGGTCAAATAAACAGGGGCCAGATAAATCGGTGCATGCGAGTTGATGATTTGTGCATTTATAGTGGAAATCGATCCAACATTCCTCCAAGACGTAGAAGTCAGAGTGAGAACCATGCCCATTGGTCCTCACGGTTCACAAACTCTGGTGAAGACCCATAGGATCAAGGAATCTAGAGCAAGTCACCACCTCAGTTCCAGTTCTCCTTCTCCCTGGCCCTGGGGGCCTTGTATCAGGGGGTCTAATGACAAAAATACGTCGACTTCATAGAGGGGGGAGACTACAGGAGCTCTTGGACCTATCCTCTCTGTGATCAAATATTCTTTGATCATAATGTGTTATCTTAACACCCTTTTTGCATAGATTATATTCTGAGACTAGCACTTCCCCTAGAAGTTCACTATCCTTTATCCTGAGCCCTCTCCTTGTTTCATAGTAAGGCACACACTTCCTTCATCGAGAGGGTGCTTACTTCTCTCTGGAAAGGAGACTTTCCAAGAACTATTAGCAATTAAGACAGTCAGCAGGCTGCTCACTTGATCCTCATTGTACTTACCTCACCTCTCACTCTTCCTTGTTGGGTTGTTGTAAGGTTTAAACAAGAAAATGTGTCTAAAGTTCCTGACACCCAGTAGAAGCTCAACTAATGTCAATTTCATGTAAGTTACCCTCCCCTGGTAATGAGTTCCTTCCCAGGAAGGAGTGTTCTCTTGTGTCCTCTTCTCTATACTCCCCTCCCCATACAGAGCAGAATTCCATACTATACTTTGGAATTCCATACTATACTTTGGGCTTCCTCTGCTCAAAGTACAGGCTAATCCTTAGAGAACTTCCAGAATCGAACTCTGTAATAGTTACTCCAGTCTGTTTGGGCATTTCCTCTTTCACTTCAGTAACCAGAACACAAAATCTACTCAAGATGTACTTTTGGTCTTCCTTGCTCTGTACTCCATCAGGAGTACACCCTCGGTTTTCATATTCCTTTCCATGGCTATCACACATCTGTGCTTCTCATGTGATAAAAAGACGTGACAATCGAACGCTCTTGTGTTGTTGTTTTTTTTTCTCCAAGTTGCACCTGTCTGAGGACTGGGGCTGCTAAGTACATTATGAAGTCAAGGAGAGTTCAATCTCTGATATCTCATTCATCACCAAGCACATTCCCAGGCTCTGTAATTCTTCCTCTCCCGTGTTTCTCTGACCCAGCCTCTCCTTCTCATTTCCACTGCTCTGCCCTGAGACTGGTCATAAGAGACTTGTACTTGGCCTTTTCCCAATCTTTTCACATACAGTATTGTGACTCAAAATGTTCTTCTTCAGATTTTTGGTTTTGGTCATGATACAATGCTTACTCAGGACCCGGCAGAGGCTCTTTCTTCCCTTCATGTCAAATTCTGACTCGTAATCAAGTTCTCTGAGGCTCTTCACTAGAACCAGCCTCCTCCCTAAGGATTGGGAACTCTTGAAGCTGGAGGCAAGAAGGTCCAGGGGTGACCAAATAGTTATCCTCAGACACTTAGGTACTTCTTATGTGAAGGATGTGTTTTTGCTCAGAAAACATAATAAAAATAATGTTTAAACAACCATAAGAATGCCTTTGGTTGGAATAAAAGAAAGGGTGTCTTGACCCTCAGATCTAGCTTATGTCCTGTCATCTCCACAAGGGTTTCCTTAAACCTCTAGCTTTCTCCACTTGCATTTTCCTTCATTTGACCTCACAGCCCTTTTCTGCATCATTTATTTTAAATTGGTCTGCCCCTTGGCTTTCTGACAGCTCTTCTATTGTCGCTCTGCACATCATTTACCTTGCTCGATATGTATGTTGCACTTCGTCCAGGCATGTTATAATTTCTGTTTTATGAAACCTTTCCAAAGCATTTGAACTGCTGCCGACTCCCACCATTTCAAATTTCCTTCCATTGAATTCTGTCACTGTGTACTGCCCAGTTGTCCTTATAGCTCTGTGTCTGTTTCTTTTCATCCCTCTACCTACACCCTAAAATATCATGCACCTTAAGTGTCCTCTTTCTAGTCAAAATTATTTTCTGATTGTATAGAAAGAAAGTTTGAATTTTAAGGTTGTGGGATCTTTGGTAATCTGTGAACTATTATAGACCAGCTCTCCTGAGAATTACACGTACCAACAAAATTTGGCTTCCGTGAAATCAGAAAGAAAATGCTCTATGATGAAATGAATCTCAGGAAATGAATGCCTGCTCTGACCCACTTCCTAGTTATCTCATTCAAACCACAGGTTGCTGATTCCCAAACTTATGTCTTCCTTTAAGATCTTTCTATTATGCTTCAAACACTCAAATGGATTGACCTACTAAAATATGGCATTTGACCCCTGTTTTTGATTAGTAAAAGATTTTTCTTATATTAAGATTATTTACTGCATTTTCCATGTCTTGGCATTGTTTCTATACCTTAGGCCGCAGGGAATTAATTTAATCCTTCCTCCATGTAATATCCCTTCCCATGTATGATGACAGCTATGACAAACCCAGCCGCTTCAGTCTCTCATTAAAATGAGCATCCCTCAGAACCCTAATCTTTCTCTGAATGAGTAATGACTTGTCAATATCCCTCTTAAAAGTGGGACCTACAGCTGATCACAGCATTCCAGGTAGTTTTTGACAGTGGAAGGCATAGTGTGACTCTGTCACCTCTTGTGTGAGACATGTAATGTCTTAAAGTTTCTCTGGTTTTCCCTACTTGTCATTCCTATTGAGATGCCAACTAGAGCTCCAGAGTCTTTTCACAAGTGTTGCTATTGAAACATGTTCCTCACATCCTGTATTTTTATACTGTGATTCTTTTAAAAATATCAGACTTCATCTTGGTGGTTTCCACCTAATCATCCAACAGCCAAAGTCCTTTTTCAGTTTTTATTGTTCTCGGATCTTGTGCCGAAGCCCTGTGACATGCTGCTGCTAGAAGCACCTTCCATTCTGATGCCGATTCATTGACCTCTCAGTTCTAGCAATGAGCTCCTCTGTCTATACTACTGTTAAAACCAATTCGTCAACAGACATACAATGAGAGAATTTTTCAATAGCTGCGGGGAAGACAGATACTCTAAAGGCAAAAAGTCTCTTGGTTTGTCAGTCAAGAAATTCTCTCCAAAAAAAAAAAAAATAGCCAATCTTGTTCTTAGCATTATTCCTATAACCACCACTTCACATTTACTCAAAACATTAATCAATCATTCCTAGAATTTCACAAGACATCCATTACAAGCTCCCCAAATAATAGATGTCAGAAATTACTTTCCCACTGACAATTCTGAAATTATTTGTCAATTCTAAAATTATTTGTCCACCTGTCAGTCTTCTGGTACCATTCTCATTCCTCATGAATTCTCAAAAATGTGGTCCGTGGTTTTAAATTCCCATCTGTAAACATTAGGGGAGGCTGGCTAAACTGTGCCCAGGACCTCTCTGTGCATTTCTTTGTGCCTTCCTGTGAATCTATAATTATTTCAAAATAAAAATATTTTTAAAGAAGTCCCATCGGCAAAGTTCTTTCAACATCTTGGGATATAAAATATCTGGACCTAAAGCTTTTAGATGTAGTTTTTATTTTTTTTTAATTGAAGTATAGTTGATTTACAATGTTGTGTTAATTATTGCTGTACAGCAAAGTGATTCAGTTATACACACATATACATTCTCTTTTGAAATATTATTTTCCATTATGGTTTATCATAGGATATTGAATATAGTTCTCTGTGCTATACAGTAGGACCTTGTTGTTTATCCATTCTATATATAAAAGCTTACATCTGCTAACCCCAAACTCCCACGCCATCCCTCCCCCAACCCCTCCCCCTTGGCAACCACCAGTCTGTTCTCTATGTCCCTGATTCTGTTTCTGTTTCATAGATAGGTTCATTTGTGTCATATTTTAGATCCCACATATAAGTGATAATCATATGGTATTTGTCTTTCTCTTTCTGACTTATTTCACTTAGTATGCTCATCTCTAGTTGCATAGATGTAGTTTAAAAACGAGAAGCCTTTTTTTTTTTTTTTGCGATACACGGGCCTCTCACTGTTGTGGCCTCTCCCATTGCGGAGCCCAGGCTCCGACGTGCAGGCTCAGTGGCCATGGCTCACGGGCCCAGCCACTCCGCGGCATGTGGGATCTTCCCGGACCGGGACACGAACCCATGTCCCCTGCATCGGCAGGCAGACTCTCAACCACTGCGCCACCAGGGAAGCCCATGGGAAGCCTTTTGAAGTAGCTCACCTCGTTGGGGCTTCAGTTTCTTCTTCACCAGGTTTGTTTTATTCTTTCTAGTTTGAAGACAGTTGTCTTTATTAGAGAAGTGCGAACTCCATGGGAGTAGAACAGCCCAGCTTCCTCTCCACCATCCATTCTCAGTGCACCGTACCTACCCTTCCCTTGCTGTCTGTCATCTGTTCATCACTGATTCCCAGCTGTCACATTTTCCAGTAACTTTTCTCTCCCTCTGAGCCATCCTCTCGATTCTGTTCTTACCAAATTTCACGTCATTCCTTTATGTTGTTCTTGAGCACGTGCTCTTTGCTCTGCCCTTGACCTGCATACTTTAAAAATCCGACTTCGGGGCTTCCCTGGTGGCGCAGTGGTTGAGCGTCCGCCTGCCGGTGCAGGGGACGCGGGTTCGTGCCCCGGTCTGGGAGGATCCCGCATGCCGCGGAGTGGCTGGGCCCGTGAGCTGTGGCCGCTGAGCCTGTGCGTCTGGAGCCTGTGCTCCGCAACGGGAGAGGCCACAACAGTGAGAAACCAGTGTACCGCAAAAAAAAAAAAAAAAAAAATCCGACTTCATCTGCAACCTCCCTGGTGCTAAGTACAGTGTGACATGCTTTCCAAGTGCTGTGATGCTATACCCACTTTATTTTTATGGAGCAGAAATTTGCTCCTCTTCTATTACCATTTTAGTAACTCTTATGTAAGGGTTTTCTTTTTATCTTTGGAGTTTAAATTATTTATATACTAGAAAATTGCTCTGGCTTAAATGAAGAAAGAGGAGATTTTAACATTTTTGTCAGTGGGCCAAGATTTAAGACCTCCTAGAAATGGTATTTTTTTCTTCTGAAAGTCCAAACTGCTTTATCTAGACCCTCTTAGAGCCCACTCCCTCCGAATTAACCTTTTTCATGTGGATGTATTTCTGACCTCATCATTCACTCTCATTAGGGGCCTGTGAAGCCCAGCTGGGACTCTTTCAAATGATTTCTCATGTGAAATTGGGTGTAACCCGTTAGAAACAATCCATCACCCCATCCTGCAGCCCCACATGGAATATTCCAGAGACTTCTTTCTTAGCTAGACTTCTCCTGCTATGATTCCTGCTTTAGAGTGATTTCTCCCAAACATCCAACTGAAATCATTTCGCTCCATCCACGTCCCAGTTGGGATGTGGAATTCCTTACAATGTATACGAAGGAAAGTGTGAATGGAGAGTTTCTGATACGTCTTTATCTAAACTCCTTAATAGCTTGATACTAGAAAAGTACAGATTAACATGTAGCAAGAAAATACATTCAGCAAACATAATCCCATCTGTACCTGCCAAAATCTTCAATCCACTTTACCAACATCCTTGTAATAACATTGTTAAACGGTTCTGACACTTCTTAGATAAGCTCTTCATTCAGCTCCCTGCCTGCTTCCAGAAGGAAACAGGAAAATTCCAAATACAGTCAACTTGGTTATCAAGGGCTTCTTATCCACTGTGTGAAGTAACCAGGCCCTTTGTTTGTCTTCTGTCTCCCTCTGACCCCCTACATTTGGGATGTATTAGTTCCCCTCTGTACCACCACTTCGGGGCACTTTGAGAGAAAAGTAGTGTAGGTTGCCAGAAATGTTTTTATTTTAGTTTTTATTAGCATGCCTAATAAAGAGCTGGGTGAATGATGTCTTTGGAACCAAAAACCAAAATGAATCCCAATGATTCCAAGTAAATCTGACTTTAAAACACTTAGTTCCAAGATATCTTGACTTCGCAACGATAATTTAAGCTACCATAAAAGGGCCTCCGACCCATAGAAATTGCTGGAGATTTCCTTTTCCTTTCTCTGCCGCGCCATTTTCTTGCTATTTTCTCCGTCAGCAAAGATAAACTATGCATAGTGAAGCAAAATTAGTTATAATAAATAAAGTGAGCCATTAGTCTCTAAAACCCTTGAAGATGTTGACATACCTCAATCAGGAGGTCCCCCCGATTTCTATTCATCTCTTATCGTCTTCAAATTAAGTGTAACTGGAGGGGGGATAAAAGGGATAAAAGAAAAAAAAAGTTTATTAAATCTGATTCCCTCCCACTGCACCCTCAACCCCAGTTTCCTGTGATTATGTGACTGTTCTCTAGTTTTTATGTAGTAGAGGGGGTTTGACCCGCGTGTGGTTTAAATAGAGTTCGGAGGGTTATGAGAGCCAGGGAGCGGCCGAACTGTGTCTACCTCTTTTTCTTTACAGAAAATGTGTTTAGGTTTCCAAAGGAATGATTTGCAGACAGACTTTGGCCCACGATTTGTTTATAACGTGGAGTCTACCTGGGAACCTGGATTCTCCTTCCTGCAGCAGCCCCTGCAAAGAGAGAATCCAGCCAGGGCTTCGAGCCCCAGTAGAAGTGACTCTGAAATGTTTTAAACAAAAGTTAGAAATTGATTCAGGCAGTTCGTTTGAGCATGCAGGCTAGGCCATTGCTAGAAGTTGTATTACTTCCTATGGCACCTGGGACTGAGTTACTTTAAGTGCATAAATCAGCCTTCTGAGAAATAGTATTCAGTTTCCTGAGCTTAGTTTAAGCTGAGTTACAAGTGACCCTATAGAATTATTTTATTTCCCTTTTGCCTGAATTCCTGTGGAAAGGATTAAAAACCCACGCTGTCTGTTTTTATTGGCATGTTTTTTGCTCACCCCACCCCATTTTAATAACTTCAGCCCTTTATATCTATATTCTCTACACAGCATTTTATAGAAATTTGCCAAACATGTAAATGCCCAAAGTGAACTAGGACCTCACTATTTCTACAACAACCGGTGCATATACAGAAGATGTGATGGCCCTTTGGGTACCCATAATTTCCCAGGGACATAAAAATGAGAACGGCTGCTTTTGCCAGGATCTCCCAGGGCTTCATGACATCACCAGGCGTTTTGTGACACCATCACTTTAACATACAGACTTTGGCCCTAGACTAGAAGCAAAGAAACATGTTTATTGATGGAGGCAGTGGAGTCAGAACTGGAAATTGGAAAGGAAAGCCTCCAAAGTTGCCTGGAGAAATTATCCCGAGGAAAAACAAGATCCAGACACTTCCAAAGGGGAAGTGAAGGTGGGGAGAGCAAAGAGGGTTGAGGGTTAGGCAACACTGAGTTTAAAATCATCCAATTTTGAAAATACCAGTCTTTCATGGCAGTGCTTGTTTTTTTCCATTTTAAATTGCAAGATATGCATGAAAGTTTCTGACCTTTTACCAGCTCAGATTCTAAATGAAGCAGGAAAGGAGAGGTGTTTGCAGTAAAATATCAACGAACAAAAAATTAAGTTTGGTCCCTCCTCAGTTCACTCCCCACACCCCTCCACTGCCACCCCGACCCCCTTTAGTGCTAGATTCACTGGCGCTGGAGTTGGGAAAAGTACCTCTTTCATTGTGGAGTTTCTGACCACTAGGGGCGCTCTGTGGCCATCATCAACAACAATCAGGTTGCCCCTTCATATCAAACGGAACAAAGCTGGAAGTCTCTAAAGGAATATTTCCTAGAAATAAAAACTCAGGAATTTATAAATTACCATGCACATAGAACACATGTAAACGTTTATAAAGTATTGGCTTCTAATTATAGCTTTTTAATACATGGCCAACATTTACCATGGCTGGTAACCGTTGAAGGGTATCTGGGCTGTGGACCCTTTTCTACAATACAGACAACTGAGATGAATATTAGACCAGGTCCCCCCGCCCCCACCCCCATCCCCCCTGCCCCCCGCCGCCAACTCCTTTTTTTTACCAGAAGGCAGGTTACAATTAGTGTTGCATCCAGATTTCACGAAAATGTCTGTTTCTCTCATCATATTCTAGACATGATTCTGGATTATGCCACCTTTGGAAATGCTGCCATGGAGAGAGAACTCTGGACTGTTGAAACTGGGTATCTGACCACTGTAGTATTCCTTAGACTTTGTGTGTCGTAAAGAAGAACCTCTAAATTCCCTGGGTCTTTCAGTTATACACTCAGACTTCTGCCATCTCTCAGTCCATACCTGAATATAGGTAACACAATAGTAACTATGAAAAAAGATGAAAAACACAATCACCAAAGCTTCCACACACAACACCCAATACTCATTCCCACATACGCCTTAAACCCGCTTTACTGAGTGAACCCAACAATTTCTTCAGTTCTTGAACCTCAGAGAAATCCACATCCCCTGCATTCAGATGGCAGGTGGGGAGGTCTCCATTTCCCCATGGTTGTGCCCTAGTCCCCCCTTTTACTGACTCATTACTAAGAGACCCCCCGGCTTCTTGGCGAAATATCCATGGACAGAAGGAGAAAAAAATGTAGACCTTTTTCAGACAGTGCTGTGAGATTTGCAGTCCCATTACTTTTTCTCTCCTGGAATTAAAATAAACCAGAAAGAGAAAACCAGATAAGTGAACTAAAATGATGATGAGGTCTCTCCTGTTGGTAGACTGTCTTCAGGGAATAATGAAATTCACACTGGAGAATTTTATGATGCACGATTTCCATTTGGGAAAATGTTTATGCTCCTTGGAGCAACCAGTTTAGGGTTTGTTTGGAGTTTGTTTTTTCCCTTTTTTGGAGGGGGTGAAGTGTTGGTCTTACAGCAACATTATAGAATCCTGGAAAATACATAAAGTCTAAGAACCATAGCAATTAGAGATGGAGGAACCCCATTATATCATCCCTCAGGCCCAGGGGAATCAGTGGAGGATTCTTTCCTATAATAGATTTTCTTTATCTTGTTGACTTTCAACAGCTCCAGGGATGGAGTTTCCACCACTTCCTTTATTACATATTTCCCCAATCTCATAATTCTTACTGTCATAATTTTTCAGGGTGTTTAGTCCAAATGCTCCTTTTCTGAAAATGACAACTGCTCTCTTAACTTAAAGTTATGACTACCTGTTAGAATGAACACTTCACTCTTTTGAAACTGTAACCATTTTCCTTTTTTATTCACCAGAATTCTCTGATTCTCTCTCTCTCTAGAAGCCATCGTGGCTGCAGGTGGGGCAGGGAGCACGTACAAGAAATCTTGGCGATTTGGCAAAAGGAGTTTTAGCCTGTTTGAGCTGCGATGTCTCAGAATTCCAACACCAGAGCTCCTCTGGATGTTTCAGGGCATACAGTGCCAGGCTGAGATCTCCTTTAGTGCCTACACGTGGAGTGTGCAGTTCACACTGGCATCCCTAGAACTGTGCAGTGCACAACCTCAACAAATGTACACAGTCCTATAAAAAATACCCTTCCTTCATATCCATTAATGCCCCATTAAAGTTTAGCTTGTGTATGGATGTATGTTGATGTACATCTGTGCCTTTATATGTTGGGATTATAATTACAAAATGCTCGGGTCCATTTTCCTCATGAGGGGCCTAATACAGTACAGGGCTGAGAGCTGTGAGATTATCATAAACCCCTGTGATCCGGCCTCCTTATTTAACAGATAGACAGAGCTAGAAAAGTTAGACATTATGAGTCCAGAAGTAACTGACCCAGACGACGAGATCAGAAAAGAACCTAAATATCCTCTCGCAGGCGATGACACCTACTCAGTTCTTGTTCTTTTTTTTAAATTAACTTTTATTGGAGTATAGTTGATTTACAATGTTTTGTTAGTCTCTGCTGTACAGCAAAGTGAATCAGTTAGACATATATCCACTCCTTTTTAGATTCTTTTTCCATATAGGTCATTACAGAGTATTGAGTAGAGTTCTCTGTACTATACAGTAGGTCGTTATTAGTTATCTATTTTGTATATAGTAGTGCGTGTATGTCAATCCCAATCTCCCAATTTATCCCTCCCCCGCACTCTCCCCCTTGGTAACCATGAGTTTCTTTTTTACCTCTGTGACTCTATTTCTGTTTGGTAAATAGGTTCATTTGTACCATTTTTTAGATTCCACATATAAACAATGTCATATGATATTTGTCTTTCTCTGTCTGACTTGTTCTGATCGTCCACTTCCTATGCCTTTGAGAGTGTCTTTCCCTTTCTCTGGAACTCAGTTTCTTTAAGTCTGAAACAGAGAAATTAGGCTGGTAAGAGGTGGCAAACGAGTTTCCACAGAATGACTTTTCTAGCGGTGTTTACCTTTGTTTTTAAGTCAGTAGATTTTTTAATATAACAATCTGGATTTTTAAACTCTCACAAATGCCCCCTGGTTTCCTCCTCACATGCATCCCTACTCCCCTTCCATCTTCTAGCGCCATACTCCTTCTTTCTACGCTGAAGGTACCCAACTCTGGGGTTCTAGCCTCACCAGCTCCTCCTCTTTGAGCATTTTTTTCATTATTTGCTGGTGAAAGCGTCCTGAACGACTGGCTTCATCTTAGAGACAAGAAGATCTGGCAGCCACAACTAGCCCCAATTCCCCCTGGCAACAATGAGCTGGAACCCATCGGGGCTGCTCCCTTTCAATGGGCCACGCTCTCTCCAAGCTCGACTCACTCCTCTCGTTTGGCTAGCCGTTTGCTCCATGTAGGGATTTTAGTCTGTGACTCTTGGTTAAATGATTACGAGCTATGTGATTTTATACACTTTTTGGTTGCAGCATATGTGGGTGTGGCCCTGGGTGGGCATACTGTGATTCAGCCGTCTACTCGATTAGGTCAAATAGCAAGTTTCTCCCGACGTGACCAGGCTGTGCTTTTAACTGACCCAAAAGACTGGTGGTCTTGGCAGTGTGTGGAGGCCGCCTCAGTGAGGCTCTGCTGAACTTTGTGTAGAACTAGGTGTCAAATTATATGCAAATTTGTATTTTGCATGGGAGCTGAGCGCTTTGGCACTTAATTTTTTGTTTAATATAGCTAAGTATGTAGCACTGGCCAAGTTCTGCATGTTTAATCCTTTTAACCGTTCAGCATAAATCATCCTCTCAGCCCCTTAATCATTCTTGTTATTCTTCTTTGAACTTCCTCCAGTTTCCTTACATCCTTCATTGCATAAAGAAGCGTTTTTTAACAGGCCTGTTTCACTTCCAAGTATCCATTCTGTGATGGAAACAGTGGGGGTCCGGATGATCCAGTGCCCTGAGAGAGTCCAAGGGAAATTCAAAGCTTGGTCCTTGGAAAGTGACAGACATTCACAGGCACAGGGATTGAAAGGGACCAGCCCCACCTTCTCTGCCACATCTGACCCAGAAAGACGATTTTGTATCCCTTTTCTCTTCAGTAATGCAGAGGATTTATAGGATGGTCCTTGGTGACATAGTCTGTGCTCTTTTATTGGGTCTTTATTGAGCATCTACTATACGAATGAGAGAGTTGTTATGCTTCCCATATTGAGTGAAGGCAGAAAAACAGCTAGGGGAATGAAGCCACTTGTCACATCTCTTAGGATCAGAGATTTATCATCTATCAACTGTTCCCCCTTTAATCTGGTTATCATGGTGCCAGAGAATAGTGTCTCAGGGAAACTCATGGGGGGAAAAAAGACGCTAGAGGAAGTCGCAAAAAAGGCGATGGAGATACTGAACACACATCCGCTTTATCTGCTTTTTCTTATCTCTACAGGTCCTTCCCTGCCTCCAACTAGAATGCAAGCTCTAGGAATTTTGTCTTGCTCACCAGTCTACCCCCAAACCTAGAAAGGAGCGTGCCCCATAATAAGTGCTTAACAAGTGTTTGTAGAATGAATGAATAATCACCTTCAGCTATCAATTCATATTTCTGAGACAAGCTGGGACCTGGGACCTGGGACCCTTTACTGCAGTGCTTGCACCTGGGCAAACGTCACCTCCTCCTCGAGGAACAGAATACAAAGAAACTATAAGGGACTAAAAATAACCACACGCATGCGCAGTTGGGGCAAATTGTGAACAAGATCCCAAAAGACCAAAAACCCAACTGCTACTTCTAAGGAGCAGGGAGCAGAAGCAGGGAACTGCACATGCCCCCTGCACAAAGCACCATCAAGGGGTAGGCAGTCCATCTAAGCCATCTGTCGGTCCCACCCCTGGACCCACCTCTACCTTCACCCCGTTTAAGGGACCAGCTCATCTCCCCCTCAGGGAGCGAGCAAGGGCACCTGTTACTTGTTTTCGCTCCCCCCTGCTGCAGCAGGGACCCCAGTAAAGCCTTGCCTGAATTTCTTGTCTGGTCTCTTATCAATTTCTATTGATTAAAATGTCCAAGAACCCTGGTCAGTAACACTTGGATAAGGATAGTTGATACTTCTTAATTCTATGGAAAGCAGAATGCGAAACATGGCTTCCAGACAATTATGAAAGCTTCACTCACTCTCCAATACACCTTTCAAACTGGATTTTTGCCTAAAGATCCTCTTACAGAGAAATGGAGAGCCTCCACTGTTCAAGGCCATTTTGTCTGACTGATGCAGGGATCCCCGTTATTGGCCACCCTGCCAGTTGCCCTTCAGACTCTGCTTGAATACCTCTAGAAACAGAGAGCTCGCTTCTCCCAGAGCACCTTCCATGGGAAGCTCTGTTAGAATGCTCTTGCCTGAATTTGGCTAATATCTCTTTTTTTCTCTAGCCTCCACCCATGGTCTTGGTTGTCAGAAGCAAATTAATCTTTCTTTCCATTGGGCAATCCTTCAGGTATCTTGAGACACGTAACACGTCCCTCCCAAACTTTCTCTTCTCTGTGTGAAATGTCCCTTCTTCCTTTCTACACTTAGAAACATACAGCAGACACTCCAGCCTGGGAGTCTGGCATGTATTCACCTTGAGGACTCACACGTGAACAGCAGGAATGGCCCAGCTGGGTGTCTGTTTATGGGAAGGACTAAAGAGCTTCATAAGGAAACCGATTAGTAACTACATAACCAAGGACAAGTCATCCTTCCAGAGCCATCAGTCAGCAGGAGGGAGGAGGAATGTTAGGGGCATAGGCTCAGTTCATTCTGTGCATCAGCTTTCTTTCCTCCAGCAACAGTAAGCAACTGGGGGAGGGGGTCCCTGAAGAAAAAGAACCAGGCGAGGCTTTCTTGACAAAAGAGAAGCCAGTTTTGGCCCAAGCCATTTTGTGATCTAAGCCTGGCCACAACGCTTGCCCTGAACGGGTCTCAGTAATTAATGATCTTAAGGGAAGTGAGGGAATGCAGAAACAAAGGAAAAGCAATCAAGAAATAATAGTTCAGCGATAAATTAGAGTCCTGGTTCCTCTCAGGGGATGTACGTAACAATCTGATACGTGTCTTTGAGTTCTGCAGGAACAGAGGCCCCCCACCCAGGTGGAGGATGGAATGATGATGTTGACATTTTCTGACCCTCCTGACCTCAGTCAGCTAGAGCCTGGACTCTGTCAACCTTTGTCTCAATCCTATGCTGAATTCTCCTCTGCTCAAGCCCCTTCATGAATATGCAGACACTGGCCAAGCCCCTTCATGAATATGCATATACCTTAGCTTAAAACCTCCCCAGTTTTGCTGTTGGGGAGATGCTGCTTTCAGAAAGATCCCCGGTGTTCTCCTGACTCGCTGCAAGTAATAAATCCTTCCTTCTCCTGTGTGTCTTTTGGCTTGATGCCCACCAGGAGGCGAACCCAGTTTTTCAGGTAACAGAATTAGTGCCAAACTTAGGGAGAGGGAATATTGGGCATCAAAGGCCCCAAATCTTTGGTCAACCTTGAAAACACGAGGTTGAAACGCACAGTTTTTAAACTTGGGTGATGTTATATACCACCTAAGTGGAGAAGTGGGGGAGAATATCATATCATATTGGAGGAGAAAAGACAACATTAACTCTACAGCAATACAGGACCGAGGATGGAGAAGTGGTGGAGGAAGCAGCATCATGGTGGCAGGAGATGGTTCAGGAACAGCTAGAGTAGGAAGGGGAAATGGTGGCTGGGGGTGACAGCTGAGAGGAGAGGAGTCTGCATCTGGCACATGTGGGTAGGACTTGAGGGGCACTGGGGTTCTCGTAAATCTGCTAGGAGAGATGCTGTTTTATTGCTGTTATTCCCCCAGCACCAGGAAACATGATTATAAGTCGTAATGATAACAACAGCCTCTATCTATTGAGTCTGTCTCGTGAGGCAGGCACTGCATTAACACTGGGGGAACTCATTAATCCTCACAATAATCTTGTCTGGTTGGTACAATTCTTATTCCCATTTTATAGATGAGAAAATTAAGACAGAGAAGCTGTCTTATCCTAAAGTACACAGCTAGTCATGGCAGAGCTGTGAAACAAAGCTACTTTTACCTAACTTTTAAGCCTGACTTCTGTAATGAGATAAAATTCTGCCTTTTAGTACCATTTCCTTGAATCACAGCTCAAACTTCAATAGTAAAGTATATACATTTCAGTTAAGTATGTTTGCCTTAACCAATGCATTTTTTAAAAATTGCTGAATCTAAGTATATACAGCATATCAAGCAAAAACTTATGCAGGGAAGTGAAGTTAGTTGATTTCTGCAGGAACTGTTCTTATCAATGGAGAGTACAGGATATCCATTCCCTGTCACTGAACTAGAGGTAAATCTTCACATCGGTGTAGCCCCTTTAGCCGCAAAACTAGCAATTTTCAACGTGCTGTTTCTCTGAAGCAGCCTCCACTCATTACCAAGGCAATAAAACAAGGGAGGTAATGAACACAGTCCCACATCTCATGTGTCGGTCAGCATCTTCTACACCGCTCGATGCTCCCCTGGACAGAGAACTTCTCACTGTGTTCCAATGAAATCTAAATCTTCTCATGCATATTCTGGGGCATCCTGCTTTATAAAAACCTATCGTGGGACCATAAAATGCCTCACCTCACTGCCCTCAAGAAGTTAGCCTCAGGAATCTTTCATACCAAGATTCACACGAAATCTTTCACAGTGTAAATAAACTGTGTTGCCCTGAGCTGGACAAGTTCAGCAAATTGATATTTCTCTGGCTGGAGCACATCCGATATCCTTGTTAGGCTAAATGCATTTAGCGAAAGAAAACAATTTTTTAAATTGCAGGCTGTTCTTTGCAGTAAGCCAGGAGCAGCCTCCGTATAAAGAGCAAAGTGTTCTAGACGTGCTGATGATACCTTGTGCCCAAGAACACAGCCAATTACAACCCAGCGGTACTTTACTGCTAATGATCTTTGAAGTTAACAAGGTTTGCGAAAGCTTCTCTGCATTATTATTACTATTTATATTAATAGCATTAGTGATCTCTTTTATTCTGCTAAGATTTAGCATTACTAATTGGCATCAAGTATAAATAGAGGTATTAATGCTCTCATGCAATGCAAGCAGAGCCAACTCTGGCAGCTTTGTGGGTTTAATATGGAAATGTTTGCTGTCTAATGAGGACACAAAATGTTAATCTCCAGAACAAATTGTATTTATAGAGAAACTAATTATCATATGCAAATGTGACACACATCACTTGCAAAATTCCTGTTGCCACTGGGCCAGGCCTCTGTGACCTTTTTGAAATGCAGCACTTTGAAGCAGTGGCTAATAGTTTCATGCGCTGAGGCTGATTACTTTTATTTTCATACAGAAATCAGCTACATGGGAGAGACTCCGGATAAACCCAGCAGAGCCATGCCTTCTGTAACCATGACCGGCACTCTACTAGTAATTTCTTATCCTTTCCTTTAAGACTCAGAATTCTTCTGCAGTTTTTGCTATATCTGAAAAGCCAGATAATGTAGAACAGAATGAAGAATGTTTTAACCCCATTAATAAAAGAACTAAGATGTTCTTATAAATGCAGTCCTATTGGGTGAAAGCTATTTTGATATTATTTTCATAATTGTTTTGGGTTTTTTTTGTTAGTTTTCTTCTTCATTGATAAGAAACGACTCTAAGTATATGACACAGATGGTTAAATCTAGCGAATATAGTGTTAACTCCTTTCCTTGGTACTTTTTCCTCTTCTCTTTCAAATAAACACGTTCTCTAGTCTGCAATCTCATAGAAGTGCAACTTGCGGGAACTTAAATGGCCACACATCACCCAGTGAGTCCAGATACTTCCTTTGCTTGCAGATGAGGAAGGTGTGGATCAGAGAGGTCAGGTGGCATGCCCAAGCTCACACAGCGAGTTGGTAGAAGACGCTAGAGGTCACGTGCTCTTTATATATGCTTAAAAATTTGAAAACTAACCACCGCTACTGTAGTGTTGTCAAGTTTAGAATCACGTGAATGCTTAACAGCCTTTATAACTTTATATAAAAGCTGCTGCTGACCGGAGAGCCTCAGCTAGCTTCTGGTCCTAGCCCAGCTAATTCTCATCCAACACTGAGGATCTAATTCAGCATCCTCCAAAGGCCTGTTGGGCTCCAAGGACAGAAAGACGAAGGAAGCCTTTAGAAGGGGGTCTCTACTGTCGTGGAACCCACAGCTGGCTGAGGGAGACCAACAGTTTCCATAAGCCGAGCTAAGTGCATTATCAAAGTATGCCTGAGGTGTGGGAGAGCACAGAAAAGAGACAAGTACCCCATGTGGAGGGGGCTGCAGGGTGGGATGGTGTACATGTTTCTATTGCCATGTAACAAATTACCTCAAATGTAGTGGTTTAAAAGCATACATTTATTATTATTATTTCCATGGGTCAGTAGTTCCTGCATGTCTTAACTGAGTCCTCAGCTCAGGGTCTCACAAGGATGCAGTCAAGGTGTTGGTCAAGCTTCCTTTCTAAAGCTCAGGGGTCTCTTCCAAGCTTGGTGGTTGGTGGCAGAATTCAGTCCCTTGCGGTTGTAGGACTGAAGTCTTTGCCTTCTTGCTGGCTGTTAGCAGGGACTGCTCTGGCCTCCTGGAGGGCCCCCCAACTCCCTGTCATGAGGGCCTCTCACAATATGGCAGCTTACTTCAGCAGGAGGATCACTCTTCAGGATGGCCCAGTCCCTTTTTCTTTCTTTTTTTTTTGCGGTACGCGGGCTTCTCACTTCCGCGGCCTCTCCCGTTGCGGAGCACAGGCTCCGGACGCGCAAGCGCAGCAGCCATGGCTCACGGGCCCAGCCGCTCCGCGGCATGTGAGATCTTCCCGGACCGGGGCACGAACCCGTGTCCCGTGCATTGGCAGGCGGACTCTCAACCGCTGCGCCACCAGGGAAGCCCCCCAGTCCCTTTTCAAGATCTTCTGCTGATTGTCAGGCCTATGTAAGATAATCTTCCTTTTGATTAACCTGAAATCATCTGATTTGGGATCTTAATTACATCTGCAAAATCTCTTCACCTTTGCCGTGTAGTATGACCTAATCATAGGAGAGAAATCCCACCATACTCAGAGGTCTTGCCACCCTCAAGGGAAAGGGATTATACAGCATATGTAAATCGGGGAAATCTTGGGACCCATCTTAGAATTCCACTTCCCTCAAGTGGAGAGCAGAGGGGTAGAGTTAGGTTTCAGAAGATGTGAATTAAATCGTGCAAGACAAATAGAGGTAAACATCTGGAGTGATTAATCTTATAATTTTCTTGAAACTGTTTTTCACCAGAAAGCTGTGTTCATAAAGTATAATTTTATTTATTTACATCAGATTTGGATGGAACATGAAGAAGAAAAGAGGAGTGAAAAGACAATTCACCAAGAGTAAAAAACACAAGCAAACCAGACCAAAGCTTTGTTAGAGTGAATGAATGAATGAATGAATGAATGAAAAATGAAGGGACCTGGATGGGACCATAGACAAGGTTATAAGCCACCTGGACCTCTGTATGCTCATTGGAAAATATATTGATGATTTGTAATATGTGAGAGGCAAAGGAATAATATGTCTAACACATAAAAACTTCTTATAAAGTAAGAAAAGTAAAAGAAGAATCCTTGGAATGGGCTGAATATTGGACTCAGCAGTAGAGAAAAGAGCCACAAATGGTTCACAGGCATATTAAAGTGTTCAGATTCATTTGTAATTAAAGAATAATGATAATAGTTAATTAAAATATCTGAATTATATGCAGGCACTATTCTACTTCCTTTATATATATATCACTTCATATAGCATGCAACCCTAAGGGTAAATCCTATTATGGGCTCCATTTTACAGATACAGAGAGGTTAAGTTAGTTGCCAAAGGTCACACAGTAGCAAGTGGCAGAGCCCCAGTTCTACCCAGGTTGTCTGGCTGTGCTCTGACCATCATGTGTTCCTGCCTTGAAGGCACACTGACAAGTCAACAGTGGTTTGGCAGGTCATGTTAAAATAATAACCTAGTGGTGATGAGGGTTTGGGAAAATAGGCACTCTCCTATTCTACCATGAAGAATGGAAACAAACCTTTCTGTAGAGGTTTTAATAGTATGTATCTAAAATCTTTTAAAAAACGGCATAGTCTTTATTTTTTTTAATTAATTAATTTATTTTTGGCTGCGTTGGGTCTTCGTTGCTGTGCGCGGGCTTTCTCTAGTTGTAGTGAGCGGGGGCTGCTCTTTGTTGTGGTGCGCGGACTTCTCATTGTGGTGGCTTCTCTCGTTGCGGAGCACGGGCTCTAGGCGCACAGGCTTCAGTAGTTGTGGCACGCTGGCTCAGTAGTTGTGGCTCGCAGGCTGTAGAGTGCAGGCTCAGTAGTTGTGGTGCACGGGCTTAGTTGCTCCACGGCATGTGAGATCTTCCCGGACCAGGGCTCCCGGAACCTGTGACCCCTGCATTGGCAGGGGGATTCTTAACCACTGCGCCACAGGGGAAGTCCCATAAAAACCACATAGTCTTTAATGTAACATTTCTTTCCCATTCTTTTATCCCAGTGAAGACACTATGTATGTATAAATACTTATTTAGCTTTAAGCATACCTGTCAAGTTACTCATAATAGCAAAAAAATTGAAACAGCATTAAAAAATGGAAACAACAAAGCAGAAGCCACATCAGTTATTTTGCATTCACTCGGTGAAATACTATGCAGCTATTGTGACTACATTTTATATTTTAGAATATTAACAGGAAAAACTGTACTGTATATTCAGAACCAAAAGCAGATTATATTATATCACATAATTGTTTTTTAAAAACCTGCATATATGAATACCAGAAAAAGGGGTGGCCTGGAAGTATATTCATCAAACTATTAAGTGTGATATATTCAAAAAGTGGTTGAATTACAGATGATTCCTTTTTAAAAAAAATTTACTTTTGAGTGTCGTTTTATTCAATAAGTATCATATACTAAGAAAAAGTAATGTAAATTTAATCAAACGCTCTTTAAAAGTCCTTTCATAATGCAGTCTAAGATCCACGCTCTCTAAGTTGTTCTGTATAAGGGGTCCGTCTCATGCTGTGGCGTCAGCATTGAACTGAGTCTGGTGATCTGTCCTCTGCCCTTGGCTTGGTTACAGATTAACTCCAGAAAGTTAGAACTGGAAGAGATGCTAGAAATCAAACGATCCAACACTTTTGTTTTACGAATGAGAAGGCAAAAGACCACAGGGAATAGACAACTTACCCAAGGTTGACAGCCAGTGTGGGGCAACCTAGGACTGGAAGGCAGGTCTCGGTACTCACAGGTTGGTACCAGTTATCACTACACTATCTTCCTGGATTTGCATATCTTTAGTTGTGAAATCAGAGCCCTGATGCAGCGATTTCTCAGGGCAGATTGTGATGGTCACACACGCAGAGCTTGGGGTCAAATAACCCATTTCAGTGTCAGCTCTTCTGTTTCTGAGAGATCTTAAACAAGAGGATTGACTTTGAGCCTAATTTTTCTCAACTGCAAAATGGTGATTATAAAAATATCCACCTCTTAGGTTATAGTGAAGATTTTAAAATACAATAATATATTTAAAGTTTTTAGCACAATACCTGGCTCCTTGAGGTCTCAAGAAACACAGGCTCTTCTCCAGCTGTTTTGTATCTTTGGGCATGGGACCCTATGCTGACTCCAGGGCTGTTCCGTCCTCTGTCAGGAGAAACACTTGAATGATGATTGGCTGCCAGGACAATGGTCCCATAGATAGTTAAAAGCCTCATCTATCTTCCCTGGTGAAGGAGGAGTTACTTTCCTTCTACTGCCTGCCCTCTGGGGAAATCACTTTTGTACCACCCCCGTAGTAGTAAGCCATCCAGATTTACAAGGAGCATAATTTACGAGCTAAGGAATGTCAGCTCCTGGTGTAAATAAGTAATGAGGTTGGGTAGTAAAACAGTCACTGAAGTTCACTACTCTGGAGAATGCTGCTGATGCTGGGGTCACTGCTTGCAGGACCTGTGCAAGTGGATGGTGGATAAGGATCCCACACACTCACAGCCCTTCACCCACTCATCACTCCCGGCTTGTGCAAAATTACAGAAGGAACTGGTGGTCAGAGCTAGAATTACAGGGGAGAAGGGAAAACGAGAAAACAAAACAGATCCAACGTGATGCTGGATCTCTGGGTAAAAGCCCCTTATCACAGCCCTAACCCTGCCCTCACCTTGCTCTGTTGTGTGGGCAAATCTTGAAACTTCTCCAAGATGCAGGGATTGGGCTAGGTGGTGGGAAAGAGATCTTCTGAGTCTGATGTCTTATGAAGATAAGATTCAGGGTCTAAGGCCCCCGTCCTAGGGCACTCAGAGAACAAGCACGCAAGTGAGAGGGCAAAACCCCAGTTTCATTGGAAATATGTGGGGCAGACTAGTAGAGAAAACCTCCTTCACACAGCTGCCCAGCCTTCGCTGGCCTGCGGTTCGAACCTGTGCTTGCATCACGGAGAAGCCGGTAGAGTTTGTCAGGCTCTCGGACTTCCTAATCCCAGTAGCAGCCTGCTCAAGGGTTTGGCTTCATTCTCCCATTGCTCCCTTTCCAATATTGAAATGCAATTAGTTTACATTTGGTTGATTATTGAGCCGCTATTTTAAAATCGTGATTAAAAAAACTCATCACATCTGGCTAAGCCAAGTTGCAAGTTTTCCCACTGTTCATTTACGCCTCTTACTGGTGCTCTGAGAAGTCAGACTCACCTCCCACCTGTAATGCAACCCCTGACATGAGAGGAAGGAAGGCATTGCGGTCCCTGAACATTTGGGACCCGTTATAACCAGATGACTTCCAGAGGATTCGCTCTATCAGAGCAGCTCTATGCATGATTCTAATGTGCCGCAAAAAATGCTGTTTTCCATGGTCGTTTCCGGGTTAGGATAAGTTGACAGTTGAACACTTTTCTTTCTTGTCTGCCAAGTGGCAGAGAGGTGAAATCATCACTAAGGCTCACTGCCTTAGGGCTCAGAAAATATCAAAATTTCACCCCCACTGAAAGGCGAGCTTTTTACAGATTCACAGGAACTTAATAACCTACTGGACTGCAGAAGGGAAAAGAAGATCAGATCTCAAATATCGTGGAGCAGAGCAAAAGGCAAAATGAGCAACTGCCTGATAAGTGCTCTTGAAAATGCTCAAATAAAAGCTAAACGGTTTGAAAACAGCAGCTAAGCCCTGTATCAATTCCATGGTCCAAAATTACAAAGGTTCTGGAGAACGAGGCTCCCACAAAAGCCATCCTATCCAGGTGAGGGGAAGCAGAGAAACAGGGTCTCCAGGCCAGCAGTAGTCATTGAAATGGTCTAATTAAAGAAAACAATTAGGAGGTTGGCTTCCGTCCTGCAAGTGATTCCCCCCTGGTGAAATCCCAAGGAAAGGCATGGCTCCAAAATTGCTCAAGTGACTTCTTGTTTAACTCAGCCATTGAAATCCTCATGAAGTGTTAAGTTAAATGTGTGTAAAGATTATTACCAAAAAGCCCCAGCACATCAGGGGAAAAGTGTGAATATGCATACACAGAGCCACACATAGAGGTCAAGAGGGAAATAGATTCAGGGATATTTAGAGATTTAGCTTCTAGCAGAAGTCATTTTTCTCCCTCCAGTAAAGCCTGTGAGCTTTTAGTAGCTACTTTCCTTGATTGCCTTCTAAAACGCTGTCTGCTGCCCAGTGGCCCAATCTGAACACACAGACTGGAGGTCTTGAAGCAGAAGGGGGTCTGAGAGGCTCCCCATATCAGAATTCTGAAAGCTTGCCCAGACTGAGTCGACCATGTTGCTCTCCTAAATTATGTAATAAGATAAAGTCTCGAGCTTTGATTTCAAGAATCATTCTTTTTCCTTTTGAATACTTTTATATTCTGAGTAGTGAGAAGTTGGAAAAATGCCCTCCTCAGAGTTCCTTATACGTTTCTGAAAATATTATGATGACCTTGCAATTAAAATATTTTAGAAATACCATGAGATTGCTTAGAGAGTGAATTACTACAATAATTTATTATCTTGAGAGCTAAGGATACTAACTTGCTCTTTATTTTCTTATTAGTATTTTGGAGGGGGGTGGGAGGGGTAGAAACTATTGACCCTTTGACAGCTTTTTTCTTAACAGTTCTGTGGTTGAACTAGATCCCATAGTTTGGCACTGATTTTAATAGTAGAGAAACCCTGGCATACTGTTTAATACAAAAATCAACTAGTAGGCAGAGGACCTACCCAAGATCGAAGACACAGATGAGTGAACACAGGTGCCCAATACCTCTTCCCTTAGCTCCTCCCCAAGGCACACCACTTACCTGGTTATTGACCAGTTGAGAGGCCTGGATCTATGGACTTGCTGCCATTTGTACCATTTAGCCTGCCCGTCAGCTTCCAGCCACTCCCGTCAGCACGCAGGAGCGCATCCTACATCAAATAAGAGCTTTCTTGACGTGCCACTATTATATACTAACCCTGCTTTATTTTTTACCAAGACATTGGGTCTAAAGAGATCCCTATCCAGTGGGTTGGGCCACACCAACCACTGTGGTGACTTGATAATAATGGTCTTTGAAGAGTGCACTATTCTTCCTTTTGAAAAACTTGCCGATATTGATTTCCCATAACCACTTGCATCATAGAAATAGCTAACAGTTCTGAAAAGGAAGTCAGTATCCTGGTCTACATCTTAAATGCCACATTTACTGAATAGCTGGCACTTGAGTAGGTGTTGAGTTTCCTTCCAAAGTATACTGAAGACACAGACCTTACCTTGAGTAGACTTTGGAAGAGGAGAATCACCAAAACCTTAATAAGAACCCAACATTGCAAACAAATGGGCCCACTTTTATTGAGCACATAGTATGTGCCAGGCACTGAGTGAAGCACTTTACATATATTATTTCTAGTTTCCCCAGAGATTCTTCACAACACGTTATAAGGGCCACTTGATAGATGAGACAAGTTGCATTCTAAGAGATTGCGACTTCTCAAATATCACACAGAAAATATCATGGTTAGGATTAGAGCTAGGAATATTTCATCCAAAGCTGATATATACTCCACTATACCACATTGCCTCTCCACAGAGTTCACAATTCACTTTCCTACCTGTCCTTTTGAAAAGAATCAAATAGTATAATAAAAATACGTTTAAAATCTTTATAAAAGTATTCTATGTAGTATATATATATCGAGTCATCACATTATGCACTTTGAGTATATTACAATTTTATTTACCAATTATACCTGAATAAAGCTGGAAAAGAAAGTTGAAAATAAAGCTTTAGGTGTGTCAGCCGAATCTATTATATATTCATTAACCTCCAATATCTGAGTTTCAGTTGTGGACCCTCAAGCATTGAAGACTCTGAGTTATCCCCAACTGATGGTCAGTTACGCAGTGTTAAATCTTTCCCATTTAGGGCCAAGGCTCTTTTGTCCTTCTTACTGCCAATGGGCAGGAAAGTGAGATACATCCTCCTGTAACTTTAGAGAATGCGTTGATGGAGATGTGTCCCCGGTATTCTAGATTCCTATTTTGGAACTTAGAACATGAAATAAGCTTTATTAAATTATTGAGTGGCTAGTCAAATGTAGGCTGAAAGTAAGGTGGCCAACCGTCCCGGGCTGCCAGGGACTCAGGGCTTTCCCAGGAGGCAGGACTTTCCGAGCTAAAACCAGTAAAGTCCCAGGCAAACCAGAACAAGTTGATCACTCCTGCTGAAATATGCATGACTTCATGGAATTCTGTACCTAGACGGGACCCTTTGAGTTTAGCTAGTCCAATAAACACTGTTGTGATGAAAGTCTATACAGAGATTAACTTACAGTGCAGTTTAAACATAAACAGAATTAACAGCATCTCACCATGAAAGTACTAGACATATTTTATATTTATAAAATGCTATGCAGTTTATATACTCTTATTAAAAACTGTTCTCTATTTTTCTGAATTCCACCTGCCCTTTGGGGACTTTGGGATTAGACCACCTCTCCTGGTGGACCCCGCACTTACAAGTAGTAAAATGAGTGCTAAGACAAAGTTTGGCAAAGAGAGGACCTGAATTGATCTCAGAGACTTTCCTGGCTCCCGCATAGCATGGAAATCATCTGGAAACTCCCATCTGCTCTGTGAAGGGATGTGGAAAGTAGCTGATAATACTATCTTAGGAGTGGGGCATGCATCCCTATAGTAAGGAGGAGGGTGAGATGTTATTGCTAAGGAATAGGTGTCAGATGGCAACGTTAAGCAGACCTCAAGGTTATATAACACTTCTGAGGGAAGAAGTCAGGAGCGGGGCTCCAAGCAGTTGAGAGAAAACAGGCCCCCTGTTTATCAGCAGCAGACAACAGATGCCAGCAGCCTGAGATGAGATGCTTGGGCGGGCCCACCATCCTCCAGAGACTGACTATCACCTACAGAGAGAGCAAGACCCTACAGCCCCACAATAGACTAAAGATACCAGGGTCCTTCTCCATCCTCCCGAGGCCACAAGACCCCCCTTGCCCATACATCAAGACTCACCTTGGGAAGGACGAAGATGGAAGGCTCAACTCTGAAAACTTGAACATTAACCTGAAGGCAATCACTACGAACTGAAAGGAAATCGTTTATTTATTTATTTAGGCCATGCTGTGCTGGCATGCGGGACCTTAGCTCCCCAACCAGGGATCAAACCTGCACCCCCTGCAGTGGAAGCACTGAGTCTTAACCACTGGACCACCAGGGAATTCCCAGGAAATCGTGGGAAAAAGAAGACACTGAGATATTGTCCACTGACAGAGTTAAGTTCCTCAACTATCCCGTAGGAAGGGAGCTTGTAAGGAAGAAGATGTAATAATAAAGAAATAAGCAAACAGATAAAGGAATGAATGAATGAATAGAAAATTTTCTTTGATTTTTGCACATCTAAGTAGTGGTGAGAAATTTTGCCTACTTGCTACAGAGTAATTCATTAGAGGATTTGGAAATTATAGAAAAGTATAATAAAAGTTTAATAATTGTGATAAATATTTTGGATAAATATATAGCTAGATAGGGATAAATAGAATTATAATGTATATGTAATTAAGCTCTATATCCAATTCTGTATCTTGACTTTCACATATTATATTATGATCATGCAACCACGTCACATGTTCTTTAATAATTGTTAACAGTTTCATGATAGTCATCTGGAGGGACCATGATTCTTTTAGCCATTTTATTATTGCTGACCATTAGTTTATTTACCCTCACTGTTATAAACTATGCTGTAATGAACTTGATATGTAGATCTTTTCCATATATTTGACCATACGTAGCTTTAATTCTTCAAACTAAAATCACTGAATAAAAGGATATGAACTGATTTTAATCTGTTGATAGGTTTGGCCATGTATTTCCTGCAAGTCTATATCAATTTCTCTGTCAGCAGTATTGTATGAGTGCTTTTGTCAAGGCGCCATTGTTACCAATTCTAAAATCACTTGATAGGAGAAAGATAAGTATCTAATTTTTGTTTTAATTTGGATTGTTCACTGAGTATTGAGGTTGAATATTTTATTATGTTAGCAACTTGCGATATGTGAAATCTTTTTTCTACATTTTTTGAGTATTGTCTTTTTTTTTTTTTTTGCGGTACACGGGCCTCTCACTGTTGTGGCCTCTCCCGTTGCGGAGCACAGGCTCCGGACGCACAGGCTCAGCGACCACGGCTCACGGGCCCAGCCGCTCCGCGGCATGTGGGATCTTCCCGGACCGGGGCACGAACCCGCATCCCCTGCATCGGCAGGCTGACTCTCAACCACTGCGCCACCAGGGAAGCCCGGGGGCTGATCTTTGATGTGGTGCGCAGGCTTCTCATTGCGGTGGCTTCTCTTGTTGCGGAGCACAGGCTCTAGGTGTGCAGGCTTCAGTAGCTGTGACACGCGGGCTCAGTAGTTGTGGCTTGTGGGCTCTAGAGCACAGGCTCAGTAGTTGTGGCACACGGGCCTAGTTGCTCCACGGCATGTGGGATCTTCCCGGACCAGGGCTCGAACCCATGTCCCCTGTGTTGGTAGGCAGATTCTTCACCACTGTGCCACCAGGGAGGCCCTAGAATCTTTTCTTTTTTAAAAAACATATTTATTTATTTATTTGGCTGCACTGGGTCTTAGTTGCAGCATGTGGGATCTGGTTCCTTAACCAGGGATTGGACCCAGGCTCACTACATTGGGAGTGTGGAGTCTTAACCACTGGACCACCAGGAAAGTCAGTAGAACCTTTTCTTAACATAATGAAGTTGTAGTTTTTTCTACTTGGTTAATTAGTTGAGCTGGCAGCACTTACTTCCCTCACACCCAGTAATCTGAGATGACTTCTTTATCAGGTGATAAACCTGTGTACATAGAAATTGTTTCTATGCTCTTTTGTTCTAATCCATTGACCCATCTGATGATTTTTGTTCTAGAAGGGTATTATTTTAATTATTATAATTTTATAAAATTATAGTTTACTTAATTGTATAATTTTATAGCTTGTATTTGCTTTTCTTTTTCAAAACTTTCTTGGATATTTATGCCATTTTATTATTATATTTTTTGCCAAATTTCAGGGGAAAAAAATAAACCTCAGGATTTCCATTAAAAATTAACCTGGGAAAAAAATTTTAAGTATTTAAATTTACCAGTTAAGAACATGTTTTGCCTCTCCATTAACTCAATTCTCCTTTTATTTCCGTCAATAAAATTTTTAAGATATTTTTATTTTTGTTTGCTAGATTCCACCTACATTCTTTTTTTTTTTTTTTTTTTGCGGTATGCCGGCCTCTCACTGTTGTGGCCTCTCCCGTTGCCGAGCACAGGCTCCGGACGCGCAGGCTCAGCGGCCGTGGCTCACGGGCCCAGCCGCTCCGCGGCATGTGGGATCTTCCCGGACCGGGGCACGAACCCGTGTCCCCTGCATCGGCAGGTGGACTCTCAACCACTGCGCCACCAGGGAAGCCCCTACATTCTTTTAAAGTTGATTCTAGTTAATATTTTTGGCAACTTTTGTAAGAATGAGAACTTAAAAATAATTATTACTGGATATATCTGTTATACAGAAAATACTTTTACAAAGTCCTTAACTTTATATGCCAGACTTTCAGAATTCTTCTTATCAGCACTAAGGGTTTTAGGCAAATTTTTGAGATTCTGCTTTGTATTTTCAAAATGTTTCTGCTATAATTACCGTTTGGTTTTCTTGTTCTATAACTGATGCAAGGTTTTTCTACCAGTTGAATTAATTATGACAAGGTTGTTGATGCTAAAATGTGTGTTAAATACTGAGATTTTAACTTCATATGACACATACATAATAAAAAAGACAACACTTTCTTATACCAACAAGTAAGCAAGCATTATTGTTTCAAGGGTAATAGTTCTATGATTATTCATTGAATTTCAAGTAGACCGTGTAAAATAATAAAACAGAAACCTCCATTAAATAGAGTTGGGAGACCAGAAGGAGGAGCTCTCACCCCCCCCCCGTGAAGTTAGCAGAACCCAATGGGAAGAAGAAAGACTCCTCTTCTTTCCTGGCAAGAACTCAGCCAATGAAAAACCACCGATTCTCAGCTTACTAGAGCCCTCCCAACTAACTTTTTCTATAAAACTGTTCTCCTTCCCTTGCCCTGCGGGGGATTTGCACATGGTGCGCCATGATTGCAGACCCCAAATTGCATTTCTCTGCTGATCCCAAATAAACCATTTTTACTGGACTAAAATCTGGCAGTCTGTTATTTCTGGTCAGTAATTCTCACAGCAGAGCTTCTTGCAAATAAACTGGTCATGCTTCAGTATCCAAATGAAAAGATACGGAATAAATAAAAATCTAGAAAGGACCTTCACCCTCATTATAAGAGGTGTTTTAGACTGCAGTTCAGCCAACATAGTTATTCATTTAACAGATTTTTTCTTTAACCCTCTGACCTCTTTCATCCATTTCTTCCACTCCCCCCCACCCCTCTACCTCTGGCAAGGTTGCTGTTATTATTGAAATTTGTATATTATTCATATTGCCTTTCCAGAAAGTGTTATAAATTTGCATGTAAAAATTATATATGTATTTGTTGAATTTATAATAATTATTTAGACTTCATTCTTTAAGTTTTGCTTCTTTTAAACTTTTCTAGGAATTGATGGTATAGTTCAATAATAGTGCCGAAGATAATAATGTGAAATTTAGGGTAAACAATGAAATTTTTGTATATAGTTTATAATGAATTATACCAAGTATTCTCTTCCTATGGAGGTGGGAGAAGGAGAGAGTAAATGTTTGCTGAATAATAATATAATTTACCACAGTCCACCCTTTTGGTCTCAAATATTGATGGATCTTCTCTTTGCATTCAAAATAAACTCTTAGCCTTCTTGAGGAGAACACCCCAAAACACCCCAAGCCCAGGATCCTGTGCTAGCATCTACAGTAGGTCCAGATATGGTTCCTCTTGATCCAGACACCTATGAGCTAAAAAGAAAAGTTATTTATAGCCTCTTTTGACCACACACACACACCCCCCCCCCCATATAAAGGTCAGATGAGACCAGAATGACAGCAATAAACAATCCCATTTGGCAAGGTGAAAAATGGGAGACACATAGCAGTCACTGGCCCAAAACAATTTTGAATTCCCATCGGGCAAATGTTCCTTATGAAAATGCTTCATAAGAAGCAACCCCAAATCTCAGAGGTTTACAACCAACGTATTTCTCCAAATTCTGACCTGGTTTGCAGGTCAGTTATGTCAACTTTCTCCATGCAATAAATCTGGTTCAGAACTACCCCACGTGTCGGCTTACTCAAAGTCCCAGGGTGAAAGAACAGCTACTATCTAGGGCCTATTGCTTCTTCATCGTGACCAGAAGTGCAAGCAGATTTGTAGAAACGTACATACTGTTACATCTGTCCACGTTTCATTAACCAAGTCATGTGTTCAAGCCCAAAGCTATTATTATACTCCTCCCATGGTGGGAGGAGGGGGAGAGAATATTTGCTAAACAAGAATAGAATCTACCACAGAAGATGAGATATGTTTTAGAGAATATTTCCTCTTCCAAAGGAGCCCAGTGAAAGCAGTCTTTCCTAATATTGGAAGATCCCAGTGAGTAGTTAAATGTTCTTCATGTAAATTATTCTGTAAGCGCAAGAAGTAAGTTATACTTACCTATTAGAAAAACATAAAGGGAAAGTACAAAGCAGTACATAAATTTCACTTTGTATAGAAAGCTGAATAACAGACAGAGAATTGGAAATCAGTTTGAATTAGCAAGAAAAAAGGCAAAGAGACATAATGATACAGATGAATTTCACATAAATCTGGGCAAATCCAATTAGGTAATTCACAATTCTTCCTCTACCTATGCTGCGTTAATGGAAAAAATAGATAATTCCAGGAAACTGGACTAGGTTTATTTGAGAGGCCAATGTTTGGGTGTGCACAGAAGGATTTGAGCAGAAAAATTCTGCAGGAAGAATTAATGAAGTTATAAAAAGACAGATCCCATAGGTAGGGAAGTTACATGTCTGTCTCAGAAGAGTCTGTCTTTCTGGATAAAGTTGTCACAATATTTCTGAGCAAGCAAGTACTGGGGTTAGCATCAGAATCTTAACTAAGTTAAAACTATACATTAATCAGGGCTTGTGACAAATCTCCAAGAGCCTTAGGACAGAGCAGAGTGTAAGGAACTAAAACAAGTTCATTTTGCCACCTCTTCAGAAGATGGAGACGCGGACAGGGCTTGCCCGAGCATGAGTGTACAGATACGAGATTCTGAGAGTCATATTCTTGGGCATTACAAATTACAGCATCATATCAGTGCACCCACAAAACACAAATGCTCAGCCCTTGTGGATATACAGATGCTACTATCATGTTACAATATCAGATTTTGTATACTTTCTGAGTTGGTCCATTCTTTATCGTTTTTTTTTTCTTTTTCTTTTTCTTTTAGTTGCAGCATGCTGGATCTTTCGTTGCAGCGTGTGGGCTTCTCTCTAGTGGTGGCGTGCGGGCTCCAGAGTGCACAGGCTCAGTAGTTGTGGCACACAAGCTTAGTTGCCCCGCGGCATGTGGGATCTTAGTTCCCTGACCAGGGATCAAACCCGCATCCCTTGCACTGGAAGGAGGATTCTTCACCGCTGGACCACCAGGTAAGGCCCTCTTTATCATTTAAGGCCAGTTTTGCTGGCTGCATTTCTGAATCCAACTCATAACCACTTTGATGGATAAAAAGACACTTTCAAATCAAAGGTGAGATCATCAGCCTAAAGAAATCACACGCCTGGCTAAATCTTTCCAGGAAATCACTGACAAATATTGAACTATATAAAAAATGTATAAAATCTAAACTGAAGTGATGGTTGGGGCTGGGGAGAGAAGTATAAATTTATTGTTTAGGAAACTAAGTGTGGTTATTTGCACATCCTTCTGTTGATTTTACAGAGTCCCAAGTTTAACTTTTAAAAACCTTAGGTTTTCATCTAGGAATACTACTGGTAAGTATTCTGGTACTGAGTGGTCAGACCTCAGAAAGAGCATGTCTTCCACAAAGGTGCCTGAAGTAGGGAGGTTATAATGCAGGCAAGTTAAGGAAAGCAAAAATGAGAGTGGGGAAGTTGCTTGCAAAAGATAAGGCACCATTTGTTTTCTTGTTTAACATGTTTATTTAGCAGCTAATATGTGCAAAGTACTTTATTACATGTGTACATACATACGTATTATATATGCCAAGGAGAATACCACAATAAGGCAAACTTGGAAGCTCACACTTTAGCAGTGGAGGTAGAACACACACACACACACACACACACACACACACACACGATTGTAATACATTGTAGAGAATATGAGCCTTTGGGAAAAATTAATCAGTCATTTAAAGTACAAGACACAAAACCAGGAAAATGGTGTTCCCACAGCTAAGATGAAACCCAGATGCTGAAAGAAAGGTATTAATGTAATATCCTGAAAAATGCAGAAAAAAAATTAACTTTTAATAGAAGGTCATCACAGATGAGCAAAGGAGAAGAGTATTGCTAGCAATGATGAAATAGGAAAAAACTGGAGTGGGAGGAAAAACATGGCAAAGTATAGAAAAAGAGGTTATTTCAATTATTTAAATACCTGAATGTTAAATTAATGACTTTGGCACGTTGACTGAAATTAATGAAATCATCAGTGCCTGACACTCTCCATTAGGGTCTTTAAGATAATTGCAAATGTGATTAGAAATCCTATAAGTTAATAGAATTTCATGGAAGAGAAAAGAAAATCAGTCCAAGAATGGATGATGTAGCATCTTTTCTGTATATATATTCAAATAAATACACACAAATTAATATAAATGCATAAGAATACCCACTTAGAACGGTTTTAGAAATGAAACTGCTGGGAGACCTTAACAATTACAGATTAGTTGTTTTATCTTTGAAGCCTGGCATTTGTCAGCACTATTTATTCACCAATCTGTAATCTCTCCAAAGAACACAGCATGCAGCATGGCAGATCAGCCTGGTTTTCTAAGTGGCAGGCCCATTTAGGTGACTTCTATAAGGAAATAACCAGTCACGTAAATAAAGGAGAAGCAAAAAATGTAACCTTACAGTACCTTAATTAGTTCATAGCTATTGTCCCAGAAGAGATTTCCTTTCTATCCTATTCCATTAGAAAGATATGGATGAAGGTCACACACTGACCAGTCTAATGTATCCAAAGGTAACATAACATTTTTTTTTTTACCAGTTCAGAAGAAATAGTTCAGTATTGATTATTTACTTTCATTCTTTCTTGCTGAAAAAGAAAACTCTTAAGATAGGTTTTTGCCTGTCTTAAGATATGAAGTACTTATCTGGCTGCGTATCAAAGTACTGTTTTCATTGTATCGCTTCCATTGCTCTTGTATTACAGGCAATCATAATTCTACTTATAATTCCCTCTCTTACTTAGGATTTGCTTGGGACTGTGGTTTTTTTAAATAAGAGATTGGGTTTGGGATGAAAGACTGACTTTATTATATTATTAAAATCTGTTAATTTTAAAATTTATTTTCATCCATGAATATAGCTTGCATAATTTCTGGTTTTCAACATTTTATTTTTGGCCCAGAATTGAACCTATTCCGTAAATGTTTCACGGATACTTAGAAAAGGAAGATGAGTTTTTCCTTTGTGTATAAATATAAAAACAAAGTTTATTAATTAAATTATACCAATCCTCTGCTTGTTTCTTATTTGTATTTAAACATTAAAGATTTAGGGTTAGGCTGTTTCTTCCCATAAATATCCCCTGCCCTGTATTCTGTCATGGTTAATTTTGCGGATTGGAAGTCAGGCTGCCTGTTTTAAATCCTGGTTCCAAATTCACTAGCTGTGTCATCTTGGTCAACTAAGTTAATGTCTCTAAATCATAGACTCACTTATAAACTGAAAATAATAATCCCCTATTTCATAAGACCAGCTTTAGATTAAAAGTTGTAATGGAGATATAGTGTCTGGCATATAATATGGTCAATAAACATTAGTTTTATTATTATTGGTATTATTATCCTCATGCTCAGTTCATTTTTAACACTTTTTTGATTTGTTAATTTTCTTTTCCCTTTAACTGATATGTACTTGCAGAGAGATGGAATGATTGACCTTTGATCAAACTGATCCGAATGCTTTCTCTATAAAACACAGTAGAATGCTGGCCAGTGATTCCAAAGCATCCGTTATTCAGACTAAGCTACCAAACCCAAAGAGCCAAAGAGGGAGCCTCTCTCCTGTTGCCTTAAAGTCACCTGGAGAACTTTAAAAAAGTAATTCTTGCCCCAGTATTTTTGATTTGTTGGATAAACTGTTGGAGGCAAGCATTGTAAGTAGCAGAAACAGTGATGGCAGTGGTCCACGGAGGCAAGGCAGGCCTGGTGAGACTTAGGAGTGGCCTAAACCTACCCACAGCCAGTGATGAACATTCCTGTGCTGGTGCACATCCATCCAGGTAATCCAGGTAGAAACCAGCCTTTCCGGTAGACTCCAGCCTAGCAGGAAACAGAGGGAAGGGCCAGTAGAGAAAAAGAGGCAAAAATCATCACAGGCTTAAGTCAGACAATGGATGGCACATTTTCTCTGTTCCAGCTGAGCCCACAGTTTAGTGGGAAAGATACACACAGCGCCAAGTCATTGTGTTACCTGTAGGACAGGACTCTAGAACCTCCAAGAAGAGGGAATCACTTAAGGAAGAGGATGACTCAGGGAAAGCCTTACAGAGAAATGATGTTTCAACTCTAAAGGATGAGTAGAAGTCCCCCCTGCCCCCAGCCCCGGCCTCATCCCTAGCAGAAAAAAGAGGAAAGGGCAGATACAGAGAAAACAGACACAATCTGGAATGGGCTGAAGTCAGCAAAGATGGTAAAAATATCTTAATTTTAAATAAGATGAATGAAGATTTATAGGTTAGTAAACAGGTTAGAAATATGCATTCCAGCCATTCAAACCTGAGCCAGTTACTTAACTTACACGCCTCTATTTACTCATTTGTTAACCAGGCATAACCTGACGCCTATCTGACCTAGGTGAGAGGATTAAAGGGTTAACGTACGTCAAGCATTTAGTCCATAGTAAGCGCTCAAGGAAGGTTAGGTTTTACTATTTTATTATTTTTGTCGTGTTTTCCGTTTATTGTTGTCTTATCGTTAATGTCTTTAAATTAGATTAGAGAATATGAAATTAGCAAACCGCTTCTTATATGAAAATATACAGTGTCATTGAGGATAGGGTGGAGAGGACACTAGCGCTGCTGGTGGGCATGCAACTATTTCTGGGAAAAAAAATACAAATCAAGAGCCTTAAAAATTAATGTTTTTCCACTTTAACCCACTCATTCTATTTCTGGGCATCTATCCTAAGCAAATACTCTGAAAATATGTAGAAAAAGCCATTTATGCACAAAAATGTACATTATGAGATCACTTATAATAGCAAGAAAATTGGGAACAAAAAGATTTTAATCAGGCAACTATGAAAAATGATGTTTACCAAACATTTGCAACATCACAGAAAATGCCTATTCAGAAACGAAGAAAGGAGGACAAAAAAAACTGTACATTGTAATCACAACTCCACCACTTGGAGGATCTGCAGAAACAAAAATATAAGAATCTGCATTAAAATGTTAATGGCTACTTTGGGTGGTAGGATTATGTGTAACTTTCCCTGTCTGTGTTGCTTTTTCAAATTTTCCAAAATGAACTTTTATTACCTCCATGCTAAAAATACGTTTTATGCAAGAAGAAATTGGGTAATATTAAGCCTTAGGTAGTTCTGGGAATATCTCTGCAGAGATGCGTGCTGGAAATGATTTGGAAGGCCTCCCATCTCTAGGCCTTTCGGATGGATTTCCTTATGAACGCTCCAGGAACAGCCACGCGTAAGCGCTCATGACCCTAGGCTGCTTCCGTGGCAGGTGACAATAACAGTTTTGATTTGGAATGGCTCCCAAGCAGTCATTCAAGCCAGCAGTGGTATTTCACCAGGTAGAGCAGTCTTGTGGAAGGAAGACACTCCCTTGCTTCTTTGAAACTTCCCAAATGTGATGACGCGTGCCACCTGCCAGCCCTCTCGTTTCCCCCTCCACTATCTCCTTTCCCGTCACCTCTCATCTCTTTGCTTTCAGCTCCCTTGCACGCTCTGTGTGCTGCCTTCCTGCCCTTAGCCTCACCCCGCACTCCTGATGGAGACCCTGCACTGCTTTCATGCTTGTCAGTACCTCACCCTCCTCCGGAAACCAGATGTCAAAAAATCAAAGTTCACGCGGTCCTCTTTCATGGGCAAGTGAGGTTTTCTTACCTTTATTGGCACAAAAGTCACTTGGTTGTCTTTTAAAAAAATGTTTTTTATACTAGCAGTGGCATTCTTTAATCTACTCTAAACAAATTTCTATAGGAAAGTAACTCCTACTATGGATGTCTTAACACACGTGCTATTTGATTACTGATACTGAATACAAGGAATATTTTTTCCAATAAAAAATAACATTTAAGCAGGGAAGTGGGGAAGTAGTTTTTTTTTTCCTCTCCAAGACAATTCCTGACCTATAGCCAGTTGTTATATTAATATTAGCAAGGCTAATTTCTGAATGTATGCAATTTGGAAAATAAAGTTAGAAAAATTTCAGGGTTAATGTTCTAAATCTTCTTCAGGAAATCCATAATTGTCAAACTTCGGAAAGCAAAAATCTAAATTGTAAGCTTCAGTATTTCCAGTTGGTTATTTACCAAGGCCTGGAGGATTTGAGAACCCAGCACTATATTATGGTTGAAACCCATGGCAATCCTATGTGCATATCTTTAAGACGCATGTTCTAGAAAAAGCCATTGGATATCATGATATTCTGTTGAAAAATTCTGTTGTTTTTCCTATGATATTACTGATTTCAGTTGTTTCTTTTCTCATTTTAAACTATTTAAAAATCTTGCTTTTTTTCTTTTACAAATTTTTAATTCTCTTCTGGGTGATATATATAGTAACATGAGAAGCAATCCTCCAGTCTTTCTCAGTTGCTGTAGTTGTCCAATATTACGGAAATGTTCTGAAACAAATATCCTGTTACTCCACCATTAAAATCTGAGTATAACTGAGTATATTTCTACTGTTGGCCCCAGGTAGAGACAAAAAGTAAATTCCTCCATGGACCTTTTTGCATTATCAGTTTCATGTTGTGTGTCTAGAAGAAAAGCCGCATCCAGTTTGACACTGGCTTCAAGTCTAGACTCTGGAAGAGACTCCACAATGCTGAGTTAAAAGCCCAGAAGTAAATAAAAACCACGACCATTATAGCACCTTCAAACACTAAAACAACAGATTCTGGCCTTCCCTGGTGGCGCGGTGGTTGAGAGTCCACCTGCTGATGCAGGGGATGCGGGTTCGTGCCCCGGTCCGGGAAGATCCCACATGCCGCGGAGCGGCTGGGCCCGTGAGCCATGGCCGCTGAGCCTGCGCGTCCGGAGCCTGTGCTCCGCAACGGGAGAAGCCACAACAGTGAGAGGCCCGAGTACCGCAAAATAAATAAATAAGTAAGTAAATAAATAAATAAACAGATTCTTCAGGGTAGAGTAATCTCCTTGGGCTAGTCCAAGTTCACCAGGCTGCAAACTTCTCATCCCAAGTGGTATAATTAATCAACTTTTCCCATCCAGTATTTCTGGATTCTGATTTTCTTCCCCAAGGTTTGTTGTTGTTTCATTAATTTGTTTAATACCCAGCAGATCAAACCTGTTAAGTATTTCTCCCCCACAATATGTGGCTCTTGGTATCTCCGCTCAGTGTATCTATTTTTATTTCTAAGCCCGGCTGCCAGCTTGCTGGTCCTCATAGCTTGGTGCTCAGCCAAAGGTTGATCGGAGGTTGGCCAACCTTGTGCCAGCAAGGCTTTTACTTTCTGCAGATGGATCTGTGTGGAATGGAAAGTGCACTCAAACGTCAGGCCATTTTCAGGTCCACTGAGCCCTTTCAGGTCTTCTTGCATCTCTTCCACACGTGTGCACAGGCTTCATCTTCCAGGGATGCGTGGGAGGCTTGGGCCACTCGGATCTCTGCTGCGCATGTGCGTAGTCTCTGGTCAGTTTGGGGTAGGCTGATAAGAGACCTTACCGACCATCTGTGGCTTTCTCACCTTCGGGAATTCCCTGCCAAGTCACTAGTGTGGGTACCATTCTGTTGCTCACTCCAAAGAGACTTCAGACCTCCAGCTGGTGGGACCACTTGCTTTCCTTGTTCACTTGCACCAAGAGCACTGCTTTAACAACACTTGAACAAAGAGAACCTCCCCTGGCACTGGAAGTAACGCCACTGGTTTTCATGGCCTGCCCTGCCCTGGATCAGCTGCCACACCCACAGAGCTGGGGTGGGTGGAGGAAGGATGGAAACTGCCTTGATAAGAACACCACTGACAGTGCTGTGTTTACCTGAAGCTCCGTAGCTTTCGTGGATCAGCGTTCCTCAGTTCTGTGTGAGGCTTTGGGCAATTTCTGGAGCACTCAAGTGGCCGTCTTTGACAGTTTTATCCAGACTTTGTACTGCTTTTTGGGGAAAGGATTTATCGACCTCTTTAATACATCGTGCTGGAAACGACTCTCCCTCCTGTTTGTAGTTTTAAAAAGTGAAACTCAGGTTGGTATAAGGAGAGGCTAAAATTGGAAGGAAGAAATAAGAAAAACAAAAGGAATCTTATTGCTTGTTAGAGTATGACTGATTTCCCAAGATTTGACAAGCTTTCAAACAAGATGTCTTCTACTACTCTCAAATTTTGGACCAACCCAGGTTATATGAATTAGAAAGGGTAAATTTATCTTTAAATTAGAAAAAAAAAACCTTGTGCAACAATTCTTAGGGATGCAACAAGGTATAGTAAAAACAGTATAATATAAGACATCTAGTAGTAGATCAAGATTCAAAATAAATCTTGACTATATCAGTATCACTTTGGGCAATTAAATTTACTTCTCTATCTCAGTTTACCAATTAAGAAAAGGATAACGATATCTAGTTCACAAGGATGTTAAGGGCATTAAATATGATAACAATTATGAAAAGAATTTGCTCATATCAGCAAGTAGTAATTGCTTAATTGATATTTATATCTTATTACACATTTTTTTCAGCCTTTCAGGAACTCAGTTCTCTTCTGGTTAACTGGACATCTAGGAATGGGTCTACTTTAATTGATCTAGAAAGTCTAAATCAATGTTTCACTTTTATTTGGGACATTCTCTCTTTTTTTTTTTTTTTTTTCTGCGGTATGCGGGCCTCTCACTGTTGTGGCCTCTCCCGTTGTGGAGCACAGGCTGCGGACGCGCAGGCTCAGCGGCCATGGCTCACGGGCCCAGCCGCTCCGCAGCATGTGGGATCTTCCCGGACCGGGGCACGAACCCGTGTCCCCTGCATCAGCAGGCGGACTCTCAACCACTGCGCCACCAGGGAAGCCCTGGGACATTCTCTTTTTAAATCACAGGTCTGAGTTTTGAATCAGAGCTCTGGTGATGCAGAGAAGTTTTTCTCTCTTTTTTTTAATGGTTGGCAGAGTCTTTTCTTTTAATTAATTAATTAATTTTCGGCTGTGTTGGGTCTTTGTTGCTGTGCATGGGCTTTCTCTAGTTGCGGCAAGCAGAGGCTACGCTTCATTGTGGTGCACGGGCTTCTCATTGCGGTGGCTTCTCTTGTTGCGGAGCACAGGCTCTAGGCGCGTGGGCTTCAGTAGTTGTGGCTCGTGGGCTCTAGAGCACAGGCTCAGTAGTTGTGGCGCACGGGCTTAGTTGCTCCGCGGCATGTGGGATCTTCCCGGACCAGGGCTCGAACCCATGTCCCCTGCATTGGGAGGCGGATTCTTAACCACTGCACCACCAGGGAAGTTCCGAGAAGTTTTTCTCTTAAGGGAATTTAGTGCTCAGAAAGAATATAGATTTGTTTGCTTTGTTTTATCTTCATGTTTTGCTTTCTTTTCCATGTGCCCTTAAAATTGCATCAAGGTAGGCAAGATTATTAGGTTACATAAAATGAAGCTAATGATACTGCATCATTTTTGAACTACAAAAATGGCAAATTCACATGGTACAACATAATGTGTTGCAGAGAGAACTGAACAAGGAGTCGGGAAAGGGGGTCTTATTCTACCACTAATAATCAGCTGTCTGAGAAGAGCAGATCATATGCTCTGTGATCCTGAAACCCTCTCTGGGGAAGTAGGGTACTTCTGATCGGATCTCTACATAAGCATTTCTCCTTCCTACTGAATCTAATTTCATTTCTAACAGCATTTGAAATGGCAGCAAAGACCAACAGTCAGCCGGTCAGGGTGGTGTAGGGAATTTGTAATGTCCCATAGAATGACAAAATTCTCTCCTTGACGAAACTCGAACCAGGCTCCTATGAGCTCTCTGCTCAAGTAGGCGTTAACCTTGACCCCTAAAGTCTTGAACAAATGCTGACATAATTTCTAACAGCTCAGAACTACATCCCTGGGATGACCCTAGCCTGCTGTTAAAGTGCCTGCCTAAGAAAACTCAAGTCTCTCCCAAAATCTATGGTTTGTTTTGGCCAGTACTTGAAGATAGGACCTCTGTCTCCCAGTACCTGTGGGAGGCTAGAAGCCTAACTTTGAGAAGTACCAGTTAATAAACCCAGATGTGTTTCACATGGACCAACACTCCCCTTTCTGGTTTTTATAATTTTTTACTTTCTTGACTCCACAGAGCCTGTGCTCACCTCCCTCCCCATTCCTTCATCCTCCCTTTGAAACATCCAGTCACCTCTGTACCAATCGAAATTGAGTTCAACGCATGCTAGACTTGCCTCTGTGGCAATAACATATTCCTGATGAAAATCTGACCTTACTACTTCAACTAGTGTCTGGCTTTGTTTATCTTTGATGCAAATAACCTCCATGTTTTGGAGATTTTCTAGGTAGGGAGGAGAATTAGCAGTCAAGGTCATCCCCCATGAATTCTACCAGATGGTTGGGCTTCGTAGAAACAACAGATGTTCAGAGCAGTTTGCACCATTCTTCTTCAGAAAAGCGTATGATTGTTTATTAGATAAATCAAGAAAATGTCTTTTCCAAAAATAATTTTCTCAACTTAAAAACAACTTACTTCCAGTAAAGAAAGAAACAAATAGCACTAATAGTATCATTATCCAAAGAAAACCACTGTTTTCATTTTAGAGTATTTCTTATGGACTTTTTCCTATATACGTTCTACATAATTATAATAATGATGTTTATACAGTTTGCCTACAGTTTTTCACATAATACCTTGGCATCAGCATTTTTCTGTGTTACTGCAAAAAATCACATAGCTGTATAGTATTTCATCATCTGAAAGGACCTGTACTTATTTTTTAAATTTATTTATTTTATTTATTTATTTTTGGCTGCATTGAGTCTTCATTTCTGCTTATGGGCTTTCTCTAGTTGTGGTGAGCGGGGACAGCGGCCTTCTTATTGCAGTGGCTTCTCTTGTTGTGGAGCATGGGCTCTAGGTGCGTGGGCTTCAGGAGTTGTGGCACTCAGGCTCAGTAGTTGTGGCATGCGGGCTCTAGAGCGCAGGCTCAGTAGTTGTGGCGCACGGGCTTTGTTGTTCCGCGACATGTGGGATCTTCCTGGACCAAGGCTCAAACCCGTGTCCCCTGCATTGGCAGGCGGATTCTTAACCACTGCACCACCAGGGAAGCCCAGGACCTGTACTTACTTTAATAATTTTCTGTACTAGTATATTTAGATTAGTTTATTTTTTTAACCAAATATAATAGAACATCCTTTGGCATGATTTTGTTCTTTGTCATAGATGGAGTTATTTTGTTGGAATAGAGTTCTAAATATGGGTCAAAGCATGTGAACAATTGCTTATGTTGAACGGAAAATTTATTGAGTCTAACGTGCACAGTGCAGGGTGTTACGAGCAGAGATAAATGGCATTGCATCTAGAGTAAACTATTCATAATAGTAGAGACATCATCCACTAGGAAAGATGAGGGTAGTTTTGGGGCCAGGTTTGTGTAAAACAGACCAATGACCATGGTTTAGTCTTCATTTGCTAGCACCAGAGATAGCTACCTTAACTTGGTATCAGAAAAAGGAGTCAGACCTTTCAATCCTAAAACTTAGGAAGTAACACAGATTTATTAGTTAATTCATAATCTACACAAATGGTGCATGGCATAAAACAGTCAAACCCAGAAATATCTCCAAAGTTTGTGATCATTTTTATATCATCCAATCCACACCATGGGGGTGCATTCATGTAAAAAGCCCAGGATCGGGAAATGGTATCATTAGTATGTAGCAGCAGGTGCCTTGTTAATGATTAAAAGCTCGTTTTTTTAGGCAAGCAAGATTTACGCTGAAGTTTTACTGTGTTCATTCTTCTCCCTGACTGCAGGTATCTAGAAAGGAAACGATGTTGTCAGGCTGCTGTAGGGATGGGAGGCCATCTCATTAGGAAAACTGGTACCTTCAGGATCCCCAGCCGTGGTCCTCCCTCACTCTCACGCCATCCCATGACACCTCCTAAATGTCTTGGTTCTCATTCCGCCTTTTCTTCGCCCTGTGGACTCTGCTTCATGACTTTCCCTTTTCAGCCTTTGGCTCTACCTTCTTCCACCTACAATGAAAATGATCACATCTGCTTCCTAAGCTAGAATTCTAAGAAGGCAGAGATACTATCTGTCTTGTTCGTGATGCTTATCAGGTACCTAGACAATGACTGGATAGTTAGTCTCCAGTAAAGATTATTGAGTGAAACAAAAGAGAGATGTCTGATTTCTTTCAGGAGTTTACCCTCTGATAATTCATGCCAAAATATTACTCATGCCTTGTTTACTCCTTCCAAGTGACGATGGCATTTTACCAAAGCTGTTCTGTACATTAACCTAAAGATATAAGAAATGTGGAAATTTCAAGTATAAAAGTATTGATAACACAGAGAGAGATGAAAGGGAGAAATGAGAAGAGTGATTTGTTGCTTTGCACATTTATTGTAAATAATTCGAAAAATATATAAAAGAATAAAGAAGAAAATAAATCTTACCTCTAGCTCTGCCATCTAGGAATACGCATTACGCTTTGCTCCAGCTTCTTGCCCTAAAGGTCACATCAATCCTCTTCTCAAACTCAATGGCATTCTCTTGCCTGAAAGAGTCTGTCCATCTGCTTAAACAAGCCTTCGAGGCCACGGCCTCTGTAGCACAGGGCTCAGGAAGGCTCCTTGGGAGCAGGATAGCACTGGCTATCTTACAATATTGCAACTTTGGGCAGCTAACTTAAGCTTAGGGAGGTTCAGAGTCTCATCTATATGTGGGAAAAAAATAAGCCTCTCATAGAAGTTCAAGGATAATGAGATGCTGCACATACAGAAGCTCGGGCTGTGGCTCCCAGGGGAGGTTCTGCCCCTGCTGGGGCTCCTTCTGGTTCCCACCATGCTCTTCAACACCCTGTAGCGCAGCCACATGAATTACCGTTGTCCGGAGGTTCCATGCTGACCCTCGCGAATCTCATTTATCTGTTCATGTTGTTTCTTTTTTTTTCTTTTTTTTTTTTTTTGCGGTACGCGGGCCTCTCACTGTTGTGGCCTCTCCCGTTGCGGAGCACAGGCTCAGTGGCCATGGCTCACGGGCCCAGCCGCTCCGCGGCATGTGGGATCCTCCCTGACCGGGGCACAAACCCGTGTCCCCTGCATCGGCAGGCGGACCCTCAACCACTGAGCAAAAAAAAAAAAAAAAAAAGAACTCTAGTATGAATGCAGACTTGGAGATTGTTGCTCTACCTTGAGGTTTAAGAAGCTGGGATCCTGTACTGCCGTTCAGTCATTGGCTGTGGATCAAAGGCAGGAGTGGAGGGGGCTGGTTGTAGACGCCCAGGCACAGAACAGTCCTCAGAAGGTTTTGAGTAGAGGCCATTAACCATTACTGGCAGAGACTGGGACGTGAGCATGCCAAGCTGGACAAAGACATGGGAGGGGATCTGGGCAAAAACCAAGACTGTGTGATACACTTTCTAAACCAGAGAGTGCTACTCTCTGCTGTCCTGTTCTCTGCCGGCCGAGGACGTTCACTTGTAATCGGTCTGCCCCCTCCCCAGGGGTCAGCTCCTTCTACAGGACCGGATACCTACCTAATTGATGGGAACCCTAATTCCCTCCAAGTCCTTGGGAGAGTTTCCCTGTTCTCTGTTTACTCGGAGTTGATATGTATCTTATGAATGTGCTGGATTGCAGGACATCTTTTCAAAAAGTGTCCCATAATAACCTTTAAATACCTCTGCAGAAGGCTGCTCCAACCTCGGGGACATTAAGCAGGTCCCGAGAAGAGAGCCCGAGGTTTCATTAACGAGAGACAGAACCCTCTCCTAAGGTTTCATTTGGGCCTGACAAGCTGGGGTCAAGGAGTCACTACCGTGGACTCCCACGTGGGGGCGATCTTTCCCTTAACGCAGCATTGGTGTCCTTTCAACATTGCTTAGACGAAGGTGGGATGTCCTTTACCAAAGAGTCACACACTGTTATGGTTTCCAAGTACAGTAATATACTCTATAAACCTAAGCGACCACTCGGTATCATCACAGTTGCATTCAAAGGCACACCACTCTGGGACTAAAATGTAACAGAAAAGCAAATTAAACCTTTAATTTCGTGAAACCAAAAGGAATTATAGTTAATAAGGCATGCACGCAGAAATCTTATATTTCTCTTTTTTCCATTTGTTCTCTTTTCTCCTCTCATACCTATGGCTGGGAACCCAAATTCTGTCTCCTTCTTCATCCCAAACTCCAAAAAATCCTTGTCTTACAAACTCATGCCTGCAAGGGGCTCTTTTGTCTCTCACCCTTCTCTTTCCACACCTGTTCTCTTTCTGTGCCTTCAGGGAGTGTCTGTAGCTACCCAAGCTCTCTCCTCACCTGTCATCCTAATGTGTATTATGAAGGTTCAGGAGCTTATGAGACAAAAATAGATGTATGTCCCAGGAGGGAAGGAAGGCCCATGAGAGTGTTCTCCTAAGTGTGGGACAAGGGGGTTCATCTTGTCTCGCAAGCCACCCAACCCCCGATAGTTTTGCATTAGCCACCGGGGCACTGAGTGGTAGACACGTTCGAAGACCCTGGAGTCCCTGTGGGTTGCACAGTCATTCACGGTTAAATGAGCCCTGAGAAAGCCGCCTCTGAAGCATGCTTGCGACAGTGCCCTTGGGTCCCTCTGCTAACATTAAGTCACCTGGGTCAGATCTGTTTTTCTCAGGACTTTCTTTAAAGGTAACTAACGTGGACAGCTACAACATAGCGTGACCTCAGGGGTCCTTTGTAGGGCTGCCCGGACCCACAAACACCCCCTTCATGTGGCCTTGCTAAAAATCTTTTGATAGAATCAAAAAGCAAAAAACCAAACAATCCTGGAAGGAAGGCTGCTCAAACCAGAGCAGAGCCTTAAGAGCTGTAGAGGACAGGACTTCACAGGGGGGAAGGGCTCGTGATGTGGGGAAAAGGAAGAAAAGAAATGTTGAGGTGCTGAAATTAAATTTTGTGTATGTCCAAGCTTTCCCTAGGACTTGATTATTCTCTCCTTTTCTCTACCTCTATTTCTGGATTGAAATCACAGGGAAAATTCTAGACAAGTCACATATGTATTGTGAGCATATTCTTTAAGCAAAAGTTGGAAGCTACGGTCTAATGGTCAGTTTTTCTTTCTTTATTTCCAGCTTTATTGAGACAATTGACATATAACATTGTATAAGTTTAGTGTGTACAATGTGACTTGCTATACATATATATTTTGAAATGATTACCATAATATACTTAGTTAACACCTCCATCACCTCACAGAGTTACTATTTGTGTGTGTGTGGTGAGAACATTTCAGATCTACTCTCTTAGCAATTTTCAAATATACAATATAGTATTGTTAACTGTAATCACCATGCTGTACGTTACATCCCCAGAACTCATTCGTCTTGTAACTAGAACAGTTTTTCTTTAAAAAAAAAAAAAAAGTAATAAAATCTTCCATCATATAAATTTTGAAAGATATTTTAAAAAATATATGTAAATTATGGGCTTCCCTGGTGGTGCAGTGGTTGGGAGTCCGCCTGCCAATGCAGGGGACACGGGTTCGTGTCCCGGTCTGGGAGGATCCCACATGCCGCAGAGCAGCTGCGCCTGGGCCTGTGCATCTGGAGCCTGTGCTCCGCGGCCGGAGGGGCCACGGCGGTGAGAGGCCTGCGTACTGCAAAATAAATAAATAAATAAAAGATAGATGTAAATTAATTGTAAATAATATTTTTGCTATTAGCCTTAGGTAAAGGGATTGTCGTTAATTTTTACATAACATACGCATTTGCTTTTGGGACACTGGTGCCGTCCAGTTGCATCCTGTAATTTGTATAGGGGACTGTAGGTTCCCCTGGAACATGGAATGGAATGGTTATCCCAATAGTCTTCAAAAATTAAAAGGTCCATTGGGTGCAACAGTTTCCCATCAGCCCTCTGCTGGGTACCACTTTGTCACTCTGTTGCAACATACCAGGGGCAGACATATCCCAGTGAGTGTCACCTGGATACCACCACATCCTATAGCTATTGATCCTTAATGCTTTACTGGACATTGGAACCTTTTCCCCGGTACTGTTGCTGCTCAGCCATGCCCTGTACTGAATGCTTTGACGACATCACCACACTTTAGTAAGTGATTTAGTAAAATCACTTACTAAAAAAACTGATTTTTAGTAAGAAGGGGGAAAACGCCTCCCTTCCATTTAAGGTTTTAGTCTGTCAGATGGCCTCTGAAGCACTACACTGTCGTCCAGTGTTTTAAAAGAATATTAGTAAAGCAGATTTATTTTTCTCCACTTGGTTCATTTAGACTCTCTGTGGCACTTAGGCGTATATTCATGTCATCCAGCTGGGAGACAGATCTAGAAGACAGACCACACTGTACACAGGCTTCCTTGCTCCTCTGTTGGGGAAGGCTGTCTCCCTGGGTCAGATTCTTGTTGCCAGGCAACTTCTTCCTTCAGAATGAGAACCGTCCCAAGAGGACCCTCAATCCATATGCAAACATGCTCCAGGCAGCTGCTCTCACCAATTCAATAGACAAGCCCAGGCATGACTGACTCTCTCTTTGAGCTAAATTGAGATCCCCATTACATTAATTGAAGAGACCACAGATTCTTCTTTCTACTCTTGCTTTAGTGAGATTGTTTTTTCTTTTAGGATATATTAGATCCATAATAAAAGAACCACATTACAATATTATAATCCCTCTTCATTTATAAAACCATCCACCTTCCCTCTCCCGCACCGACCCACACATTCTTTTGCCATTCATCTTGAGTAAGAGGAGTGCACAGAAGACTCTTGAGTGAATTAAATTACTTTCTTTTGTAGGGCTTTATGATTGTCCCTGTCGACAGTTATGCCTAAAGCAGTGGCTCTGAACAATATTTATTAAAGACTTTCGAAGTTCCAGGTGCTGTGCTAAGCATTAGCGTTAGGGCTAAAGGTGAATCCAGCATAATCCCTAACATCTAAGAGCTCATAACTCGTTGGAGGTCCACCATAAATGTAAGTTTTAATATGATGCGGTGTGTGCTGCAGTGAGTAATCTGAAAACCAAAGAAAAAGCAGTGTCCCAGTCTTTCCAGAAGAAGTTGCACTGATTTATAGAGAAGCAGTATCAAACTGCCCCTGTGATCCTTGACCTTGAGGTCTGGGATTTTTGATTCACGGTGGTCAGGCTTACCTATGAGCTGTAGTAGTGACTGTATTTTGGTGGCCACCCAACTGCTTTCCATTGCCACGGTCATGTTGAGACCAGATCCCCTAATTTTCAAAACAGGCATGGATATCTCATTTTCAAAGGAGGGGTGAAAACCTGGGTGACCGAGATTGTAGAGCACCACTAATTCTGCAGACCCCCGTGTTCCATAGATGCAAGTCAAAGCTCAGGCATCTCAACCCACTGGGAGGCCCACATAGTCCTCCCTGACAGGGAAGGTTTGTCACTCTCCGTGAAGACTAAATTGAGGTTAAAACTGTGGACTAAAAAATTACTCACAACCTAAAAGTTGAGAGTTCTGTCGTATTCGGTGGGACTTCAAGCGCTGGAGGCAGCATCTCAAGCAACCCTGAGAGAACTGCTTGGAGGAGGCGGCGGGTGGAAGCCAGGCTATATAGAAGTTTTGCAACAAAGGGCAGGTAATCCGAACGTCAAAATATTGTTGTTAAATAAAGAAAACCAGATATGTCAAGTTAAGGAATTTAGCCTATGTATGGGAAGATGCAAGAGCCTGGACTCACTGAAGTCATTCCTTTGATATGCACCTCAGCTATCTGCGGCCAGTGTGCTGTGTTTTCTCATCCTGAGTTTCCTCAGGACTCACCATAGGGAGTGGCCGCAGTCCGATGGCTGCTAGATGGTAGGTATTCTTTCCTTCCTGAGTTCCCCCAGGGCTCACCAGCTCACCACAGGCTGATGGCTGTGACATCCTTTGTTTACTGATATGGCAGGTAATATTCCATTTATCAGAACCTTAATTTTCTGGAAGACTGATGGGGAGAACCCAATTTAGTTCTTCAAATGTTAGGTTAAAAATGATCTGCAGCATTTTTAGCAATTCCAGAAATAAGAGAGACACGTTGATTCCTCTGTGAGCTGTCAGAATGCCAAAGGGGTAACACTTTTTCTATGGAAGGTGGTACAGTAAAGAAGAGCAGCAAGAGAGGTTTCCAGAAGCATCCCAGGCATCTTCAGACGGCTGACGCAGTGCCTGGCACAGCGCAAGAGAGAACATCGGTAGGCTGCTCCATAATCTGTTTATTGGTAGGCTGGACTGATAAACTAAGGTCCAAGAGGTTTAGTAATAGGCCAGAATTCACATAGCACCTATGTGGCAGAGTTAGCAGTAAACATATGATGGAAGATCCAAGTCCCGTGTTTTCTTCATTAAAGCACAACCTCCACAATGCAAGCAGTCACATTGCATTTGTTCACGCATTAGTCCCCAGAACTAGACGTGCTCTCTCGGAAAGATGAGATGTGTCCAAATGAGATGTATTTTATCCTTCTTTGCATCACCAGCTCTTAGCCCAGCACCATGCAGATTCCATAGACTCAGTAAATGTTTGCTTCATGAAATAATGGGCTTTGTGTCCATGAAGAAGGTTTGACTGCATCTCCTTCGAGCATCCGTTCTGGAAGGAGTTACAGGACAGTGTTGGAGACTGTTATTCACACAACTAATGGGCAGGCAGTGTGGCAACCGACCACATCAGTAAGTCTTGTGTCCTAGGTCATCTCTGGCACTGTGTCTTAAGTTGCAACCCTGTTCATAAGTGGGATGACTAGTTCCATGTAGCCTCTCGGGAAGTCATTTGTCACTTGTCTAAAGCCTTCCTCATTTCCATCGTAACAGAAAATCTCCATCACACGTCCTCCACCCAGTCCGTCATCTTTCCATCTTTTCCGTCTGAAGACAACAAGTGAAATGGAACCAGAGGAAAGCTATGCTCCCACAGGGATGCCTTTCTATCCAGCCTGAACATAGCTGCCAAAATATCCTGCAACTTCAGGGCATCAGGGGTTTTTTTTTTTTTTCATGTTTGAAAAGCAATATCTGTGTAGCTTCCTGTTCCCAATAAGGGTAATCACTATCAGAATCTGTGCACATCTGAAATCTTGCAAAAGCATGAGGTAACTCAGCATCTGCCAGAATAAGAAAGAGCATCTTGGTCTGCTGACTTCTCTGCTTGGGCCTCATGCCCTAGAGAAGCTTCCTGCTGAGAGGTCCTGGCTGCTCTGTGGGGGGCAGACAGAGCTGATCGAAGTCCCAGACGGCTGGATTTAACTCCTGCATCAGTGTCTTCAAGGTCCAGCGGCCACAGAATAATTTCAAGTTCAGACAGTTGTTTTGCTGATTACGTCACTGTAAGCATATTTTAAAATGATTTTGTAGATGTGGAGTTACCAGGTGTCTACTCCCAGGGAAGCTTTCCCAGTCACCTTGCCTGATCCCATTGAAAAAGAAAAGGTTTCACTGCATTTTCCATAAGCTGATGAGTCATCCAGTATATCTCATATGTGCTCTGCTCTTAAGGTTATCCATGGGCAAATTGGAGCCCATTCAGCAGAGTGATTCTTGCTGCTGAACTATTACAGGGGATCTAATTAAATTAAGCCATAGTCAGGAGAAAAAAGTGCATAACCTTCATAATCTGTGAAACCTTGACTCGTTTGCCAAGCATCACTTTCCCGAAAATGGGGACGGCGGCACATCAGCAGGAGGTGAAATCCTAACATGGAATTCGTGATTGTTTACAGTGTGTGCAGGGATGCTGAGCCTCAACACCAGAGAGGGAGTGACGCCAAAATACGAGGCAGGGGAAGGAGGAGCACCCCATACACAGTGACCTTGAAATCCAGATGAGCTCCTGATAATTGGTTGGAGAGAACGATCATTTCCATTTCTGAATTTGTCAAATTGTTTTCTTCTCAGGGAAGAGGAAACATCTGCTCTACGAGGCTAACTCAGTTCTGAGTCAGTTTGTCTCCCTGTGTTTTGCTGTAGCTGGGTGAGCAAAAGAGGGGACTCCATCTGGGCAGCAGAGCCTGGAATCCAGTTTTCTGACAACACACATCTTCACTTAACTGCCCTGGGGACTTCTCCACAGGCAGGGCAGGACAATTCAAAGCTGGCTGGGTTGCTAAGTTTGGGAACACTGTCTGTCCTCTTCTCACTGCCAGACAAGCTAACTTTCCTGCACAAGAAATTTGCCACCAAAGAAGAGGTGATATTGATTGAATACCTCCTATGTGGCAAAGCACCACGATGCAGCTTACACATATAATGATCACCTCGTTTTATCCACACAGTGAATCTGAGACTCAGAGATGCTGACTTGCCCAAACTGCTCAAGTGAAAGCGGAAGGACTCAAACCCAGATCTCATTGGTTTCAGAGCTCATATTCTTTATACTGTATTATTCTTGTACAGATGCTGGGGAAAGCTACGCAGTATGTCTCAGCTTCCAAAATGGAATGTGGATGAATGAGTATGGGCAAGGAGGAGTAGAAGGTTTCTAATTTTCTTCCAAGGCTTTAAAATCTCAGTAACAGTGTGGCCTGATGACAGCTGAATATGCCAGTTCATTTTTCTGGTCTTCGTCTTATGGGCTAGTTGTTTAGAAGCAAGCCCAATCTTTTGACATAAGTTGTGTATCTAAAGGGAGGAGTTGTAATTCATCTAAGTGGTTCATTCTGAACCTCTTGGACCTTGATTTTGTAAGAAAAATAAACCACTGACTTCATCTTGGAGCAAGGATATTCTGACCTCAGAGATTTAGCCACATACAAGCTCCCATGTTATTCATATTTAAATATATGCTTGTCAACCTGGTGCATTTTAGGTGGGGAATTTAAGATGTCAGGAGCAATGTGGTATCAGCTGTCCTGGGTGCTGTACACAGTGCTGGCACCATCAGGCATCACTAGATCCGACAAATCTGACAAACAGAGTTTGGCAGGGTTGCAGCTGTGATCACCTCAATGCCAATGATACCCCACTGCGCTGAAATTTTCAAAAGTCTCTGTAAATATTTCCAGTCCAACTGTCCTCCCCCAAAAGTTTAAAGTTGACTAGATTTACATTGACCAGCAGGCAGCCAGGTTATTGGGCTTTTTTATTCCAGTAAAGCTTAAATAACTACATGGTTATATTCTTTTAATCTTTGGGTAACTAAATTTGGGGTCAGCCTTAGACTCACCAGGCTAAAAACAACAAAACACCTTTAGTTTTTTTTTTTTTTTTTTTTTTTTTGCGGTACGCGGGCCTCTCACTGTCGTGGCCTCTCCTGTTGTGGAACACAGGCTCCGGACGCGCAGGCTCAGCGGCCATGGCTCACGGGCGCCGCCGCTCCGCGGCATGTGGGATCTTCCCGGACCGGGGCACGAACCCGTGTCCCCTGCATGGGCAGGCGGACTCTCAACCACTGCGCCACCAGGGAAGCCCCCTTTAGTTTTAAATAGACAATTTGACAGATTTTTTTAAATTGATGAAGAAGACTATACTTCTAGACTAGGTAAACTATTGGGAAAAGAAGTCTTACATAGTAGAAGGTGGACGCTCTTCCTCTCCCTTGCAGCTGGTTATACTAGACCTAACTGTGAAATGGAATCGTGTAGAAAATATTAAACACTTGGTCTTCCAAATGTTCATTCTATCCAGATGACAAATTATATATTCCACTAACTTCCATAGTCTGTTGATTTCATATGTTGTACTCAACCTGTACATTCAAAATTCTTTTTGAAATCTTGCTATGTGCCAGGCTCCCTTTGTACTGTTACAAAGGATGGGGGACTTAGGTTGGTTTTTGTTTGTTTGTTTGTGTTTGCAGTACGCGGGCCTCTCACTGTTGTGGCCTCTCCCATTGCGGAGCACAGGCTCCGGACATGCAGGCTCAGTGGCCACGGCTCACGGGCCCAGCTGCTCCGCGGCATGTGGGATCTTCCCGGACCGGGGCACGAACCCGCGTCCCCTGCATCGGCAGGCGGACTCTCAACCACTGCGCCACCAGGGAAGCCCTTAGGTTGGTTTTAATGCAGTGGTTAATGTGGAAGTCATCTTTATAAGACTGACCTAGTCGAACAATACCCGATTAAAAGGCTTTATTTTCAGGATCTTGCAAAGAAGTGGGAGGGAAGAAGGGAGAATAAAGGGTTAATTTTAAGCCAGGGTGCTTGGGTGGAGAGGGAGCCAAAGCTGAAATCACAAGGCATATGTAGCATTTGCTACAAAATCTAGTCAAGCCGTGGAACTTCCATCTCTTAGACTTTGACCTCTGGTCTTCTGACCATGATTTAGCGAGCTTGGTTCCACTCTCATAAGTTTCTGATTTTGTTTTAATGACTTAACAGTCCACTCTTTCCTTGATTTTGGCTTTTCAGAATGCCTGTGATCGTCTAGATTCCTCACATGCTTGCCAACCCATGTCAACATCCCGTGTCTCTCGTTGCCCGTGATTCATTTTCTAGACACCCAGCATCTACCGTGTTCCAGGCACTGTGTTAGGTACTGGATATACACATATAGGACAGTGTCTCTGCTTTCAAAGAGTATATGGTCCACTGAGGGAGGAAATTCAGTTAACTAGAAGTTGTAAGCTAGGTGGAAAATTCTGTGTAGAAGAATACACAGCTCACATTAAGACAGCGAAGGAGAAGCACTTATCTGGGAAAGGAGGAAAATTGTCATGGGTGCATTTCCAGAAAAGGACAGTCTCTCTACTCAGAGAAAGGGTGAACGAAGTTTGTCAGAAGGGTAAGTGGAGAAGGCAGTTCCTATAAAACCAGCTGGTCTGCACAAGGGCCAGGATATATAACAAGCATAACACTGTGTGGTTGTATAAATATGTGGGTGATTGAACATTGCATCCAAAATGATTTTAGAATCTAGCATTAAATAATATTGAATAAAACAGTGGAAGTAACTCCCTGTCAACTGCCTCTCAATTTTGCTTAATTCAAGGAATAAATCTTTCCTTGTTTTTGAATCTATTTCCCATTTCTCTGACACTTGCTGATTTCCCTTTGTGTCAAACAGAGAACAGGCTTCCAGCTCAGATACAGGCAACAGTGTCTTCTCAGAGCTTAATGATTTTGTTATATTTTTATTATATTTATTTTTACAGTTTTAATTATGGCAACTGATTGCAGTTTTCCATTCACAGCATTGATACCAAGTTTCATTGGAAATGATTTTATTTTAGTTAGAAGTGCAATCAATTGAAATAAAAACCATAGGCAAAAAGTAATACAGGTGGTACATGAATATGGTAATCATCATGAAGTCGGTATACCAATGACTAGAGTTTGATAAACACTGATGGGGTGTATTTGGAAAAGAGAAAATCATAAGATGGAGTGAAGTGTGAAAGTGGGAAATGAGCTGGAAGAGTTTGGCAGAAGCCAGCCTGGGAAGAGCATCTTATGTCAGGCTGAGTTAAGCTTCACCGGGAGCCATGGAAGGGTTAGAACCAGGAGAATGGCACGACAGGGTTTGCAAGTTAGAACCTTCCAGCAGGAGGTGAAGGATGCCCCAGAGGAGCTGAAGGAAGCAGATCAGCTAGGAGGCTAACAGGGTCCCATGATGAGGGCAGGACCAAGAATGCAAGCAGCGGGGCTCTGGAGGAAGGGAGGGTTGTGTGTGACGTGTCAGTGGTACAATCACCATTGTCACCAATGAGATGTGGAGGGAGAAATCTAGAGTATTGCTCAGGTTGTTGCATGGGTGACATGGGGCTCTCTTAGCCAGGAGAGGGGATGTTTTCCCTTAGTTGTTCCTTTGCTCGCTCATTCGCATGATTTTGACCCTGAGTGGATCCCTGAGTCTCATGAACTCTGCATTAACAGATTAACAGGAAGGCTGCAAGGTCTTCCCCTCACACTCCTGGCCAGAGATCTAACTCCTCAGACAGACAGAGCAGAACTCAGAATGAGCGGTGGAGTCAGCATCATTTCACGTTGTGAAAGAGTTTTTGGTCAAGGACATGTGATACCCTCTGGCTCTGCCCTAAAATTTTCTGCAGTGCCTACAACAGATCAAGGTAGATTTCCTGGGTTAATAAATTACTGTAAATCCTAAACCCCATCATTTCGGATTAAATTTTTGATCAAAGTGTGAAGATACATGGTCCTATGACTTCAGAATTTGAAGTCAGAGAGATCAGAGATGGTCTATAAACTAAGGAGTTACTGAGGGAGGTCTTTATTTGAAAAGAAAAAAAGATTATTCAGAAGGGAGGATGGTATCTTTGCAGGAAGATTCTCGTATGAGAGTAGAATTATCTTATAATCAGCAGGAACCTGGTTACTGGGAATTCAGAACCTCAGAACAAGTGGCTCTCACCCATAGCACTTTCTCTCTTCCCTATTCTTCATAGTAGAGAGTCTAGGACCCAAGGGGAAATTGTCTGTTTTGTTACCTTATTAGCGGCTAAAGTACACACCAATGAAGATTTCCTCCAAAGAAGACGGAAAGGTCACTTTAGGCTCAACTGTGGGAAACTGCAGGGGCTCTAGAACACGACCCTAGCTTGAAGCCCCCAAATCCTGGGGAAGCAGTCTAAGCCCCTCACTTCAAGAGAAAGGGCTCAAGGTCAGGCAAGAAGGAATCACCTAATGAAAGTCATGGAATCGAAAACAAGTGTCTGCTTAACTCCTGATGATAACTAATAATGAACAGGATACAAAGTTTACACCTAGATTATTTCCTTAAAAAATATAAGAAAACTTCTTCATGTATTCTTTTTAGAGGGAGTCAGGATTATTTTCAATGAAATACATTTTTATTTAAATGAAGGATAATGTATGGGCAGTGATATTAGACTCACTTGCCTTTAGCAGTATAACCGTATTAACTATACCACAAGTCTGATGATGGGTATGGTAAGACCAAGTCACCCACCATCCTTGATGTAGGAGGCAGTTTTAAAGAATGGAATCGAAAAAGCTGAAGTCTCTAAATTATTCATTGCTTCATACTCAACGATGAGAAAAATCATCCTGTTATACATGCATAAAGATGGAATAGAGCATGAAAAATTATGGGCTAGATAATGGAAGTGGGTGAGAACCGTCCATAAATAACGTGGTCTCTTACGTGTAGGACTTAGTCTGGGATCTGACGCCTCTAATTTTGTCACTCTGTAGACCTTTGCCTGGATTATAGCTTTTTAAGGAAATAGACATCCTGGATGTAATCTAATGATTTGGTTTGAACATCCTGGGTGCAAGCTAAGGCAGAAGGGTGTGCGTGGGTATCCTATCAACTTAGGATCCTTTTGTGTTTGTTTTATCAGATGTTTGCCATGAAGTTTGAAGACAGTATTACGAAAACTCTATGAAGCGTTATGTTTCAGTAAATTTCCGTGAAATTATAATGAAACATTAATGCAATAAGCCATTAAAAAATCAGAGACTTTATGGGAAACAGTGTGGCTACATAAGAAGCAAATACCTAAAATAAAGAACCTATTTAAGATAGAACTTTCTATCTTTTTCAATAATTATGCTGCTCAACATAGAGTTGTTATTAAAAATGGATTTGCCTCCTGGCACTAGATTGAAGATACGAAAAAAAGTGTTTAACCGATCAGTTTGTGCAATATAAAGTGTGTTGTTTGGGACTAAAATATTTAGTTTCCAAAATAAAGAACCGGAGGGGAAGGAGAAAGTGGAAGGTAGCATTTGAATACTCACTATGAGCTAGACATTTCCTGGCTTCCTTCTGTGTGTTCAGATGTAATCCTCACTATACCAAAGCTTTGTAAAGTCACTTGAATTCCCATGTTACAGATCAGGAAATAAACTTGGAGGAGGAAATTGTCCAAATTCAAAATCGCTAAGTGGCGGGGACAGAGCTTTGACAGCAAAGCCCCTCCTCTTTGCACTGTAGGATGCTACCTACATATTGAAATTGTGAATTTATCCCCCTGGCTACACTTCATTTCCATGGAAAGCCATGTTTAGGGAAAGGGGCATAGAGTCACTCAGCCAAGCAGATTGGATTCCAGAGTAACTTTATGCCACACCCCAAGGGCTCCTATTCTTTCCAGTAGAAACTTGGTTTTGCATGGAACTTGTACTGTCCATGTGGTCAAGAGCTGAAAATGAAAGAGTTGTTTGTGCTTGGCTCGGGGGGGAAGAGGAGGAATACAATCAGAAAACCTGGGTGCAAGCATCACCTCCGCAACTGACGGATGCGTAGCTTTAGGAAAAATTCTTAGCCTTCCTGAGCCTAAGTTTTCCTCATGATTTAGCCTACCAACATCCCAACGTATTAAGAGAACTAAAAAGAAATACAGGATGTTTTAAGTCATAAAATTTTATAAAATGTTATTATATTTAATAGTTTATTTCTCTGAATATGAACAAACACATACGTAAGCTATTAAAGATGTTTATGTCTACAAAGGTAGTAATTCTCTAGCCTCTTTGGCATGTTGTGAGGTGGGAAGAAGTGTTGTTTCTTCCATCAAATTCCGTCCCTAAAAGTTCATTTGAAGGGGGAGGGTTAGAGAAAGATCCCGGGTGGAACTATTACACTAGTCTCTGTTTCCTCTTTAGGAATTACTGGTCTCCCTCTCCTGTTTTTAAAAGGATTAGGTGGGTCATGATAGGTTTCCTCCAGGTAACAAATGCCTTTTCCTATCCCCCTGGTGGGTGATGTTTTGGAGCTCACTGAAGTTCAAAACCAAAGGCTCACTGGAGAGGTCTGACAAATGCCATCCCAGGAGTGCAGTAGGAGTACACGCAGGAGTGGGTTTGACTACTATGTACAACAGCCTTAAAGGTTAGGAATATTGCAGCCTCCTGTAGCAGCAGGATGGCTCTTTTGTAAACTTAAAGCATTTCTGTTTCCTGCCAAATTAGTCTTTTGGAGTAAGAGTATCCATTGATTTATTTTACCCATCCATTGTAGAAACAGCAAGTCAGAGATAGAGTGCAAAGCGATGCTACATGACATCATCAGAAATTTCCACTCATTCCAGCATCCCAAACCTCTCGATCTCAGAATTGCCTCACTTCACCCCAGATCTCTGGCCTGAAGCCCCTTTGTCATTTATCATAAGGACAGAAGGGCAAGAAATCTAATGATGGGGAAGACAATAGGTTGCAAAGACAGACTGTTTGCTAGTCTGCAGAGCCAGCCTGGGTTTGACATGCAGGAGTACGTGAGTGAAGTAAACAGAGGATTGGAATGATTATCCAGATATTGAACGTGGCTACGTGTGCGTCTTCGCTGCTCTCCACGCCACCCTCTACCCCACATGCTTCTACCTCCAATATCAGTATGTCTTACGGACTCGATTTTAACCGAAATTACTGAGACAGCTGCTTGTGGTTTTCAGTTCGGGGGATGGACAAAGCCTCAGCTGTAAGTTGAAGACACAGCGAAGTGTCTTCGTCTTTAATTTTTAAATATTCTGTGCACTCCTCGATGTGCTGAACGGCTGGCTGGGTGGATTGGACATGAGTGAACGTCATAACTTCAGGAGAGTGTGTGAAGAATTTGTATGTGTGTGTGTGTTTGTGTGTAAATCAACATTGCTACAAATCTGAGGACTCTGAATAGTTTTGGAAATTCGGTAACACAAACAGAAAAAACCGGCACGAAGTCCCCTCTTTGAACCTCCTAGACATCCAGACTGCTTCGGAAGTGACGCTAATGGATCTATCACTAGGTCATAGGAACTGCACCCAGATGTGGAGGTGGGAAGACTCAGGGTACCCTCAAACTCTGAAGGAAGCCGGTGGTCATCTCAAAGGATTGCTGACTTCGACTCCATACACTTCAGAAGTCCTGATTCTGTTTGGAGGATTGAGGAAGAGGCTTGAAATATACAAAAAGTACCACCCATGCAAGTATCTATTTGCTAAAATATGGCTTTTGTTTTGTTTAGACTAATTTCAAGAAGAAAAGGAATACCCTCATTTCTATGACTAAGTCTTAGAATGTGGGAAACTTCTCATGCATAGGCCCTTCCCTGAGCAGTAGGATGGACATTGAGTTTGCTTTACTGATAGAATGAGGAGGAAAGAACCCAATGAAGCCTTATTTTCTCTTAAAACTGTGAATTGATAAATCATGGACCTGATGGAGAAAATACGTTTACTAAAGCTCTAGGAGAGCTTAGCAGGGCCTGGTTCTGACTGGGTGCCTTTAGGCCATGGTGGCCACCAGACTCCCTGGACCATGGTAACAAGTTTCCCTTTCATGACTGAATGGGTCTCCACACTGACATTGCCATGAGTCTGAAGAAGTTACCTGCTGTCTGTACAGAGCATGGTAACAAGCGGGACCCCGTCGATCATGATAGCCTCTCTGATATGTTCTTGTGTGTAGGGGCCGGGGGAACTGGGGGAAAGAAAGTGTCATATTGCTTGGTTGTGACTCCTTCAACAAGGTACACAGTAGTAGGCAGACTCGACAGGCAGAAGATGATTCAAGAATTGGCAGGGGGGCAAAAGCAACGGACAGAAAAGATGATCATGGGATCCATCAAACACAGTCCTACATTAGCAAAACCGTCACAGTAAAAGGCAAGGTGCTGGTCCAACAGACTGGACAATTTGTCTGTCGACCCACACTCCCAGATCTCCACAGAGTAGCATTTTTATTGCAGTATTGTCTTCCATGGAAAATGAACAAAACTTTTAAAATAAATCACAATTGCTTATTGCTTAGTATGTTGGATAATAAATTCTTTAGTTTATCAGTACCTCACGGCCTTCAAATGTGCATTCTTCAAATAGTTTCAATTACATATACATTCTTTCTCCTGAACAATAAATTATTCTTTAAAAACAGAAAGAAAAAGGAAAAGATACATAATTTTAAAGCAAAGGAGAACCAAAAAACATATATTTTTGACATTTATCTTAAACTTATATGAAAACAACTCTATGTTAGGTGTTTGTTTAAATATAAATAATAAAGGACATTATGTTATTTACAATGTTACATAGTAAGTTGAGAGAGTAAAAAAAAAAACTGACATGGACTCATAAAGACAGTAAATGATGTAGGGAAACATCCAAGTAATGTACAATGTGTATTTACAAAAGAATATATAATAGAACTTGTGATATGTGGCCGTTTCCTTTTGACTGCATCTCTCTGCAGTGTTTCATGGGTCTTTGTAGATAGAAATCTTTGTGGCTGGTGGGAAGCAGCCAGGACTAAAAGATAAAACTAGGTCTTCCTTATTTTCACCAATGTGAGCCATGCACCTTTCAACCCCGGGCCAAAAAAAAAGTTACTGAGCAAATGACCCTGGATAAACTCTAACCATATCAAGACAGTCACACTTAAATAAGGAAGATACGGCATGTTGCTCTTTGGGACACATTCATAAATACCCAGGCAGAGTGCCATTTTGTAGAAAGCACGAGACTGTCCAGGTACTCTCAAAAACAAAAGTCCTACCAAGCAAGGAGGGAGAGTAGGGTAGTAAAGGAATCTGGAGTGAGAAAAAGGAGTTTTTCATATACTATGCTCCACTCCACATTTCTCAGCGGGATATGATTTCAGACCCAGGAAACAAAGTCGCCGTCCAACTTCTGGGCAATTTCTGCTACCTGAAGACCCACAAAAGTTTCCCATATGCGGGTAACGTAGGTTCACACTCCTTTGGATTGCGACTGCACTCTTGAGCTTATAAACAGAGATGGTGGCATTTAAACATCCTGGAGATGCCTCTGGGAACCCAAATCCGGGGACCACAGCAGGCAGCCCCGAGGAGTCAGCTGACCTTTCCTATCAAGGGAACCTCTCATTCTATGGACAGAAAGCCTGTCCCAACAGATATGCCACCTCGGTGAGTGACCAGAACCAGTTGGAAAGAAAATTTCCTCTCAATTTTCATCTATTTTTGCAACCTGAAAATTTACAGTGATCTTTCATACTGAGGAAAATGTTGTTCATTGCTCTCAACAGAAGATTTTATTTATTCCTGAAATTCTCCAGAATGGGACTCCAAATGCCTGAAGAATTTGAAACAGAAATTTTAGAGTTTTAATTACAGTGGGACTTTTTTTTAATTGAAATAGACTAAGAATGAGTCAAGGTCTTCAAATGCAATATTAGAGTAATTGAGAGAATCTCTTCACTGCTTGACTGCTTTCTCTCCCCTGCCATGAGCTTAACTGATTCTACAGAATTGGGAAATCAGTGCAACCTGGAGAGTTGTCAGGGCCTCCTTAGGAGAGGTGAACAAGCACATGAAGATACCGCTGAGCGCAGAGAAAGTGGCATGGAACCATGAAGGATGCTTGGGATACCAAATACTAAGAGTAACTTCAAGGACCTGTAGACAGGTGTCTCTGTGGATTGTAGAAACACTTAGGAGCTTAATGACATGACTCATGCTCAGCCTGCATTTTTCTTCTAAAACCTCCTTGCATGTCACTTCTTTCCTTTAATTTTAACATAGAGATTTGGTGAAGAAATAGATTCAGTTCACCTGCAAACAAGAAGAGTCACTCTCCTTGACTTCATGTCTGGTATTTTGAACCCCCTGCTAACCTGTTCCCCGTTTTGTTCCATGGCTCCTAGGAGGCCACTTGGAACGTAAGTAAAGCTCCAGCCCAATCTGACAGAAATGGGGCTGTGATTTTTTTTTTTTTAATTCTCTTATTTTCCTGGATTAGCAGTTATTTCAAATGTTTCTACGTACAGGCTTTCCTTGGATTGGCAATCCCAAGTGAACGTGCAAAGTATAGACCCATCTTAATCCTGTTTTTGTGACAGTAAAGCAAAAAAGTAAGAAAGGGGGAAAACGGGTGATACAGCTGTAAACAGAGAGGTTAGCACACAGGTGGGAGTCATTTCTGCATGGAAAGGTGCAATCTTTCCAAGACTATTGCCATTTCCTGATGAATCATCACTCGTAGGAGGTTCTTACTAATCAGAAATCACATGCACACTGGCCATTCCTGACAAAAATGTTCATGCATAGTTATGACTTAATCAAGGCAACATTGAAAAATGAGAGAAACATAATGAGGACAAAGGAATGGTCAAAAAAACTTAAAAATTACTAACCAAGTCACACAGCTGCTCTCCCCCGTGTCTTCTATGTATTCACTCCTCTAGACAGTCTAAGAAGAATTTCCCTACGATGACGTCACCAGTATGTACAGCAGGCACATTTCACTCTAGAAGTACTTCAGACAAATTGCTGAGTGTGCTGTTGAAGCTGGGGTTTTTGTG